>NC_057346.1:54799202-55107119 GCF_016509475.1 Prionailurus bengalensis | reverse complement strand
AACCTAACCTTACACGTTAAAGAGTTGGAAAAGGGACAGCAAATAAAACCCAAAGGCAGCAGAAGACAGGAAATAATAAAGATTGAGCAGAAATCAATGCTATCAAAACCAAAAGAAACAGTAGAACAGATCAATGAAACCAGAAGCTGGTTCTTTGAAAGCATTAAAAAAATTTATAAACCATAGCCACTTTGATCAAAAAGAAAAGGGGAAAGGATCCAAATAAATAAAATCAAGAATGAAAGAGGAGAGATCACAACCAACACAGCAGAAATAAAAACAATAATATCAGAATATTATAAGCAATTATATGCCAATAAAATGGGCAATCTGGAAGAAATGGACAAATTCCTAGAAACATATAAACTACCAAAACTGAAACAGGAACAAATAGGAAATATGAACAGACCAATAACCAGTAAAGAAATCTAATTTGTAATCAAAAATCTCCCAAAAAACAAGAGTCCAGGGCCAGATGGCTTTCCAGAGAAATTCTACCAAACATTTAAGGAAGAATTAACACCTATTCTCTTGAAGCTGTCCCAAAAAACAGAAATGGAAGGAAAACTTCCAAACTCTTTCTATGCATCCAGCATTATCTTGATTCGAAAACCAGAGACCCCACTAAAAAGGAGAACTATAGACCAATTTCCCTGATAAACATAGATGTAAAAATCCTCAATAAGATATTAGCCAACCAGATCCAATAGTACATTAAAAAATTATTCACCATGACCAAGTGAGATTTTTACCTGGGATGCAGGGCTGGTTCAATATCCACAAAATAATCAATGTGATTCATCACATCAATAAAAGAAAGGACAAGAACCACATGATCCTCTCAATAGATACAGAGAAAGCATCTGACAAAATACAGCATCCTTTCTTGATAAAAACCCTCAGGAAAGTAGGGTAGAAGGATCATACCTTGAGATCATAAAAGCCATTCGTATGAAAGACCCACGCTAATATCATCCTCAATGGGGAAAAACTGAGAGCTTTCCTCCTAAGGTAAGGAACAAGACAGGGATGTCCACTCTTGCCACTGTTATTCAACATAGTATTGGAAGTCTTAGCCTCAGCAATCAGAAAACACAAAGAAATAAAAGGCATCCAAATCAGCCAGGAGAGGTCAACCTTTCACTCTTTGCAGATGACACGATACGCTCTATGGAAAACCCAAAAGATTCTACCAAAAAACTGCTAGAACTGATTGATGAATTCAGCAAAGTTGCAGGATATAAAACAAATGCACAGAAATCTGTTGCATTCCTATACACCAATAATGAAGCAACAGAAAGAGAAATCAAGGAATCGATCCCACTGACAATTGCACCAAAACCCATAAAATACCTAGGAATAAATCTAACCAAAGAGGTGAAAAATCTATATGCTGAAAACTACAGAAAGCTTATGAAAGAAATTGAAGACACAAAAAATGGAAAAAGATTCCATGCCCCTGGATAGGAAGAACAAATATTGCTAAAATGTCAATCTACATACTCAAATGCAATCTACATACTCAATGCAATACCTATCAAAATAACACCAGCATTCTTCACAGATCTAGAACAAACAATTCTAAAATTTGTATGGAACCAGAAAAGACCCTGAATAGCCAAAGAAATGTTGAAAAAGAAAACCAAAGCAGGAGGCATCACAATCCCGTACTTCAAATTGTATTACAAAGCTGTACTCATCAAGATAGTATGGTACTGTCACAAAAACAGACACTCAGATCAACAGAACAGAATACAGAACCCAGAAATGGACCCACAAATGTATGGGCAACTAATCTTTGACAAAGCAGGAAAGAATATCCAATGAAGTAAAGACAGTCTCTTCAGCAAGTGGTGCTGGGAAAACTGGACAGCGACATGTAGAAAAATGAACCCGGACCACTTTCTTACACCATACACAAAAATAAACTCAAAATGGACCAAAGACCTATATGTAAGACAGGAAGCCATCGAAATCCTTGAGGAGAAACAGGCAAAAACCTCTCTGACCTTGGCCACAGCAACTTCTTACTCAACACGTCTCCAGAGGCAAGGGAAACAAAAGCAAAAATGAACTATTGGGACTTCATCAAAATAAAAAGCTTCTACATAGCGAAAGGAACAATCAGCAAAACTTAAAGGCAACCAATGGAATGGGAGAAAATATTTGCAAACAACATATCAGATAAAGGGTTAGTATCCAAAATCTATAAGAACTTATCAAACTCAACCCCCAAAAAACAAAGAATCCAGTGAAGAAATGGGCCAAAGACATGAATAGACACTTCTCCAAAGAAGACATCCAGATGGCCAACTCACACATGAGAAAATGTTCCACATCACTCATCATCAGGGAAATACAAATAAAAACCACAATGAGATACCACCTCACACCTGTCAGAATATCTAACATTAACAACTCAGGCAACAACAGATGTTGGTGACGATGCAGAGGCAGAGGATCTCTTTTGCATCATTGATGGGAATGCAAGCTGGTGCAGCCACTCCGGAAAACAGTATGGAGGTTCCTCAAAAATTAAAAATAGAAGTACCCTATGACCCAGCAATTGCACTACTGGGCATCTATCCAAGGGATACAGGTGTGCTGTTTCGAAGGGGCACATGCACCCCCATGTTCATAGCAGCGCTATCAACAATAGCCGAAGTATGGAAAGAGCCCAAATGTCCATTGATGGATGAATGGATAAAGGAAATGTGGTGTATATATATACAATGGAGGTTTTACTCGGAAATCAAAAAGAATGAATCTTGCCATTCACAACTAAGTGGATGGAACTGGAGAGTATTATGCTAAGCGAAATTAGTCAGAGAAAGACAAATATCATATGACTTCACTCATATGAGGAATTTAAGATACAAAACAGATGAACATAAGGGAAGGAAAGCAAAAATAATAAAAAAACAGGGAGGGGGACAAAACATAAGAGACTCTTAAATATGGAGAACAAACAGAGTGTTACTGGAAGGGTTGTAGAAGGGGGGATGGGCTAAATGGGTAAGGGGCATTAAGGAATCTACTCCTGAAATCACTCTTGGCACTATATGATAACTAACTTGAATGTAATTTAAAAAAAATAAATTAAATTTTTAAAAAAGATAATCTCTCTCCCTCTCCCTGTGCCCCTCCCCTGCTCAGTCTCTTTCTCTCTCTCTCTCAAAAAAAAAATTATGAGTAGAAGAGAAGAACATCACCACAGATCCATTTTCTATTTGAAAAAAGTAAAAGGAAAGGGAAATATACTCAAAATAGAAGTTCAGAAAAGAGAAATCCTCTGATTGGGAAATAGAGGTAAAACAAATATAATTTTCCACTGCTAAAAGGAAAAAGATACATTTTATGATCAACCATCCCATGGCCAGAGGGGTGAGAGAAGTGAGAATAAGAACAGACGTAAATCCAACAGCCTAGCTCATGGCTTGAGATGCAGAAAGGTATCTAAGGGTAATTTTTATTAAGTCCAATGAGATTTTAGATATATATATATATATATCTCCAAGGAAAACATTGGCTTTGAAGCATTTACAATCATCTGAAAAAAATTACTTTTAAATCTAAGAGAAAGGAACTATGGATTAAATTAAGCAGTGATTAATAACAGTTAAGTTTGGAAAAAGTTGCCATTTTATCCCCTGGTGCTTTTAATTCTGAAAAGCTGTTGCTAATTACATAGTTATAAATATAGACAATAATTTTAGTTTCTTCTTTTGCTTGGCTGTTTTAACTTGTTTTTATTTTTTATTTATTTAGGCATGTTCTTAATTATCTCATAAGAAATCTGGCTATCTGAACCACAAAGCTACTTATGAGGTACTGCAATGCTTCTAGTAATGGCTGAAGGAAATAAACAACTTTCTGATTTCTGACTTATATAAGAACAAAAACACCAAGCACACAAAAAAGTGTGTTGAATGATAACAGACTGGAGGTAAAGCAGAGGCTGACGACTATGTTCCACAGACAGGGACACAGTCTACACAAATGTTTGCTAGCAGAGGGAAGGAGGAAGACAGGGTGAGAAGGGTAAGAAGGGGAAAATAGGGGATTCAAAAAGAGCCACACAAAGAAATCCTGATATGAGGAGATGCTAATTAAAGTAGTCTGGTGGTAATGCAGATTTTATGCAAGGCAATACATGCCAAGAAAGACATGGTCAAACACTTACTTCAATCCTTTGTAGAACAACCTCTTGTAGTCAACATTTATTCTACTGATATTTTCTTTTGTAAGACGTTCAATGGAAAATAACTGGCCCACTTGCTGAAAACCAGGAGCTCTGCTTTGGACATACTGCCTATCAAAACTTGGCAACCAAAAAATCTGTAAGGAGAAAAAGGAAGTCTTTAGTGGATAATCAGCTCTCTAGGTACAAAGAGCCTCATTCCAGCACTGGTAACAGTCTATAGAGAGTAGAGAGAGATTCTAGCCCTTGGTGAAAGAGTCAACGTGGCCTAATACCATCCAATGAACTCTTATGATGGGACTTTCACCAGGGTTGTTCTGGAGTGAGATTTCTTAAAGTTAATATCCTGAGTCAAGGGCCCATTGTGTTCAGATAGCCCCACACTAGCCAAAGTGGATGAGGAGTTGGTAGGTGCAGATGAAAGGTAGGAATCCTATTTCCTCCAGCTGATGATGCTAAAAATCATCTTTGAGAGGGGTCATTTCCTGTCAATGGGGAATACTATTATGACTCATCTGTGGAAATAGTTCCATTTGCAAGAAGACACACATTTGTTTCACTCAGCACTCTACCATATTTTAATAACTTAAGAGATTTGGAATGATTGCCGAAGTGCAGAGAGTTGCTTCTGAAAAACATGATGAACAAATCTCTGCTCAAATAAGAACCAGCTCTTTCTTCTGTACCATTAATTAAAGTCAAATCCTCAAAGCCTTAGTGCTATCCAGGCCCCTTCTAATAGTTCTATGCTAGTGATGGTGCAGGTTACAATGTATAGTCATTACACACATACTTTTTTTTAACAGAGTGCTGTTTTTTCATTTGGTCTGGAGTAGCAAACAGCTTCTGTGTTTTTCCCCACTGAGATAAATTTAACTGGGTCATTCTTAGATTGCCACGTGTAGCTACATAAGCAACAATCTCTATTTCTACAGATAGCAAAATTATTTAGACATCCCAGGGAAGATCTACAAGCTAGGTCAGGTTCAATTGCTATGCTCCTGGGACATGCTACCCACCTCCCAACCTCTACCATAAATAATGAGACAGACATACCAGATGTTGCTCAATTTTAGAGGCAAGGATCACTCTTACTACATGGCGAATATACGTGTGTCTGAGAGGATGTTTTCGTGGAGGGGTATTAAGATCAAATATCACAAATTTTTTTTCCTTCTGTGCAAGTTCCAATAAGTCAGTTAGTTTTGGAATCCTCTGATTTTCTGCTTTTTCACGATCAGCCCTTGATAGGGGTTTCATGTGGTAAAATGGTTTAAACTAAAAACAAATACATCAGAGAATATATTGGCTCCTATCAAAAGCAATTTCCAATTCTCCTGCTAGATAGCCCCACACCCAGGCCTATCCCCACGTTGCTCCATTGTCATCCAACCCACCAGATCCTCTGAAATACTGGTCCTGAAATAACAGTTGCCAAGGAGAGAAATTGAATGTAATCTTAATAGGTAATTATGGTATTTGGAATGATTTCTTCTACGCTGTAGAACATGTCGTATTTGCATGGAAAGTCCTTAATATTTTTGTCCTGACCTTCCTTTTCAGATTTTTTTCTATAACTTGAAGTAATACAATCTCTTTTTATAAAAGTCACACTGGCTTCCCACATTTGCTCTCACTGTTCTAGTTATGTGTAATGGAAAAACAGGGTTTGGCTTAAGATTAAATTGGATTCAATCCCAGCTCTATCACTCATTGGTTTTCCTTGCCGTATCCACCTGTTAAATCTTATCCTAAACCTACAAAGCCCAGCTTAAACGCTACCCCCTTCATGAAGCCTTCCTTAAATATTCCTGAGCTAAAAAGACTTTGATGGTATTAAATTCCAAAAACTCATTTTTATGCCTCAGTTGTACATTTCATTTTGCCTTCTATTTATGTCTTAGGCCAGATTCAAATTTTGACTTCATATGCTTCTTTCTGTGTAACTGTGGTAAAGCCATTTAAATTCTCAAAGTTTTCATTGCCCAAACTATAAAATGGGGATGTGGAGAGGTAACCTATGTATTTCTCAGGATTATTTTGAATATTAAATATGATAAAATATTTACAGGTTCTATAAGCATGTCTAGTACATAGAAACGTGCAAAATTCACATTAGTTCCCTCACTCTCTACTGCTCCTACTGGAGTGTACCTTCCTTATGGCAGGAATTGTCATATATTCTTTGCAATATTTTTCAAAGAATTTCATTTTATACCTCAGTCCATACATCTATTAGCTATATTAAATTTAAAAATGGCTACTTTTATAGTCATTTATTTTAGATAATTTGTGGGTGAAGTCAGTGATAAAAGGCTATCTCTAAGAAGGAAACAGGACATGGGTCCTTTTCTCAAGACTCAAGTAATATCTTTTTCTACACGACTTTATCCTCATTCTCATTCTCACTCTAGATTTCTATTTCTTCCCCTTCCCCTGACCTCCCTCTTTTCAGCAAAGAATCATCATATTGCACAGTATCATCAAACTAGAACAGAAGCCAGATCATAGAAGTTGAAATAAATCATGGTCTAGACCTCAGTTGAGGTCTATTATTAAGGGTCTTCTTAATCCTCAGGAAAATAAAAAATTTGCCTCAGAATTCAAGAGTTTGGTAGATTCTTCCAGATACAGAACAACTGATTTCACTTAATTGTTAGACCTTCATGTGGGGAAAACTGTTAAAAGAGCAGAAAGAGAAACACCAAGACAGAACTGAAATAAATCAGCTGTGCATAATTTTTAAAATGTCCCTGAATGAGCAAAAAGAATAAGAAATACTCTATGGAAGGACATTCATAAAGCCTTTTCTTTAAGGATAAATTGAACAAAAAAATTTTAAAAAATAAATATTAAACAATAGGGTTTAAAACAGGATTCCAGTAAGCTTTAAATAGTAATTTGGGGTAGGTCTAACAGCAGAAGCAAATTGAGCCTCTTTTTTTTTGGTACATAAAATAGGAGACTTAGAAAAATAAACTGGAACGGGACAAAACCAGTTTAGACTATCTCCAACAAGTTGTTGAACTTTTTTTTTTAAAGCCCTAGAAAACAACAAGCTAGAAATGAAAACAAACTTGTGGTTCTCCACATAAAAACAACACTAAAAATGTCCTCATTCTCTATGCTTATGCTTAGAGAAATTACAAGTAGGAGAATCCAATGTACCCTATTGGTAAGAAATGGAACAATTATCCAAAATCTGCCCAATGATACCACTTAAAGGGAAACACTACTACCCAACATGTGATTCTGAAGATAACTATATATAAATATAGATGAACAATATAGCTTCTTGTTGATACTGGTGCCACTACCTTTACTATTAATACCACTACCATGGAAAATCAGACTGCTCAAAGTACCAAAACTATTCAAGTAGTGGGAATTTCTAACCATCTTAAATCCTTTTCCATGTCCCAACCTATAACTGTTACTTTTGTCAGAACTCTTCCTTCCCTATGGCACTTTCCTATAAATTTCATCATTAGGAATCTACTGTGCAAAAAGACCCACCAGAAGAAATATACTGCAGACAAAATATTTTCAGGAGTTGCAGAAAATTCTACTGCACATTATCAAATTATAGCATGGACATTAGTATATTGACTCCAAAACAAGCAAATAACGGGGCACAGAACTAGAACCCCATGAGGGGAAATGACAGAATAATTGAGAGTCAAACCAGTAAGGGTTCATATTGACTCTTTTGACACTGTTGCCTAAAATCCTCTTAATGCTGAAGCTAAGGAAGATCTAAACCAACTATAACAGATTTAATAAAATAAGGATTAATTATCCCTTGCTTTAGTCCAAGCAAAATGTCTGTTTTACCTGTTTAAAAAAAGAAAACCCAAAACTGAGATGGTAGAAGATACAGATTTGTCCCACATCTGTAAGCTATTAGCCAAAGAGTTATATACTTCATTTTCTAGTACTGCCTAATGCAAATACAATCTCTTTGGCCCTATCTCTACTTTCTTTCCTGTTTTAGCTGATGAAGACAATCAATATGTATTGCCTTCACCAGGGAACAATCAACAATTTACCTGGAAAATTATGCCTTAGACATTTACTGAAGCCCCATCCTACTTTTCTCAAGTGTTAAACCAAGATCATAGGGATATGCAATAAGACATAATTGAAATTGCAAGATCAACTACATATTCATGAAGCTTCTAAAAAAATTCTTTTAGGGGCACCTGGGTGGCTCACTGACTCGATTTCAGCTCAAGTCATGATCTCGTAATTTTGTAAGTTCAAGCCCTGCTTCAGGCTCTGGGCTGGCAGCACAGAGCCTGCCTGCGATTCTCTCTCTCCCTCTCTCTATGTCCCTCCCTTAGTCATGCCTGTCTCTTTCAAAAATGAAATAAAATAAACTTAAAATTAAAAAAATAAAAGAAAAAAATTTTAAATCTACAAAGTAACATTTCATTATCCAGGGTTCAGCAAACTTATTCTGTGAAGGGCCAGACACTAAGTATTTTTTACTTTGTGGGTCATACAGTCTCTGTCACAACTACTCAACTCTGCTTCTATAGTGCAAAAACAGCAAAAGACAATTCATAATGAATAAGCATGGCTGTGTTCCAAATAAAACACTTTACGGACCCTGAAATTTGAGTTTTATATCATTTTTACAGGTCATGAAACATTTTTCTTTTGACTTTGTTCAACCATTCAGAAATGTAAAAACAACTCTTATGAGCTCACAGTCTGTACAAAAATAGCCAGTGGCTGGATTTGTACAACAAACCATAGTTTGCCAACACTTGATCTAGACCATGATATACTGGCTGAGGAAGGACATATCTAATGAGAGATACAAATTATCCAAGGCCAAACACTAAGGACAATTAAATAATTTCTGGAATTAAGTGGATGTTGTAGCGTATATACAACAGACTGTTTTGAAACAGACCTCTCTGTATGATTAGACTTAATCAAACATTTTGGAACCATTTTCACAAAACATGGAAACCAAAAAAACCTTCAGTAATCTCAAAATATTTCTTCAACAATCATCTTTGCTGATCTTCTAGATCATAATAAACATTTCCTTTTGAAAGTACACAGAAGGGGAGGCCATGGTCTAAAAGTATTAATAAGCTGTAATAACAAAGACTCATTGCCTATTAATGCCCATTGATCCAGTATCAAGGTTTTTTATCTTTGCTTCAGAAGAAAATGCAGTCCTGGTCAAATTAGTCTAAGAATCTTCAGATGCTATACTAGTTTCATCTTTCTATTTTATGGAAACACATTCCATACAATCTCTTTTGTTAACCAAAAATACCCAATGTTTTATGTCAGTTAATTAATTATGAAATAGTCATTTTATTTTCTTGTATTGCCATTCACCAATATAACACTCTTCATACAGCAACTGTATTATCCTACCAAAGGAGAATCTCCTAATTTCTGTAATTTGAGAACTTTCCATGCTTGGAACAAACCTTTTGTGTGCTCCTATACCAAATCTTGATCTAATATTGTTTACTGACAGGTTTTATCTTAACAATTAAAAAAGATAATAATAAATGGATTATGCACATTCTTCATAATAAACTGATTTTTCCAGATTCTCTCACAAAATCCCAAATCTATTACCAGTTATCAAATTGGCTTGAGTGGCCAAAATTAGGGCCTTCTCTAGGGCATGTGAGAAGTTTTTTTACCTTTTTAGTTATCTGTATTAAACATGAATAACAAATACACAAACTACTGGGTGCCTTGAAGCTTCCCAAATAAATTGCTGTCCTAAAGGTAGAGGTCCACAGTAAAGAGACATTAGAAGAAATACTTTAGCAGATCATTATACTAAACAAAATGCTCTGACTAAAACGCTTAGACAAGGGCCTTTTATAAAGAACAAAGACCAATCTACGGGGTTTAGGAATTCCACCATTAATGCACAAAATTTGGCCCCCAATTCTGAAAAGAAACACTACAACTAATCAGGTTGCCAGATTCATGGTGGCTACCTTGTAGCACCAGTTAACCTTTTTTTCAAAAATTTTTTAAATGTTTGTTTAGAGCATGAGCAGGGGAGGGGCAGGGAGAGAGGGAGAGGGAGAGAGAGAGATTGAGAATCCCAAGCAGGCTCCACACTATCAACATGAAGCCCAGCACGGGGCTTGAACTCATGAACCAGGAGATCATGATCTGAGCTGAACCAAGAGTCAGACACTTAACAGACTGAGCCACTCAGGTGCCCCACACCAGTTAACTTCCAATGGATACTTCCCCAAAATCTTCATGACACAATTCATTACAGTAGGGATAAATTGGCTGCAATATCAAACAATAATAAGGTAACTATTCTATGACATCAGAAGTATGACCAGTTCTTTCCCCACCTGTAACCAACATAATCCTGGAAAAACTATAAAGTGAGAAATGAATTGGAACTTTGCACCAAAGGGCCCTTTGAGGTTCTCTAACATGGTTTTGTACAGTGTCTTCCCTCTGTGGACTATGAATTTATACTAGTAACCATGTTTACTTTTTGGTTGGGCTAAAGCATTTCCTTATTGAATAGTCACTGCAACTTAAAATAGCTTTAAAAACTATGACTATTTTTTGGTATTTATCCTATCTGGTATTCTCTCAGATTTTTGGATCTGTGGTTTGATGTCTGTCACTAATTATGGAAGATTTTCAACCATTATTACTTCAAATATTTTTTCTTCTCCATTTGGTATTCCTATTACACGTATGTTAATACCTTTTGTAATTTTCCCCATAATTCTTGGCTATTGTGTTCTTTTCAGTTATCTCTTTGTGTTTCAGTTTGGGAAGTTTCTGGTGATGTATCTTCAAGATTACTGATTCTTTCTTTATCTGTGTCCAATCTACTGATAATGTCCCCCCTAAATCTTGGCTATTGTATTCTTTTTCAGTTATCTCTTTGTGTTTCAGTTTGGGAAGTTTCTGATGATGTATCTTCAAGATTACTGATTCTTTCTTCATCTGTGTCCACGCTACTGATAAGCTCATCAAAGGCATTCTTCATTTCACTTAAATATTTTTTATTGGGGCGCCTGGGTGGCGCAGTCGGTTGAGCATCCGACTTCAGCCAGGTCACGATCTTGCGGTCCGTGAGTTCGAGCCCCGCGTCGGGCTCTGGGCTGATGGCTCAGAGCCTGGAGCCTGTTTCCGATTCTGTGTCTCCCTCTCTCTCTGCCCCTCGCCCATTCATGCTCTGTCTCTCTCTGTCCCAAAAATAAATAAACATTGAAAAAAAAAATTTTTTTTAAATATTTTTTATTTCTAGGCTTTCAATTCTTAGAATTTTCATCTCTCTGCTTACATTACTTATCTTTTCTTGCATGTTGTCTACTTTTTTCATTAAAGCTATTAACATAGCTATTAACATAGCCTACTTTTTCCATTAGATCTATTAGCATATTAATCATAGTTATTTAAAATTCTCTGATAATTCCAAAATCCGTGTTATATCTGGGGACTTTTTTTTTGTCTCTTCATATTGTGCTTTATCTTGTCTTAGTATATTAAAATTTTTTTGTTGGAAACTGGACATGAGGGGCGCCTGGGTGGCTCAGTCGGTTAAGCTCCAACTTCGGCTCAGGTCATGATCTCACGGTCCGTGAGTTCGAGCCCCGTGTCGGGCTCTGCGCTGACAGCTCAGAGACTGGAGCCCATTTCCGATTCTGTGTCTCCCTCTCTCTCTGCCCCTCCCCTGTTCATCCTCTGTCTCTCTCTGTCTCAAAAAAAATAAAATAAAATAAAATAAAAAAGAAACTGGACATGATGTCATGGATATGAGGGACTGAGATAATTATGTTTTTATATAGCTATAGGAACTAGAGGATTCAGTTTCTGTGTTTTGTTTTGTTTCCTCTCCTATTGTCTTTGGATTCCTTAAGAGCTCCTTCTTAGACAAAGTATGTTTTGCAGCCCTCTCAGTTGTAAGCCACTATTATTATATTGAAGCCCTATTCATGTGGTGATAAGGTGTTGGGAAAAGGAAGCATTCTACAATCTTATGATTAAATCTTGGCTTTTACTGAGTGTAAGTTCCAGAAGCATTTCCTAGTCTTTTTTTTTCTCTACCCTTACATGAGACAGGAAGATTAGAGTGAACTGGAGTTGACTAACTGCCCTTCCCACATGTTAGATAAGGTTCTGGAATAGTAGTTCTCCCTGAAGACTAGGGCTTTGCAATGGAGAACACTCAGGATGTTATTTCAAAAAAGTTACTTTTCTCCTCCTTCTACCCAAAACAGAAGTTTTTTCCCCAGTCCTCACTATGAAAACCTGAGGGGAGTCCTTGGAGGCAAAATGGGAGTCTATATAAAACTGGGTCCCCAAGAGTTTTTAATTCTCAAGCTAATCCACACTCAGCCTCCAGCATTAATCAAAATTACCAATAACTTAAACTGTTCCTACCAGTTCTTGGCCCCAGTGGCTTCTGCTTCTAGTAAACTGATCTTGGCTGTGATTCTCTGTACTCACCTTTCTCTCTAGATTGAGTGGCTCTGTCCAGAGTGATGGTTTGCCCTGTGATTTCAATTCTTTTATGGATCTAAAAAAGGCACTGATTTCCAATTTGTTTTGCATTTTCTCTCTCTCTCTCTCTCTCTCTCTCTCTCTCTCTCTCTCTCTCTCTTTTAAGGATGGGAGTTAGCACTTCCAAGCTCTTTATGTGTTGTAGCTGAAATGAGAAGTCCTCTCTGATTAGATTCAGGGTTTTTTGTTTTGTTTTGTGTTTCTTTAAATATTGACCTTGTTTCTTGTGTCCATACTAAATTCACCTATTAGTTCTTGAATATTTTTTGTAGATTCCTTGGGATTTTTTACACGGACAATGTCCCCTGCAAAGAGAAATAGTTTTATTTCTTCTTTTCCAGTCTGTATGCCTTCTTCCCTTATTGCACTGGCTAGGATTTACAATATGATGTTGAATAGGAGTGGTGAGACATTCTTCTTTTTTCCAAGTCTTAAGGACAATAAGTTCATTCTTTCACCAATAAGTATGATGTTAGGTATATTACAGAATTATCTTTATCAAGTAAAGGTAGTTCCTTTATATTTTTAGTTCTCTGAGAGTTTTTATCAAGAATTGAAGTTAAATTTATGAAATGATTTTTCTTCATGAATTGAGATTATACATTTTCTTCTTTGTGTGTTAACATGGTTAAATTAATTGATTTTCAACTATAAACCATGCATTGTCAGCATGATACCTCTTTGATCACAGTATATTATCATTTTTACATATTGCTAGATTCAGATTAACATTTTCTTAATGATTTTTATATCTGTATTCATGAGGTTTTATCAGTCTTGAGATTTCTTGAAAATGCCTTTTTATAGATTTGTTATAAGAGAAATTCTGGCCTCATAAAAATGTACTGGAGATTATTATTTTTTTATTTTATGGAAGAGAATTTAGAATTGGTATTATTTGTTTCTTGTGCATTTGGTAGAATTCACCAGTGAACACATCTACAAACTGGTTTCCTGTGGGATGTTTTTAAACTACAAATTCAGTTTCTTGAATAGATAGTCTTAAATAGGACTTAAATAGTCTTAAATAGTCTTAAATAGGACTATTTAGGTTACATATTTCTTCCTGAGTGAGTTTGGGTAGCTTGTGTATTTCAAACAATTGTTCCATTTCACCTAAATTTTCATGTTTATAAGCACAGCTGTTCATAGACAATGATGTGCTGCTAAATGCTTAACAAGGAGCTCTTGAGAAATAAAGAGATCTGACTGTAGTGCTTGTCAAGTTTTTGTTGGTTAAATACTATAACCATGCCTAATTTCATAACTGATATAACAATTGGTTCCAAAAATTCTGAAATTTAATAATTGGCTCTTAGGAACTAATATGAGCCAGCTCCACTATTACCAGTATTTCATTATTATCTTCTTTAATGTCTGGAAGATCTGAATGGATAAACCTTTATCTCTAATACTTGAAATTTGTGTCTTCTTTTTGTCCTGGTCACTTAGTTAGAAGCTTATCAGTTTTGTTGATCTCTTCAAAGAATAAGTTTCTTTCACTGACATTTTCTATTTCTCTGTTTCCATTCCACTGGTTTATGCTATTTATTACTTCTTTTCTTATTCTTATTTTTGGTTTAATTCACTGTTATTTTTCTAGTGTCTTAAACAGGAAGCTTAGATTACTGATTTGAGACTCTTCATTCCTAATATAAGCAGATAATCCCAAGGGGGTTTTCCTCTAAGCATAACTTTAGTTGAATTCTACCAGTTTCAATACGTTCTATTTTCATTCAGTTCAAAATATTATCTAATTTCCTTTGAGATACCCTATTTTATCTAGGGTTTCTTAGAGCTATGTTTTTAAAAACATTTGGGAATATTTTTAAAGAACCAAACAATTTCTGGAGCTGAAGAACTTAATAAATGAGATGAAGAATGTATTAGAAAACATTAGAAATAGAGCAAATCAAATGGAAGAAATAAGCAAGCTGAAAAACAGGAATCTTGAAATGATTCAGGTAGGAAAGAGACAGCTAAGACTTTTAAAAAGTGAAGAAACCCTATGAGAACTATCAGACTCCCTTAGAAGAGCCAAAATAAGAATAATGGGTATACCAGAAGAGAAAGGGGCAGAGAGTTTATTTAAAGAAATCACAGTGGAGGGGTGCCTGGGTGGCTCAGTTGGTTAAGCATCCAACTTCGGCTCAGATCATGATCTCGTGGTTCAGGAGTTCAAACCCCGTGTCAAGCTCTGTGCTGACAGCTAGAGCCTGTAGCCTGCTTCTCCCTCTCTGGATTCTGTGTCTCCCTCTCTCTCTCTGCCCCTCCCCTGCTTGTGCTCGGTCTCTCTCTCTCTCAAAAATAAATTTTAAAAAATTAAGAAAAAAAAAAAAGAAGTAACAGGGGAGGGGTGCCCAGGTGGCTCAGTCATTGAAGCATCGACTTCGTCTCAGGTCATCTGGAGTCTGCTTCAGATTCTGTCTCCCTCTCTCTTTACCCCTCCCCTGCTTGTGCTCTGTCTCTCTCAAAAATGAAAAACTAAGAAAGAGAAAGAAAGAAAGAAAGAAAGAAAGAAAGAAAGAAAGAAAGAAAGAAAGAAAGAAAGAAAGAACGAACAGTGGAGAACTTCTCAAACCTGTTGAAAGAGTTGGGACACAAAAGTCCATGGAGCCAATACATCACCTTATTATCTCAATGCAAAGACCTTCTCCAAGACACATTATAATAAAGCTGTCAAAAGTCAATAATAAGGAAATGTGAGAGGCTGCCAAGAGTTTTTTTAAAGTAGCCTACAAAGGAACCCCTATTAGACTATGAGCAGATTTCTAGGCCAGAAGAGAGTAGAATGACATATTCAGGGTACTGAAAGATTGAAAACTGCCGGTCCAAAATACTTTATCCAACAAAGTTATCCTTCAGATATGAAGGAGAAATAAAGACTTTCCCAGACAAACAAAAGCTAGTGGAGTTTACCACCACTAGACCTACCTTACAAAAAATGCTGAAAGGAGCTTGTCTACCTGAAATGACACATGTACACAAAAACTCTGAGTAAGGTGATACAAAGGCAGAATCAGAACACTAACTGTATTTTAGAATATGATGTTAAACAATTATAGCACAAAGGTTAAAGAAAAAGAGCATTAAAAATAACTATAACTACTACAATTTGGTAACAAACTCACAACATAAAAGGAGATCGTTTCTGACAGCAAAAATATGAAAGGGGAAGAGTAAAAGTATAGAATCTATATAGACAAAAATAAATTGCTATCAGCAGAAAAAGGAGTATTTTATCTAACATTTTATGAAAACTTCATAATAACCACAAAACATAAACCTAGAGCAGAGACACAAAACACCAAAAAAAAAGTGAAACCCATGGGGCTCCTGGGTGGCTCAGTCAGCTGAGCAACCAACTTCTGCTCAGGTCATGATCTCATGGTTTGTGAGTTCAAGCCCCACACTGGGCTCACTGCTGTCAGCATGGAGCCTGGTTTGGATCCTCTGTTCCTCTCCCTCTCTGCTCCTCCCCCATGCACACTGTCTCAAAAATAAATAAACATTAAAAAAAAACTTTTTAAAGGTGAAACCCAGCAAACCATTATGGAAAACCACCAACCTTAAAAGGTAGACAGAAACACAAGAAAAAAGAAATAATGGAGATACAAAATAATCAGAAAAAAAAGATAAAATGTAAGTCCTTACCTATCAGTAATCACCTTAAAAGTAAATGGATTGAAGTCACCAATTAAAACACAATTAAGACAAAGAGAGGCTGGATGAATAAAAAAAGAACATATGCTGCCTTTAGGAAGACTCATTTCAGCTCTAAAGACACAAACAGGTTCAAAGTGATGGGGCAGAAGATGATATTCCAAGTAAATAAACAAAAGAAAGCATGTATAGCCATATTTCTATCAGACAAAATAGACTTCAAGCCAAAAATGTTAACAAGAGGCAGAAAATAACACTATCTAATGATAAAGGGGTCAATACATGAGGAACACAAAATAATCATAAATATGTATGCTTCCATCACCTGAGCACTATTTTTAAATTTTATTCCAATAGAGTTAACATAGTGTTATGTCAGTTTCAGACGTACAATATTGTGATTCAACAATTCTATATATTACTCAGTGCTCATCACGATAAACGTATTCATATTCCCTTTCACATATTTCACCCACTCCCCAACTAACCTCCCTTCTGGTAACCATCTACAGTAAAACCTTGGGGTTTTTTTGAGTAACTTGTTCTGTCAGTGTTCTGCAAGATGAGTGAACATTTCTAATGAATTTTAACTTGATAAATGAGCAATGTCTTGTAATACAAGTAGCACATGACACCAGACATCACATGATTACAACTGAGCCAATGGTTCTTTCTCTTTCACTGTGGGATTGTGGGTGATTGTCTACCATGCTCAGCCTCAGTGTTTGGCAGAGATCAGTGATATTTCAGAACACTGGAAGGTACCCACAACTAGCACTAGGGTACTTTTTTGTCACTAAAGCACCTATGGACAGTACTTTGCTTTTCCATACAAAAGTAAGCTTAGGAATGCTTTGCTTCATTCTAGATCATTGGATAGGTTCCTTGCTAAAGTTGCATGAAAACAAAAAAATTACATTGAGCCAATAGCAGTGATTCCATCAATGATAGTGAAAATTGTCCTACACAATAACCCTCCTCTTTTGCCTCCCTCACACCAGCCATGAAGGTTTTCAAAGATAAGTGGAGACTAATTTATTTTTTTATACATTTTATATTTTATTTATTGTTTTGTATTATATTACAGTATTATAATCATTTTTAATATGAAATTTATTGTCAGATTGGTTTCCATACAACACCCAGTGCTCATCCCAACAAGTGCCCTCCTCAATGCCCACCACCCACTTTCCCCTCCCTCCCACCCCCTGTCAACCCTCAGTTTACTCTCAGTTTTTAAGAGCCTCTTATGGTGTGCCTCCCTCCCTCTCTAACTTTTTTTTCCCCTTCCCCTCCCCCATGGTCTTCTGTTAAGTTTCTCAGGATCCACATAAGAGTGAAAACATATGGTATCTGTCTTTCTCTGTATGACTTATTTCACTTAGCATAACACTCTCCAGTTCCATCCACGTTGCTACAAAAGGCCAGATTTCATTCTTTCTCATTGCCAAGTAGTATTCCATTGTGTATATAAACCACAATTTCTTTATCCATTCATTAGTTGATGGACATTTAGGCTCTTTACATAATTTGGCTACTGTTGGAAGTGCTGCCATAAACACTGGGGTACAAGTGCCCCTATGCATTAGCACTCCTGTATCCCTTGGGTAAATTCCTAGCAGTGCTATTTCTGGGTCATAGGGTAGATGTATTTTTAAGTTTTTGAGGATCCTTCACACTATTTTCCAGAGTGGGTGCACCAATTTGCATTCCCACTAACAGTGCAAGAGGGTTCCCATTTCTCCACATCCTCTCCAGCATCTATAGTCTCCTGGTTTGTTCATTTTAGCCACTCTGACTGGCGTGAGGTGGTATCTCAGTGTGGTTTTGATCTGTATTTCCCTGATGTGGAGTGACATTGAGCATTTTTTCATGTGCCTGTTGGCCATCTGGATGTCTTCTTTAGAGAAGTGTCTATTCATGTCTTCTGCCCATTTCTTCACAGGATTATTTGTTTCTTCGGTGTGGAGTTTGGTGAGTTCTTTACAGATTTTGGATACTAGCCCTTTGTCCAATATGTCATTTGCAAATATATTTTCCTATTCCATTGGTTGCCTTTTAGTTTTGCTGTTTTCTTTGCAGTGCAGAAGCTTTTTATCTTCATGAGGTCCCAATAGTTCATTTTTTCTTTTAATTCCCTCGCCTTTGGAGAGGTGTCAAGTAAGAAATTGCTGCGGCTGAGGTCAGAGAGGTTTGTTTCCTGCTTTCTCCTCTAGGGTTTTGATGGTTTCCTATCTCACATTCAGGTCCTTCATCCATTTTGAGTTTATTTTTGTGAATGGTGTAAGAAAGTGGTCTTTTTTCCTTCTTCTGCATGTTGCTATCCAGTTCTCCCAGCACCATTTGTTAAAGACACTGTCTTTTTTCCGTTGGATATTCTTTCCTGCTTTATCAAAGATTAGTTGGCCATACATTTGTGGGTCCAATTCTGGAGTCTCTATTCTATTCCATTGGTCTATGTGTCTGTTTTTGCCCCAATACCATGCTGTCTTGATGATTACAGCTTTGTAGTAGAGGCTAAAGTCTGGGATTGTGATGCCTCCTGCTTTGGTCTTCTTCTTCAAAATTACTTTGGCTATTCGGGGTCTTTTGTGGTTCCATACAAATTTTAAGATTGCTTGTTCTAGCTTCGAGAAGAATGCTGGTGCAATTTTGATTGGGATTGCATTGAATGTGTAGATTGCTTTGGGTAGTATTGACATTTTGACAATATTTATTCTTCCAATCCATGAGCATGGAATGTTTTTCCATTTTTTTTGTATCTCCTTCAATTTCCTTCATAAGCTTTCTATAATTTTCAGCATACAGATCTTTTACATCCTTCGTTAGGTTTATTCCTAGATATTTTATGCTTCTTGGTGCAATTATGAATGGGATTAGTTTCTTTGTCTTTCTGTTGCTTCATTATTAGTGTATAAGAATGTAACTGATTTCTGTACATTAATTTTGTATCCTGCGACTTTGCTGAATTCATGTATCAGTTCTAGCAGACTTTTGGTGGAGTCTGTCGGGTTTTCCGTGTAGAGTATCATGTCATCTGCAAAAAGTGAAAGCTTGACTTCATCTCTGCCAATTTTGATGCCTTTGATTTCCTTCTGTTGTCTGATTGCTGATGCTAGCACTTCCAACACTATGTTAAACAACAGCGGTGAGTGGACATCCCTGTCTTGTTCCTGATCTCAGGTGGAAAGCTCTCAGTTTTCCCCCATTGAGGATGATATTAGCTGTGGGCTTTTCATAAATGGATTTTATGGTGTTTAAGTATATTCCTTCTATCCCGACTTTCTCAAGGGTTCTTATTAAGGATGCTGAATTTTGTCAAATGCTTTTTCTGCATCGATTGACAGGATCATATGGTTCTTATCTTTTCTTTTATTAATGTGATGTATCACATTGATTGATTTGTGAATGTTGAACCAGCCCTGCAGCCCAGGAATGGATCCCATTTGATCATGGTGAATAATTCTTTTTATATTCTGTAGAATTCCATTTGCTAGTATCTTGTTGAGAATTTTTGCATCCATATTCATCAGGGATATTGGCCTGTAGTTCTCTTTTTTTCACTGGGTCTCTGTATGGTTTGAGAATCAAAGTAATGCTGGCTTCATAGAATGACTCTGGAAGTTTTCCTTCCCTTTCTATTTTTTAGAACAGCTTGAGAAGGATAGGTAATATCTCTGTTTTAAATGTGTGGTAGAATTCCCCAGGGAAGCCATCTGGTCCTAGACTCTTATTTGTTGGGAGATTTTTGATAACTGATTCAATTTCTTCACTGGTTAAGGGTCTGTTCAAGTTTTCTATTTCTTCCTGTTTGAGTTTTGGAAGTGTATGGGTGCTTAGGAATTTGTCCATTTCTTCCAGGTTGTCCAGCTTTTTGGCCTATAATTTTTCATAGTATTCCCTGATAATTGCTTGTATTTCTGAGGGATTGGTTGCAATAATTCCATTTTCATTCATGATTTCATCTATTTGGTTCATCTCCCTTTTCTTTTTGAGACGCCTGGCTAGAGGTTTATCAATTTTGTTTATCTTTTCAAAAAACCAACTCTTGGTTTCATTGATCTGCTCTACAGTTTTTTTAGACTCTATATTGTTTATTTCTGCTCTGATCTTTATTATTTCTCTTCTTTTTTTTTTTTTTGGAAAGGTCCTTTTAAATTTTTTTTTTTTCAACGTTTATTTATTTTTGGGACAGAGAGAGACAGAGCATGAACGGGGGAGGGGCAGAGAGAGAGGGAGACACAGAATCGGAAACAGGCTCCAGGCTCTGAGCCATCAGCCCAGAGCCTGACATGGGGCTCGAACTCACGGACCGTGAGATCGTGACCTGGCTGAAGTCGGACGCTCAACCGACTGCGCCACCCAGGCGCCCCTTATTTCTCTTCTTAAACTGGGCTTGGGGTGCTTTATTGTTCTGCTTCTATTTCCTTTAAGTGTGCTGTTAGATTTTGTGTTTGGGATTTTTCATGTTTCTTGAGATAGGCCTGGATTGCAATGTATTTTCCTCTCAGGACTGCCTTCGCTGCATCCCAAAGTGTTTGGATTGCTGTATTTTCATTTTCGTTTGTTTCCATATATATTTTAATTTCTTCTCTAATTGCCTGATTGATCCATTCATTCTTTAGTAGATGGATCCATTCATTGATCCATGCTTTTGGAGGTTTTCCAGGCTTTTTCCTGTGGTTGATTTCAAGTTTCACAGCATTGTGGTCTGAAAGTGTGCATGGTATGATCTCAATTCTTTCATTCTTATGAAGGGCTGTTTTGTGACCCAGTATGTGATCTATCTTGGAGATTGTTCCATGTGCACTTGAGAAGAAGTATATTCTGTTGCTTTGGGATGCAGAGTTCTAAATATATCTGTCAAGTCCATCTGATCCAATGTATCATTCAGGGCCCTTGTTTCTTTATTGACCGTGTGTCTAGATGATCTATCCATTGCTGTGAGTGGGGTGTTAAAGTCCCCTGCAATTACCACATTCTTATCAATAAGGTTGCTTATGTTTGTGATTACTTGTTTTATATATTTGGGGGTTCCCATATTTGGCACATAGACATTTATAATTGTTAGCTCTTCCTGATGGATAGACCCTGTAATGATTATATAATGCCCTTCTTCATCTCTTGTTACAGACTTTAATTTAAAGTCTAGTTTGTCTGATATAAGTATGGCTACTCCAGCCTTTCTTTTGAGTTCTAGTAGCATGATAGATAGTTCTCCATCCCCTCACTTTCAATCTGAAGGTGTTCTCTGGTCTAACATGAGTCTTTTGTAGACAGAAAATAGATGGGTCTTGTTTTTTTATCCATTCTGATATCCTATGTCTTTTGGTTGGAGCATTTGGTCCATTTACATTCAGTGTTATTATTGAAAGATACGGGTTTAAAGTGTTTGTGACGTCTGTAGGTTTCATGCTTGTAGTGATGTCTCTGGTACTTTGTGGTCCTTGCAACATTTCACTCACAGAATCGCCCTTAGGATCTCTTGTAGGGCTGGTTTAGTGGTGATGAACTCCTTTAGTTTTTGTTTGTTTGGGAAAACCTTTATCTCTCCTTCTATTCTGAATGACAGATGTGCTGGATAAAGGATTCTTGGCTGCATATTTTTCTGTTCATCACATTGAAGATTTCCTGCCATTCCTTTCTGGCCTGCCAAGTTTCAGTAGATAGGTCTGCTACTACTCTTAGGTGTCTACCTTTGTAAGTTAGAGTCTGTTTATCCCTAGCTGCTTTCAGAATTTTCTCTTTATGCTTGTATTTTGCCAGTTTCACTAAGATATGTTGTGCAGAAGATCAATTCAAGTTACGTCTGAAGGGAGTTCTCTGTGCCTCTTGGACTTCAAAGCCTTTTTCCTTCCCCAGATCAGGGAAGTTCTTGGCTATGATTTGTTCAAGTACACCTTCAGCCCCTTTGTCTATCTCTTCTTCTTCTGGAATTCCTATGATATGGATATTGTTCCGTTTGATTGCATTACTTAGTTCTCTAATTCTCCCCTCATACTCCTGAATTTTTTTTTATCTTTTTCTCAGCTTCCTCTTTTTCCATAATTTTATCTTCTAATAATTCACCTATTCTCTCCTCTGCCTCTTAAATCCGTGCTATGGCCACCTCCAATTTATTTTGTACCTCACTTATAGCATTTTTAAGTTCCTCATGACTATTTCTTAGTCCTTTGATCTCTGTAGCAATAGATTCTCTGTTGTCCTCTATGCTTTTTTCAAACCCAGCGATTAATTTTATGACTATTATTCTAAATTCTTGTTGTGTTATATTGCTGAAATCAGTTTTGATCAATTTGTTAGCTGTTGCTACTTCCTGGAGTTTCTTTTGAGGAGAATCCTTCTGTTTTGTCATTTTGGGTAGTTCCTACGGTGTCTCCAAATGGCAGGCCACTTCCCCCTGTGCTGTTGAGAGTAACTTGTGCTGGTGGGCAGGTCCGCAATCAGACCAGATGTCTGCCCCCAGCCCACTGCTGAGGCCACAGTCGGACTGGTGTGTAGCTTATCTTCTCCTCTCCCAGGGGCAGGACTCACTGTAGAGTGGTGTGGCCCCTGTCTGGGCTATTTCCACACTGTCAGGCTTGTGGTGCTGCTTCGATACTATCTAGCCAGGGTGGATCCACAAGGGGCAGAAGGGGCAGGCTTAGCTTGCTTTGCCATCGGTAGTCCCCTGCAGGAGGGGTCCTACAGCACCGGGAGGGAGTCAGGCCTGTCGGAGGGATGGATCCATAGAAGCACAGTGTTGGGCATTTGTCGGTGCAAGCAAGTTCAGTGACAGGAACTGGTTCCCTTTGGTATTTCAGCTAGGGGATGGGAGAGGGAAATGACACTTGCCAGTGCCTTTGTTCCCCTGCTGAGCTGAGGTCTGTCTTCTGGGGCTCAACAACTCTCCCTCCTGGTGTCCTCATGCCCTCCCCACTCTCCAAGAGCAGAGCTCTTGACTTTTAACATTCCAGATGTTAAGTCCCACTGGCTGTCAGAACTCACAGAATCCGGCTCCTCTGCTTTTGCAAGCCAGACTTCGGGGGCTCTCCCTTGCTGGGCAGGCTGCCCCTCCACTGCCCCGGCTCCCTCCTGCCAGTCTGTGAAGCATGCACCTCCCTCTCCGCCCTTCCTACCCTCTTCCGTGGGTACACTTGTCTACGCTTGGCTGCAGAGAGTCTGTTCTGCTAGTCTTCTGGGGGTTTTCTGGGTTATTTAGGTTGATGTGGGTGGAATCTAAGCGATAAGCAGGACGAGGTGAGCCCAGCATCCTCCTACACTGCCATCCTGTTTAATTCATCTGTAGCTTCCCTCCATTCACTGAGCACCGTCTTCTCCCCTGGGACCCTCGGAAGTTATAATCATTTTTATACAAACATTTTGGGGTTGTGGAATGAATCATCATTATTATATCATTCATTATTTTTTATGGAAAAATTAGCTTTGATATACAAGTGCTTTGGAGTACAAGTATGTTTCTGGATGAATTATACTCGCAAACCAAGATTTTACTTTATTTGGCCTCTATAGTTGAGTTTCTTTTTATGGTTTATCTCTTTTTATTTTGTTTCTTATATTCTACAGGTATGAGTGAAATAATATGGCATTTGTCTTTCTCTGACTGGCTTATCTCACTTAGCATTATACCCTCTAGATCCATCCATGTTGTTGCAAACAGCAAGATTTCATTTTTTTGTGTGGTTTTGATTTTAGCTATTCAGATAGGTGAGGTGATACCTCATTGTGGTTTTGATTTGCATTTCCCTGATGATGAATGATGTTAAGCATCCTTTCATGTGTCTGTTGGCCATCTGTCTTTTTTAGAGAAATGTATTTCATGCCTTCTGCCCATTTTTAATTGTATTATTATTATTATTATTATTATTATTATTATTGGTGTTGAGTTGAAGTTCTTTATATATTTGCATAGTACCCTATATTAGATGTACCATTTGTAAATATCTTCTCCCATTCCATAGGTTGCCTTTTCGTTTTGTTTTTCCTTCACTGTGCAGAAGCTTTTTATTTTGATGTAGTCCCTGTAGTTTATTTTTGCTTTTGTTTCCCTTGTCTCAGTAGACATATCTAGAAAAATGTTGATATGGTCAATGTCAGAGAAATTACTGCCTGTTCTCACTTCTAGGATTTTTGTGGTTTCAGGTCTCACATTTAGGTCCTTAATCCACTTTGAGCTCATTTTTATGTATGGTGTAAGAAAGTGGTCCAGTTTCATCCTTTTGCATGTAGCTGACCAGTTTTTCCAACAGCATTTGTTGAAGAGACTGTCTTTTTCCCATTGGATAATCTTTCCTGCTTTGTTGAAGATTAATTGACCATATAATTGTGGGTTTATTTCTGGGCTTTCTATTCTGTCCTATTGATCTTTGAGTCTATTTCTGTGCCAGTATCATACTGTTTTGATGACTGCAGCTTTGTAATGTAACATGAAGTTCAGGATTGATATGTCCAGTTTTGTTTCTCTTTTTCAAGATTGCTTTGATTATTTTGGGTCTTTTGTGGTTGCATATAAATTTTAGAATTGTTTAGGAGGAACCAAGATGGCGGAACAGCATGGAAGTTTTTTGTGTGTCTCGCATCAATGAAATACAGCCAGACCAACACTAAACCATCCTACACACCTAGAAAACTGGTTGGAGGATTAACACAACAATCTGCACAACCTGAACCACAGAATTCAGCAGGTACATGGCGTGGAGAGGTGAACTTGGGGAGAGAGAAGCTGGCAGCAGGCAGGGAGCTGCCTTTGCAGACGGAGAGAGGATGGAGACTGGGGCAGGGGAGAATACAGGAAAAACACCCCTTCCCAAAAGCAGCTGGAGAGAAAGTGGAAAATTGGAAACAGCAGCAGGGACTAAACTAAAAAGGGAGAAAGGAGAAAGGAGAGGGTTTAAATTCCATTAAGACTGTAAACAAGGGGAGCACAGAGTCTGCAACTCCGCAGCTTGATACCTGGCTTCTCTGGTGAGAAGGGCGAATCTCCAGGAATAGAAAGGGGTCCAGGAGGTTCTGGGGCCACATGGGGAAAAGCGGTTCTACTGCTGGAAGGGCATTTGGTAGAGACTGTTGAAGTCACCTGGTTCCAGCAGACCCCAGAAAATGGCCACATTCACTGGTGCTGGAACCAGGTCGTTAAGGGTGAAGCCTGGTGCCAGATGTGTGTTGTGATTTTCCATAAGCCCTGAAACCCTGCTGCTACACTATCTTGTGAACTTTTTCTGGGGCGGGCTGGCACCTGGGTGCAGTCTCGGTGCACCGGCAGCAGCAGGGTCCCATAAGCGTTCCTGGGTGCAGCCGGCATTCAGCCATTGCTCAGTGAGACCCTCCCGCAGAGGGGCAGAATGCGTCAAAGCCGCAGTCCTTCAGAAGTAAGGGGCCTGGGAAAACAGCCGCATCTGAGACAAAACTTGGAAGAGAGGTACTGCCTGAGGCTTGGTCATGGACAGTGAGGAAGCGGGGAGTGGTCAAAAGTTGAAAACAGAAGATGGGTGCTCTGACTGGAGAAAACACAGTTCCCATACTAGAGACTGGGTAGCTGGGTGACGCAATTTTCACTGCTCCCGCGCATGCGCATACGCATCTAAGAGGGCTGCAACAATCCACCCCAGCAGGCTAGCAGCACCATCTAGTGGAGAACGGAGCTGTTGCACTGAACCCCACCCAACTGGGCCAACCTCGCTCTCAGGAACACAGGTATCACCGCCTGCTTAGTTTGTGGACTATAAAGCTCTACACAGTCTGACTTCTGGGGGAAAAAGAAGTAATTTCAGCCCTATTTCAATCTGCTAGCAGGTCCATCAATTCAATTTTCTTTTTTTTGTTTTACACTATTCTTTTTCTTGAATACAGGAAGAGAAAAAAATCATTTTTATTTTCAAATTTATTAAAAATGTTTTTTTACTATATTTTTAACTTTTGTGTAAATTTTTTCAAATTCAGTCTTACTTTCATCATTCTATTTTAGTCTACTTCAGTGTATTCACCTTTTCAAATTTTCAAACAATTTCCTTGTTTTTTTTCTTTTTCCCTTTTTTGTTTCTTTTCTTTTTCTTGAATGCAGAAAGTGAAAAACTTCATTTTTACTTTGAATTTCTATTAAAAATATTTTTCTTTAATTTTTTTAACTATATATATATATTTTTTTTGCTTTTATGTAAATTTTTTTCAAATTCTAGTTTACTTCCATCATTTTATTTTAGTCTACTACAGTGTATTCACTTTTTCAAGTTTTCAAATGATTTCATTTTTTCTTTTTTCTTTTTTGTTTTTTTCTTTTTTCAAAAACAGAAAGAGAAAAAAATTAATTTTTATTAAAAATATTTTTCTTTATTTTTTTTCCTACTATATTCTCTACTTTTGTGTAAATTTTTTCAAATTCTATTTTACTCCCATCATCTCATTTAAGTCTACTTCAGTGTATTCATTTTTTCAAATTCTCAAATGATTTCCTTTTTCCCCCCCTTTTCTCTAATCTGTCAAACCACTTTCAATACCCAGACCAAACACACCTAGGATCTAGCATCATTTATTAGATTTTGTGTCTGTGTGTCTGTGTGTATGTTTAAGTTTTTAATTTTAATATTTTTTAATCTTAATTTTTTATCTTAATTTTCCTACCTCATTAATTCCTTTTCTCCCTTCAAAATGAGAAAACGAAGCAATTCACCCCAAAAGAAAGAACATGAAGAAACAACATCCAGGGATTTAACTAACACAGATACAAGCAAGATGTCTGAACCAGAATTTAGAATCACAATAATAAGAATATTAGCTGGAGTTGAAAATAGATTAGAATCCCTTTCTGCAGATATAAAAGAAGTAAAAAACCATCCATCTTAGAAAGGACCAGAGAACACCACCAGACACTCCAACTCTACAAGCATCATAATGGCAATACATTCATATCTTTCAGTACTCACTCTAAACGTCAATGGACTCAATGCTCCAATCAAAAGATATAGGGTAACAGAATGGATAAGAAAACAAGATGAATCTATATGCTGTTTACAAGAGACCCACTTTAGACCTACAGACACCTTCAGATTAAAAGTAAGGGGATGGAGAACCATCTATCATTCTAATGGTCAACAAAAGAAAGCCAGAATAGCCATACTTATATCACACAATCTAGACTGTATCAAGAGATGCAGAATGGCATTATATCATAATCAAGGGGTCTATCCACCAAGAAGACCTAACAATTGTAAACATTTATGTGCCAAATGTAGAAGCACCCAAATATATAAATCAATTAATCACAAACATAAAGAAACTCATCAATAGTAATATCATAATAGTAGAAGACTTCAACACCCTACTCACAGCAATGGACAGATCATCTAATCAAAAAATCAACAAGGAAACAATGGCTTTGAATGACATACTGGACCAGATGGACTTAATAAACATATTCAGAACATTTCATCTTAAAGCAGAATATACATTCTTCTCCAGTGCACGTGGAACATTCTCCAGAATAGACCATATACTGGGACACAAATCAGCCCTAAGTACAAAAAGATCAAGATCATACCATGCATATTTTCAGACCACAACACTATGAAACTCGAAATCAACCACAAGAAAAAATTTGGAAAGGTAACAAACACTTGGAGACTGAAGAACATCCTACTAAAGAATGAATGGGCTAACCAAGAAGTTAAAGAAGAAATTAAAAAGTATATGGAAGTCAATGAAAATGATAACACCACAGCCCAAAACCTCTGGGACGCAGCAAAGGCGGTCATAAGAGGAAAGCATATAGCAATCCAGGCCTTCCTAAAGAAGGAAGAAAGATCTCAGATACACAACCTAACCTTATGCCTTAAGGAGTTGGAAAAAGAACAGCAAATAAAACCCAAAACCAGAAGAAAACAGGAAATAATAAAGATTAGAGCAGAAATTAATGCTATCAAAACCAAAAAAAAACAAAAACAAAACAGTAGAACAGATCAATGAAACCAGAAGCTGATTCTTTGAAAGAATTAACAAAAATAATTAAACCAATAGTCAGTTTGATCAAAAAGAAAAAGGAAAGGACCCAAATAAATAAAATCAAGAATGAAGAGGAGAGATCACAACCAACACAGCAGAAATAAAAACAATAATAATAGAATATTATGAACAATTATATGCCAATAAAATGGGCAATCTGGAAGAAATGGGCAAATTCCTAGAAACATATACACTACCAAAACTGAAACAGGAAGAAATAGAAAATTCAAACAGACCCATAACCAGTAAGGAAATTGAGTTAGTAATCAAAAATCTGCCAAAAAACTAGAGTCCGGGGCCAGATGGCTTTCCAGGGGAATTCTACCAAACATTTAAGGAAGAATTAACACCTATTCTCTTGAAGCTGTCCCAAAAAACAGAAATGGAAGGAAAACTTCCAAACTCTTTCTCACCACTCTCGCCATGTTATTCAACATAGTATTGGAAGTCTTAGCCTCTGCAATGAGACAACACAAAGAAATAAAAGACATCCAAATCGGCCAGGAGGAGGTCAAACTTTCAACGTTTATTTATTTTTGGGACAGAGAGAGACAGAGCATGAATGGGGGAGGGGCAGAGAGAGAGGGAGACACAATCGGAAACAGGCTCCAGGCTCCGAGCCATCAGCCCAGAGTCTGACGCGGGGCTCGAACTCACGGACCGTGAGATCGTGACCTGGCTGAAGTTGGACGCTTAACCGACTGTGCCACCCAGGGGCCCCCGAGGAGGTCAAACTTTCACTCTTTGCAGATCACATGATACGCTATGGAAAACCCAAAAGATTCCACCAAAAAACTGCTAGAATTGATTCATGAAGTCAGAAAAGTTTCAGGATATAAAATCAACGCACAGAAATCAGTTGCATTCCTATACACCGACAATGAAGCAACAGGAAAAGAAATCAAGGAATTGATCCCATTGACAGTTGCACCAAAACCCATAAAATACCTAGGAATAAATCTAACCAAAGAGGTGAAAAATCTATACGCTGAAAACTATAGAAAGCTTATGAAAGAAATTGAAGAAGACACAAAAAAATGGAAAAAGATTCCATGCTCCTGGATAGGAAGAACAAATATTGTTAAAATGTCAATACTACACAAAGCAATCTACATATTCAATGCAATCCCTATCAAAATAACACCAGCATTCTTCACAGAGCTAGAACAAATAATCCTAAAATTTGTATGGAACAACAAAAGACCCCAAATAGCCAAAGCGACCTTAAAAAAGAAAACCAAAGCAGGAGGCATCACAATCCCAGACTTCAAGGTATACTACAAAGCTGTAATCATCAAGACAGTATGGTACTGGCACAAGAACAGACACTCAGATCAATGGAACAGAATAGAGAACCCAGATATGGACCCACAAACATATGGCCAACTAATCTTTGACAAAGCAGGAAAGAATATCCAATGGAATAAAGACAGTCTCTTCAGCAAGTGGTTTTAAGAAAACTGGGCAGCGACATGCAGAAGAATGAACCTGGACCACTTTCTTACACCATACACAAAAATAAACTTAAAATGTATGTAAGACCTAAATGTAAGACAGGAAGCCATCAAAATCCTCAAGGAGAAAGAAGGTAAAACCTCTTTGATCTTGGCCACAGCAACTTCTTACTCAACACGTCTCTGGAAGCAAGGGAAACAAAAGCAAAAATGAACTATTGGGACCTCATCAAAATAAAAAGCTTCTGCACAGTGAAGGAAAAAATCAGCAGAACTAAAAAGCAACCAACAGAATGGGAGAAGATATTTGCAAATGACATATCAGATAAAGGGTTAGTATCCAAAATCTATAAAGAACTCATCAAACTCAACACCCAAAAAACAAAGAATCCAGTGAGGAAATGGGCAAAAGACACGAATAGACACTTCTCCAAAGAAGACATCCAGATGGTCAACCAACACGTGAAAAAATGCTCAACATCACTTATCACCAGGGAAATACAAATCAAAACCACAATGAGATACCACCTCACACCTGTCAGAATGGCTAACATTAACAACTCAGGCAACAACAGATGTTGGCAGGGATGCTGAGAAAGAGGATGTCTTTTGCATCATTGGTGGGAATGCAAGCTGGTGCAGCCACTCTGGAGAACAGTATGGAGGTTCCTCAAAAAACTAAAAACAGAACTACCCTACAACCCAGCAATTGCACTACTAGGCATCTATCCAAGGGATACAGGTGTGCTGTTTCGAAGGGACACATGCACCCATGTTCATAGCAGCACTATCAACAATAGCCGAAGTATGGAAAGAGCCCAAATGTCCATTGATGGATGAATGGCTAAAGAAGAAGTGGTATATCTATACAATGGAGTATTACTCGGCAATCAAAAAGAATGAAATCTTGCCATTTGCAGCTACGTGGATGGAACCAGAGGGTATTGTGCTAAGTGAAATTAGAGTAAGACAAAAATCATATGACTTCACTCCTATGAGGACTTTAAGAGACAAAACAGATGAACATAAGGGAAGGGAAACAAAAATAATATAAAAACAGGAAGGGGGACAAAACAGAAGAGACTCATAAATATGGAGAACAAACTGAGGGTTACAGGAAGGGTTGTGGGAGGAGGGATTGGCTAAATGGGTAAGAGGCACTAAGGAATCTACTCCTGAAATCATCGTTGTACTATATGCTAAGTAATTTGGATGTAAATTGAAAAAAAATAAAAAATAAAACAAGTTAAAAAATAAAATAAAAAAGTATTGTTTGTACTATTTCTGTGAAAAATGCTGTTGGTATTTTGATAGGGACTGCATTAAATCTGTAGATTGCTTTGGACAGTATAGATATTTTAACAATGTTTGTTCTTCTATGAGCATGGAATGTCTTTCCATTTGTTTGTGTCACCTTCCATTTCTTTTATCACTTTTATAGCTTTCAGAGTTGTGTGTTTCACTTCCTTGGTTAAGTTTATTACTAGGTATTTTTTTATTTTTGGTGCAACTGTAAAAGGGATTGTGTTCTTAATTTCTCTTTCTGCCACTTCATTATTAATGTATTCCTGTCTATTGATTTTGTATCCTGCAACCTTACTGAATTCATTCATTCGTTCTATTAGTATTTTTGGTGGAAGCTTTCGAGTTTTCTATATATAGTATCATGCCATCTGCAAATTGTGACAGTACTTCTTCCTTACCAATTTGGATGTCTTTGATTTATTTATTTGTTTATTTATTTATGTAGGCGGGGGGGAGGTCTGGTTGCTGTGGCTAAGATTTCCAGTACTACGCTGAATAAAAGTGATGAGAGTTGGCATCCCTGTCTTGCTCATGATCTTATAGAAAAAACTCTCAGTTTTTTGCCAGTATAATGTTCACTGTGAGTTTTTCATAGATGGCCTTTATTATGTTGAGGTATGTTCCCTTTAAACCTACTTTGTTGAGGACTTTTATCATGAATGGATGTTGTACTCTGTCAAATGCTTTTATGCATCTATTAAAATGATATGGTTTTTACCCATTCTCTTGTTGATGTGACGTACCATGATGATTGATTTGCAAATACTGAACCACCCCGCATACTAGGAATAAATCAGACTTGATTGTGGTGAGTGATTTTTTTAATGTATTATTGGATTCAGTTTGATAATATTTTGTTGAGGATTTTTATATCTATGTTCATCAGAGATCCTGGCCTATAGTTCTTCTTTTTTTTTTTTTATAGTGTCTTTATCTGGTTTTGGTATGAGGGTAATGCTGGCCTCATACAATGAATTTGGAAGCTTTCCTTCCTCTTCTATTTTTTGGAATATTTTGAGAAGAATAGGTATTAAGTCTTCTTTAAACGTTTAGTAGAATTCACCTGTGAAGCTGTCCAGTCTTGGACTTTTGTTGTTGGAAAATTTTTGACTACTAATTCAATTTCATTGCAGGGAATTTGTTCAAATTTTCTATTTCTTCCTGCTTCAATTTTGGTAGGCTATATGTTTCTAGGAATTTATCCAATTTCTTCTAGGTTGTCCAATATGCTGGCATATAATTTTGTATTCTTTCATAATCCTTCATATTACTTTGGTGTCAGTTGTTATTTCTCCTCTTTAATTTCTGAATTTTGTTTATTCTTTTGTGTTTTTTTTTTGATGAGTCTGCAAAACCTTTAGTTTTTCAATTTTGTTGATCTTTTCAAAGGACAAGCTCCTGGTTTCACTGATTTGTTCTATTGTTTTTTGGTTTCTATTTCAATTATTTCTGCTCTGATCTCTATTCTTTCCATCCTTCTACTGGTTTGGGGTCTTGTTCTTCTTTTTCTATTTCCTTTAGGTGTAAGGTTAGGTTGTTTATTGGAAATTGTTTTTGCTTCTGGAAGTAGGTTTGTATTGGTATAAACTTCCCTCTTAGAACTGCTTTTGCTGCATCCAAAGGTGTTGGACCATTGTGTTTTCATTTTAATTTGTTTCCACATATTTTTTCATTTCCTCTTTGATTTCTTTGTTGACCCATTTTTTACTAGCATGTTATTTAACCTCCATGTATTTGTGTTCATTCCAGATTTTTTTTTTCTTGTGGTTGATTTCTAGTTTTTTAGTGTTGTGGTCAAAAGAGGCACAATATGACTTAGATCATTTTGAATTTGTTGGGGCTTGTTTTTTGGCCCAATATGTGAACTATTCTGGAAAATGCTCCATATGCACTTGAGAAGAATGTGTATTCTACTATTCTGGGATAGAATGTTCTGAATATATCTGTTACATCTATCTGATCCAGTATGTCATTCAAAGGCACTGTTTCTTTGTTAATTTTTTGTTTGGATGATCTATCCATTGATGCAAATAGGGTGTTAAAGTCCCCTACTATTATTGTATTATGATCAATTAGTTCCTTTATGTTTGTTATTAGTTGCTTTATGTATTTGGTTGCTTTCATGTTGAGTGCATAAATATTTATAATTGTTGTACCTTCTTACTGGATCATTCCCTTTATGATTATGTAGTGTTCTTCTTTGTCTCTTGTTATGGTCTTGTTTTAAAATCAGTTTTGTCTGTGGACACCTGGGTGGCTCAGTCGGTTAAGCATCCAACTTCAGCTCAGGTCACGATCTTGCATTCGTGAGTTCGAGCCCTGCGTCGGACTGTGTGCTGACAGCTCAGAGCCTGGAGCCTGCTTCAGATTCTGTGTCTCCCTCTCTATCTGCCCTCCCCTGCTCATGCTCTGTCTCCCTCTCTCTCTCAAAAATAAAATAAACATCAAAAAAAATTTTTTTAATCAATTTGTCTGATATAAGTATTGTTACCTGGCTTTCTTTTCATTTCCATTTGCATGATAAATGCTTTTCCATCCCTTCACTTTCATTCTGCATGTGTCTTTAGGTCTGAAGTGAGTCTCTTATAGGCAGCATATAGATGGGTCTTGTGCTTTTATCTATTTTGTCACCCTATGTCTTTTGATTGGAGCATTTAGTCTATTTACATTCCAAGTAATTATTGATAGGTATGTACTTATTGATTTTTTTTTAAGTTTTATTTATTTATTTTGAGAAACAGAGAGACAGTGAGAGAGTATGGGTAGGTGCAGAGAGAGGGGGACAGACAGAATCCCAAGCAGGCTCCCTGCTCAATTTGGAGCCTGACGCAGGGCTTGATTTCATGATTGTGAGATTTTGCCCTGAGCCAGTATCAAGAGTTGGATGCTTACCTGACTAAGCCACCCAGGCATCCCACTTACTGCTATTTTAAAATCTATTTTAACTTTTCTCTGTTATACTTGGGCAAAAAATTATTTGTATTTAGTGTCTTGTTCTCACTGACTCCACAGAATTCAGATACAATTACTTTTTATTGAGTCTCTACTTTTCATGGCACTGCAGTCATTTACAGAAGTTGAATAAAAATCTGTCCTCCTTTTCACTCAGATATAATTTAACAAACTGTGCAATCAGGGCCAAATCTAGAGGATCATATTTAAGACATTCCATTCAATCAGATATGAAAGTCCCCAGTCTCTGTTTAGGACATAGATGTAACTGATATTTGAAATCCATGCTCATAAGTCTTCCTAAGCAAAGTTGTATCTGTTGTCGCACACTGCCCCAGCATTACAGGTAGTAAAAAAGGTCACTGCCTAGCAGAAACAAAAGAGGAATTTGTCCACAGTTGTGGGCATACAGGTCAAAACTGGTAGAAATGAGTTTCTTATTTTATAAATAATAATGATGAAAAGAGCTCTAGAATGATAGGGACTATTACAGATAAAATTTTGGATTCTGTACATAATCTCCAGACAGAACTTAATTTGACAGACTTAGCTGTTGTTTAACACAATCTGGCTCTAGATTTGCTGATTATACAACAAGGATCCTTATGTGTGTTAAATGACCCTTCTTACTAAAGCTATGTAAATTAATAAAGCTAAATAACACAATAAAGCTAACAATAACACACTGAGCTCAGACTCTAAGTAATCTATAGATGTTAATTATGAATACAAAAAGAGACTGTTCAATTATTCGGACTAGAAACAAGGCAAAAAGTTGATTGCTGGACCATACAGTGTCACATTAGCACATTCTTTAACAAACCCATCTAAGGGTCAACAGATTCTTAGGGGAATGAATTTACCTTTGTTTGAATTACTATTTACTACTGATTAAGGGAACATTATGGAAAGTTAGATGTTAGCTTGTGGAAAACTGATAAAAATGTAAATGATTTTTGTCCAGTAGAGATGCAAATGATTTTTTCTGGTAGAGAAGATAACTCCAAAGGCATAGTTTATTGTAACTTAGTTAATATACTAAGTTTGTATCTAACTTTGCAATCTAATTTCAGCATTTCTTTGTTGCGCTGACTATATGCATGTTGGTTTGTCACTTCTCTTTTGAGTGGGTTTTGCCATCCTGCTTTGTTCTCTCATTTAGGTGCTAAATAAAATTTACGCTCACTATCTAGTTGCATAAGAATTATATTTTTATCATTTTGAGAATTATACTTTCACAAAAGGATATAAGAAAACTACAGAAATGTTGGTTTTTCTGGAGAAACAGGAACTCAGCTGAGCTTTCAGGAATAATTACCAGCACTTTTCTATTTTTATTTCATTATCGATCAGATTAACGATTTAATTTTCACCAAGAATCTAAAGAATAATAAATATGCTAACAAATAGTGATCAACTCACCACCATCATCTTTCCACAATTATACAAATCCAATGAAGAGTGACTTGAATAATCTTTACAAAGAAAACCAATCTCTTTGCTCTGAAAAAGTATCCAAATATCCAAACCTTTTAAATCACATGCCAATACCACTTAAACCACCCCTGACTGCACAGCATGCAAGCAAAGAAAACATCACCATTAAATCTAAAAATAAAGCCCCCTAGATAACCATATTTGAACTCCAGGTTTCAGGATATTCCCCAGTAGCCACAGTAATAGTATAACTAAATAGTGTAAGCCTGCCACCTAAATATGCTAAAATAAAACTATCAATCCTAAAAAAAATCCACAAAAATGTATTACAATAACATATCCAACCCTACCACTGAAAATAAGAATTTATGAGCCATACATTATACATCAGAAACAGTATCAGCCTTTTCATCTGGAACACATTTGCCGAAACATTAACTATGGCTAACTAATCTAATATATACATTCTAATGGAACATCTCTAGTTTGTATGTGTCTATTCGTGTATGATGAGACACACAAAGAGCCTACATACACACAAAAACCTGGAATATCAGAGTAATCTTATTATTTTCACAGACGGAAACAGTATTTATAGGCTATGTACCCCTATAAGAACAAGTTTTCTGACAAGATACAGTAATTACAAATCCACTTTCAGCTATCTCTTCTATTAACACTAGTTAATAGAATGAAATTGAAATGGGTAAGTCTATTTTTACATAATGCTTTACTTAACACCATTTTTACATGAAAAAGGATCCAGTAAATTGTCAAGATTAATATCAAATATAAGTAAAATTCCAGTCTACCCCAATACACAATTAAAAATACCTTAAGACTTATTTTCCTAATCATAATTACCTGATAAGAGAGTTATTACAACAGCTGACTCCATACCACACTATATCTGATGCTACAGGTGCTAGCAATATGAATGCCTGCTCTCTGCCATGCTCAGATGTTTATTTTCAAAATCAAATTCTCAAAGGAATATATTTGATTGGTATAACTTAGGTTACATGGATTCCCTCTAGACATATTATTAGCTGAAAACTGTAAGCTGTTTTGTTTTCTTTAATATTTTTGAGAAGGCAGTTTGATCTTGACCATTTGCAAATCTGACCTTTTATTTTAGCTACTTTAAAATACTCAGGATAATTCTAAACTCTCTAACTCTATAGTTATTTAAGCACTGCTATAATCTCCTCTCAGCATGTTTTCTGAGGTTCTTCTCCAAATCTATCTCCCATCTCCTCCCTACCTCCCTTCTCTCTTTCCTTCCCTCTATCTTTCTCTTCCTCTTTCATGCATGCACACATGCACACCATTTCCACTCTTGTTCCTGTATACTGTAATCTCTGAAACACACCATCATCATTGCCCATGGTTCCCATTAATAATGATCTTTCCTCTGATCAAATGATACCTTTGCATGAAGTATTCTTTAACTCTCTCCAGTGGAAGCATTCACTCTTGTCTCTAAACTACACTATATACAGCAACGCTTTATATTTTACCACACCTTTACTAGGCTTTTTATCTCCTTCTTCAAGATTCCCCTAACTCCATCCCTCAAACTGAATTAGAAGTTGCTCTTGTGTGCTCCTAAGCAATCTGACTCTAGTTTAGTACTTATCACAGTGTACTGTAATTGTCTCTTCTAGCCTGTGAACTCCATTAGGGCTATGTATGTGTTTATTCGCCATTGTATTCCACATACCTAGTACCCAAAAGGTACACAATAAATATTTATTGAATGATAAAAAGGAGTCAAGCCCAAATATGTTTCCCAGTATGCCTCATCTATAATTGTGAGCTACTCAAAATGTCTAGGAAAATGCTATGTACAATGTAGACACACTGAAAGTTTATGAGATGCTTGGATAAAAAGGAATTAAATGACAAAAGTAAGTTGGCAAGTTCATCTTCAGAATTTTTAGTGAATATAGAAAGTAGCAGTCAGACTGACTGCATTTCTGGAAAAGCCTCCTGTCAATGCTACAGTTCTGCTACCAAACGGGGATGAAATCTTGTGTATGCTTGTCTTTATTTCTAGGAGAAGCATATGACTTCGTACAGTAGAGGGATTCAGTACAGGTTTGTTGAGCTGGGGAATGTGTCTTACCTGTGACTGTACAAACCATTTGCCTGCGTTCAGACTTGACAGGAAACTCCACAGGAAGAAGCTAGAATGTGTGATGGAGGCATTTGGCTGGACGTTCCTAATATTGGTTGTTCTTCTCAGGTCATTGTCATGCATGAGAAAAGGCACCTGATCATAACTGCGGGCAGAAGGGAAAAAGAAGAGGGAGATAGGCTGAACTCAGCCACCTTGGTAGACAGGGTTCTCAGAAAGCCCATCAATGTCACAAGTCTTAACTGGGGTTCCTTACTCCCTCCCAAATGAGGGTGCCTGGGTTCGTCAATTGGTTAAGCATCCAATTCTTGATCTCGGCTCCGGTCATGATCTCACAGTTCATGAAATCAAGACCCGCATCTAGCTCTGTGCTGACAGCACAGAGCTTGCTTAGGACTTTCTCTCTGCACCTTTCTGTCTGTCTGTCTGTCTGTCTCTCTCTCTCTCTCTCTCTCTCTCTCAAAATAAATAAACCGCAAAAAATTTCTTTGAAAAAAAATCCTTCAAAAATGAAAGAAAAGAGGTTGCTGGGGAAATGGCAGAGTAGGAAGCACCAGGAATCTGTAGCTCCACCAACTACCAACAATTGTACTGGCAGACTCCGTCTAATGTAACTATTTTGGAACTCTGGAATAGACTAAAAGCTTACAACTTCCATAGGAAGGCTTGCACATAAATCAGGGTTAATTTTGGTCAATTTTAGGTCTTAGCCCAGTAGCAACTACCAACCCCCCACTCCAGCCACATGGCAAAAAACTGTAGATAGTTCTAAAGGTAGCTTTAACAGCAGCTGGTGAGAGCCAGAGTGGCAAAAACAATCCTGTAATCCAAATATAGGGGATCTGTGTTCTGGTCACTGTTTGTTGCTTTTTGACACAGAAGGGTAGACAGAAAGTCAAGCAGCCATTGTTGTACCTACTCCCACTCTTGCAAAGTCCTCCCTTTCTGGCTGAAGTGACTGCCAGGAAATTTAAAGGACTAACACTCTTTTTACCCTCCTTCATTTTTCTCCTTTTCTCAAACATTAAAGGCTAGCATGTTTTAGGTATATGGTATAATATTTCACATCCTTTTGTTCTGTGAGTCCCTTGACTGATTTTTACAGAAATACTTATTTTTACTGCTTTTGTGTTTCCTATTGACTCTAATGGTCTTTCCTTTCCACTCAAAGAGTCCCCTTTAACATTTCTTATAGGGCTGGCATAGTGATCATGAACTCCTTTAGTTTTTGTTTGTCTGAGAAACTCTTTATCTCCCCTTCTACTCTGAATGATAGCCTTGCTGCATAGAGTACTTTTGGCTGTAGACTACTCCCCTTTGAATATATCATTCCACTCCCTTCTGGATTGCAAAGTTTTTGATGAAAAATCTGCTGATAGCCTTATAAGGTTTCTCTTGTGTCTTTTCAAGTCTTTTTCTTTATCATTACTTTTTACCACTTTGATTACTATGTGTCTTGGTGTGGGCTTACTTTGGTTGATTTTGTTGGGGTATCTCTGTGCCTCCTGGATCTGGATAGCTGTTTCCTTCCCCAGATTGGGGAAGTTTTCAGCTCTTATTTCTTCAACTAAACTTTCTATCTCTCCTCTTTCTTCTCCTTCTGGGAAACCTATAATGTGAATGTTATTATGCTTGATGGAGTCACTGAGTTCCCTAAGTTTATTCTCCTTTTCATGATTCTTGTTTCTCATTCATTCAGCTTGATTACCTTCCATTACTCTGTCTTTGTCTTCTAGGTCATTAAGCCATTCCTCCGCTTCTTTCAACCTGTTATTTATTCCATCAAGTGTATTTTTATTTATCGTGTTCTTCATCTCTGAATGGTTCTTTCTGTTTTCTATCTCTGTTTTAAGGGTCTCACTGATGACCTCCACTCTCTTCTGAAGTCCAGTGAGTATCTTTACGATCATTACTTCAAATTCTCTATTAGGCATGTTACTTATATCTGTTTCACTTAGGTCTCTTCCTGTGGTTTTATCCTGTTCATTTGTGACATATTCCTCTGTCTCCTCATTTTGCCTAGCTCTCTGTGTCTGTTTCTGTGTGTTAGGAAAGTCAGTTATGTCTCTTGCTCTTGAAAGTAGTGGGCAGGACGTACACTTTTAAGTAGGTGAATTTTGTCCAGTTTTTTTTTTGTTGTTGTTGTTTTTGTAATTCTTGGAAAAACTAATCTTAACTTTAGAGAATCTGCTTACTCCATTTTATCTGGAACAGAAGTTCCAGTAGCTATACTCACTCAGGTTCCCTTTCACCTCTTTAGGTAGTTAGCCACATTTTACTTCCTAGTAATTCTTGATATTACATTTTTACTGTTCAAGTTACTGGTGTGGTATTCGTGTCCTGACTGGACTCTGATATGCAATTTTTGGTAATGATAAATTTTAGGGTATGACCATAAATGTGGATGGTGCAGAGACAACAAGCAAAGAAACTGAGGGGTTGGAAGGATCATCTGCATCAATGTTGAAGTCACAGCAATAATAGAAGAGAGAAAGACAGTATGCCAGGAGCTCACTGGCTCAGCACCTTTACCACATTATGCCAGGGCCACCAGGCACTTCAACAAATGAACCCAGGGGCTCTGGTAGAATATCTATTTTTAGCCCCCAGTCAAACATTCTGCATGAAACAGTTGTCATTGTTAGGTAACATTAAGAATGCCAGTCAGAGGTCAGGAAATCTAGTTTTAATTCTGGCTTTATCATTTACATTCTAGCCTTACAACCTTAATAACACACTTCCCTTATTTGAATCTAGGTTCAACCCACATTTCCTCATCTGTGAAACAGAATGTTAATTTCTCTTCTGTTTGCTCCACAGAAAGGCTGTAAAGGGAATTTGTATACACCACATTATCTAATATACCCATGGTACAGATGAAGCCTTTCTATTTCCAGTTGCCCAGGTACATAGGTTCTACAGCAAAGCATGTCTTTTTGTCCTCACCCCTACTCTGATCCATCTTCTTTTGCTTTCTCTTGGACACTGGTATAGTCTACTACCCTTTTCCCTGACAACTCTCCCTCATATGCTGCCAGATGAGTCTTTCTAAAACAATAATCTGTCCTCTAAAATCTACCATAGCTACCTATTACACATTTAGGGATCTCCATGATCCAGCCTTAGTGAGCCTTACAGCCATACCTCTTCCTCATATAGCCTCTCTTGTCCCCAGAACATATCACCTTTAGACTCCATACAGGTTAGCTTGCTAATCTGCAAACTTGTATTTCTCATTCAGATGCCTCTGAATACACTGTTTCCTCTACCTGGAATACCTTCTTTCCCCATATCTGATTGGTAAAATATTTTTCCCTCAAGACAACACAAACACAATTCTGAGGACACAGATCTTTTTCACACCATAGGTGGTGGGTGGCCTTTTCCTCCACTGAGGTTCCACTGCATTTGACTTATTCATCTCTGGAAGGAACTTACCACAAATGGTTTTACACTCTGGCTATTGTAAATATGCCACGTCTCCTTCACTGGATGGCAACATCTCTTAGGCATGGCTACCTCTTATTTGCCTCTTTCTAGCACTCAGAAGAAAGCCTAGAATATAGTAGGTGCCCAGGGAATGTTAAGAAGGTTGCTAAGAGAATGCATAGGGTTAAACTTTAGAATGCTTTACAATGAGGACGGTTTGAATTATGTACAGAGGCTATATAGCATGTATATGATTTATGAGACTATGTTGAGAATGCAGGGGTACAGATGTATGGTTCATAAGGAAGAAGTGGTTCGCATGTGTGCTATGTGCATATGTGCCAAATGAACACCAGGAGAAACTTCCCAAGGCTTGCCCTCTCTACATCTTGGGCCATACTGTTTGGCTTCTATGGCACTGGCCTTATCTCCTCCCCACCCCAGCCCCTGATTTCCTACCTTAATTGTACATCACTCTCCAGCCCATAGGCCCCTTGTTCAATAGCCTTCTCAAAGGACATCATGGTATTCTCAGGCCCCAACTGTGGAAGAAAAGAACATCAGCCCCTATAACTCAGAGTCTCTCTTCCCAACATTCCTTTATGGGTATAATGAAAGTGCAGTAATGAAAGTGCTTTAGGAAGCTGAGTCTGGATCCCTTGGCAATTTTTTCAAAGAACCTGCCTTATATTCTCCTCTACTCAATCTGCTCATGTGAGGCAATGTCACTGGGCACAGCAGAGAAAACCCAAAAGTTAGCTGGTTGGGGTTCAAGTCCAACGTCTATAATTAACTCCTTTTCTTGTCATTTCAAGCCAACCCCTTTACCTCTGCAGGGATTCCTATGGTTCTGAGGTCCCATTCTCTCATCCACACACCCCATGCATACCTCTACTCACTATTCTCAGACTTACCATGGGCGCACCTCTATGTCCAAAGAAGTCTGGTTTGGGTCCCAATTTATCCTCCTCCTGAATGCAGGGAGAATGAATCCCCAATGGCACAATATACAGACATAAAAGGATAAGGAAAAAAGGCAATCCAATAGCCACCTGTAGAGCTGAAAAATTAGGAGAGAAGAGGTGAGAAGAAAGCAGAAGAGGAATACAGAACTATCTCCAAGAAACTAACTATCCCAGGAGCAGTCAGTAAATAGCTAGTCTATTGGTTTCATAGACTCTGTGGACTGGCTGATTTACTCTCCATTTCTGTCACATCCTCACTAATTTTCAGTGATTTGAAGGTACAGGGATATCCAAATACAAGCATTGTTATAAAGAAAAGAAATCCTAGAACTGTACATTTACAAGGGAATGAACTGTGCAGGAGGTAGGATGAAGAGAGAATGTTAAGGGATACCTTCTCAAGAGGAAGAGCAGTTTGGCTGGTTCTGAGAGAGCCCTGAAGCTTGTAAAGATGGGCCTAAAGTGCCCATATTTAAGCTGTGCAATATTAGTGGAAGGGGCACTAGCTCAATCTGAATTCAAAGCCAGACTCCACCACTTTGTAATTGCGTCACTAAGGACATGTTACTTAACCTCTCTGGGTCATCATTTTCTTCATCCTGAAAAATGGGGCTATCTTGCTAAAACATACCTCACAGAACTGATAGTACAATGATGAGTCATAACAGGTAATCAGTAAGTATTAGGCATTTGCTCTTCTGTTTCTCTCCCTCACCCCCCACCAAGCCTGTCCACAATACCTGTTACCGCTGGCCATTCCCCCAACACTTACTATTTTAGACTTCTGAAAATTTTACCAAGTTGCACATTTTTAAGTTACCACTTATGCTCCGGTCCTTGTAAATCTAGATCTCCAGCTCTAACCTCTCAACTTTGTGAGGATATTACATCCCTTGGCTGTTTCTCTGTCATACATCATCTTGTATCTTCTCATTCTAACTAAAATTTAGGAAATGAAAAAGAAGAGTTCATTATTACCCCCTTTAAGATCTTGCCCCAGACACATTTCCTAAAATCCACTACTTACTCATAAACACTTGTACAAGCACACAATGGCAAAGGATCAAGCCAGTCTTTCTTTTGCCTGCATCCTTCCACAAGTCAGGAAGTAAACACTCCTTGTTTAAACAATAGTAAAAAGAGAGATGTCCAGAAAAGAACCTAGTTTTTTTTAGTAAAGGTGCTGAAAGATAACTTCAGCTGAAAGATAACTTCAAAACCATTTAGTATAAGGCTGTGATTCTCTTTTGTTTCCATGATATCAGGGCAAAGAAAAGAATGGAGAAGAAATCAGTGGCAGAGGCAGACATTGCTGTTTCTGCTGTAAGTCCCCAGGTGTGACAGGGACTCATAGGAGACAGCTTTGAACGACTAGGATGGAACCAGGGGTATCTGGACCTATCATAAGTTCATTAGCCAAAACTAGTAATATGTGATACAAACAAAAGGAACCGTGACTTGTACCATCACTGGTCAAATTAAAATGTACCTCTATTCTCACCCCACCCTAAATCCATTATCAGACAATATGTAATAACATAGAGAAAATTCTTATTTTTCTAGAAGAAGAATCCTTCTTCATTATGAGACTTTTGGGTTAGGGAAATGCTGAGAGGCCACATATGGTTGTGAATTCGATCATAAAGAGCACGTCCAAGTAACAAGCTAAATGAATTTCCAAGAGGTGTAGTGGTGGCTATCTACCAAGCTTGCATTTTGCTAAGTGGAGAATACAAGCTAACGTCTGAGCTGAAAGAATCAGGCAGGGTTCCGTCCACATGACATACCTTCTTCTTCCAAATGGATCAAGTAGAAGGCCACAGGCCAGGAAAGGATAACCATCACAGTTATGCCACTCAGGTGCATATAGGGAGCAAAGATCTGGGAGAAAGCCAAAAGTTAGGCTAAACACATCTAGACAGACAGTGCCAAACCTATAGGATGATGCTTACCTGCAGTGACAGCCCAGCTGTCAGCCACCTCTCTTGCCAGAGTTGGCATAAAATCCACAAAACAAACGAGCATAGCAGAATCATTAGCAGAATCAGGATCTGGGGAAACAGAAAGAATCTCCTGACTTCCAGACACTAAGACTGAATCAGAACTCTCCTTGGGAATTGTATGTGTGTCCCAACAATGTTAGGGACCTCATTCCTTCATCCTTTTAATCTGTCTTGCAAACCCCCAATATGGACTGGATCCACTCACTTACCTTCTTTGTATGCAAGTCTTTGCAGGACAGCATGGCTGGAAAAGAATTACTCAGCTATGTGGTTTGACACCTTTACTAATTTATCATCTCCAGCCTCAGCTGAGCCCTCAACATTGCTTGGCATCTCTCACTCAACTTCAGCAATGGCCATTACAAATGTTCACTACTTTTTTATATGACTCAATACAATCACAAGTAAACAATATATGTTTCCCCCAAAGGACTATAACATCAAAGCATCAAGGACAATACTTGTTTATGATTAAATCCTCACTGCCTTGCAGAGTGTTTGGCACATACTAAGCATCCAATAAGTATTCGTTGAACAAAGGGAAAAAAATCTTCCTGCAAGAACACTACATACTTTTACAGAGAAAGAAAATGTTGAGACCAAGAATACATAAACTTTAAGTTTTTCCCCTTTAAAAACAAATGTAGTTTTTCTACATCTGTGTTGCCCTCTAAAGAGTGTTTAGTTACTTCCTTTCCATTACCTATCTATATTAAAGTAATTGAATCCATAATTAAACCTTCTCATAAAATATATCCAGGCTTTGCTGGCTTAAATGGTTAATTGAACAAATATTTCCAATCTTTAACAAACCCTTCCAGAGAACAGAAAAGGAGGGAACACATTCTAACTTGTGTTGTATAGCCAACAAAACATTCACACCCAAAGTCAAGAAGGACATTACAAAAAAGAAAAAGTACAAGCATACCTCAGACATATTCCAGACCACCACAATAAAGCAAGTATTACACTAAAGCAAGTCAGATGAATTTTTTGCTTTCCCAGTGCATATAAAAATTATGCTTACACTATACTGTAGTCTATTAAGTGTACAATAGCATTATGCCTAAAAACACAATGTATACACCTTAATTCAAAATTACTTTATTGCTAAAAATGTTAACCATCATCTGAGCTTTCAGTGAGTCATAATGTTTTTGCTGATGGAAGGTCTTGCCTCAATGTTGATGGCTGCTGACTCATCAGGGTGGTGGTTGCTGAAGGCTGGGGTAGCCGTGGCAATTTCTTAAAATAAGACTGCAATGAAGTTTGCTGCATACATTGACTCTTTCTTTCATGTACGATTTATCTGTAGCATGTGATGCTGTTTGACGGCATTTTACCCACAGTAAAACTTCTTTCAAAACTGGAGTCCATCCTCTCAAACCCTGCCACAGGTTTACCAACTAAGTTTATATAATATTCTAAGTCCTTTGCGTCATTTCAACAATCTTCACAGCATCTTCCCTAGGAGTAAATTCCATCTCAAGAAACCACATTCTTTGCTCATCCGTAAGAAGTAACTCCTTGGGGCTCCTGGGTGGCTCAGTCAACTAAGCGTCTGACTCTTGATTTCGGCTCAGGTCATGATCCCAGGGTTGTGAGACTGACCCCCACACTGGGCTCCACACTGGGCATGGAACCTGCTTGGGATATTCTTTCTCCCTCTGCCCCTTCCCCACTCACATACACACTCTCTCTCTTTTAAAAAAAAAAAAGTAATTTCTCACCCATTCAAGTTTTATCATGAAATTACAGCAATTCAGTCACATCCTCAAGCTCCACTTCTAATTCTGGTTCTCTTGCTATTTCTACCATGTCTGCAGTTACTCCCTCCACTTAAGTCTTAAATCCCTCAAAGTAATCCATGAGAGTTGGAATCCACTTCTTCCAAAGTCCTGTTCATGTTGAGATTTTGACCTCTTCCCATGAATCACAAATGTTCTTCAGGACATCTTGAATACTGAATCCTTCCAGAACGTTTTCAATTTACTTTGCCCAGATCCATCAGAGGAATCACTATCTGCAGCAGCTATAGCCTTATGAAATGTATTTCTTAAATAATAATAAGACTTGATAGTCAAAATGACTCCTTGATCCATGGGCTGCAGAATGGATGTTGGATTAGCAGGCACAAACACAACATTCATTTCATTGTACATCTCTATCAGAGCTTTTGGGTGACCAAGTGTTGTCAATGAGCAGTAATATTTTGAAGGAAAAATTTTTCTGAGCAGTTGGTCTCAACAGTGGGCTTAAAATATGCAGTACACCACATTGTAAACAGATGTGCTACCATTCAGGCTTTCTTGTTCCATTTATAGAGCAAAGGCAGAGGAGATTTAGCATAATTCCCCAGTACCCTAGGATTTCTGGAATGGTAAATGAGCACTGACTTCAACTTAAAGTCACCAGCCAAGAGAGTCAGCCTGTCTTTTCAAGTTTTGAAGCCAGGCACTGACTTCTCTCCAGCTGTGCAAGTCCTAGATGGCATCTCCTAATAAAAGGCTGTTTTGTCTATATTGAAAACCTCTTGTTAAATAACCTATTAACAAAACAGAAGCAAATCAACACAAACCTTCATGAATTATCTTAGCTATGTCTTCTGGGTAACTTGCTGCAGCTTCTACATCAGCATTTGCTGCATCACTTTGCACTTTTATGTTATGGAGACAGTTTGTTTCCCTAAACCTCATGAACCAACTTCTGTTAGCTTCAGACTTTTCTTCTGCAACTTCCTCACCTCTCTTCACCTTCGCAAAATTGAAGAGAGTTAGGGTCTTCCTCCTGGATTAGGCTTTGGCTTAAGGAAATGCTATAGCTGGTTTGATTTTCTATTCAGACCATTAAAACTTTCTTCATATCAGCAATAAGACTCTTTTGCTTTCTTATAATTCTTGTGTTTACCAGAATAGCACCTTTGCATTCATAGCATGGTTGTTTGGTGCAAGAGGCCTAGCTTTTGGCTTATCTCGGCTTTTAACATGCCTTCCTTACTGAGCTTAATCATTTCTAGCTTTTGATTTAACATGAGAGATGGGACTCTTCCTTTTACTGGAACACTTAGAGGCCATTGTAGGGCTATTAATCAGCCTAATTTCAATATTAAGTCTCTGGGAATAGGGAAGCTTGAGGAAAGGGAGACCAGAGTACAGCCAGTAGGTGGAGCAGTCAGAATACACACATTTATCAATTAAGTTCACCATCGTATATAAGGGTATGGTTCATGGTGACCCAAAACATTTACAATAGTAACACAGAGATCACTGATCATAGAGCATCATAACAAATATAATAACAAATAAAAAGTTTGAAATATTTTAAGAATCACCAAAATGTGATACAGGACACAAAGCGAGTAACTGCTGTTGGAAAAATGGTGCCAGTGATGTGTTGGGCACAGGGTTGCCACAAACCTTCAATTTGTAAAAAAACAAGATCTGAAAACCGCAATAAAGTGAAGCACAGTAAAATAAGGTATGCCTGCATATGCCAATCTCCTATGTACATAGATGCAAAAGTCTTAAATAACCTATTAACAAAACAGAAGCATCCCAACACAAAGGTTTTTCAAAGGATTCAAAGGATACAGGCAATTATAAGGTACATATAAAACATATTCCCTTGGGGAAATGTGATCCTTTCAAATGCAGCTACTCGTAAAAATGTCTAAGGATGCATTCTGATTTTGTGGCTTAAAATGTGGAGTGTGTTTTTTTCATTGAAATAGTTGACACACAATGTTACATTAGTTTTGGGTGTACAACACAATGATTGAATAAGTCTCTCTATATATTATGTTATGCTCACCACAAGGAGAGACACCATCTACCAACCACACAACACTATTACAGCACCACTGATTATATTCTCTATTCTGTACCACCTTTCATCTCTATGACTTATTCATTCCATAACTGGAAGTTAGACCTCCCACTCCGTCCATCATTCCCCCTTTTTGCTTATCCCCTACTCCCTCCCCTCTGGCAACCACCAGTTTGTTCTCTGTGTTTATGGACCTGTTTCTGCTTTTTGTTTGTTCATTTGTTTTGTTTTTTAGAATCCACATACAAGTGAAATCATATGGTATTTATCTTCTCTACTTCATTTAGCATAATACCTTCTGGGTCCATCCATGTTGTTGAAATGGCAAGATCTCATTTTTTATGACTGCATAATATTCCATTATGTATGTATACTGCATCTTCTTATCCATTCATCTATCATCGATGGACACTCTGGCTGCTTCCATATCTTAGCTACTATAAATAATGCTGCGGTAAACACAGGGGTGCATATATCTTCTGAAATTAGTGTTTTCATTTCCTCTGAGTGTAAGGTATGTTTTGAGCAAAGTTATATGAACACATTGCTTCAAAGAAGGAGCCTTTTTGGTTATGGGGCATCCTTATCTTATATCCCACTAATTATACAACTCCAGCCAGCCATGTCTCCCACATGTATATATAGCTATACATAGATACATACATAGATATGTATATATATCTATAAATTCCAGGATTATTTACAATAAGCAACCCTGATTTATATCTAGCAGTTATATTCCACCAGAAATTTTCATTGACAAGGACTCTGTATTGCCTTTTGGCTAACAAATATCCTTAGTGTGTTTATCAGGAGGTTGGGTTATTATTAAGTTTTGATCGAGGTCATTCATTCCTCCCTGAGAATCCCTGGGTAGAAGAGGAATAGGTTACAGGCTTAATGTTAACCCTTTCCTTCTGGGTTTACTCTGAGTATACTAAAACTGAAACTCCAAGCCCTACAGAATCTCCCTTGCTAATAGAAGTAGTCTCTCCTCCCCAGTCCGGTTTGAAGACACAACCAAGGTAGTTACCTGCCAAGAGGATGCCAACTCTTCTCATACCCCACTTCCATCACTTCTCATCTCCTACAGACTGATAACTGGAATTAGATCCCAGAGTCCAAAGGCTCTGTTAATTTATATTGACCAAAACCCCTATAGAATATTTATGGCACTGAATCCTAAGGGTGCTAGACATTTTAGATGAGGCTAAACTGATTGATAGGAGTGCACTTACCAGAGATTCTGAATTGAATACACTAGAATCCAGGTATTACACATCTCAAAGTGGTTCTAACTCTTTGGTTACCTAAAACCGTGGCTCATTAGTGGCCTATGCTTAATGAAATTGGGGTGCCAGCAGTTTCTTGCTGTAACATAGGAAGAAAAATCTAAAGATTTATTGAGAAAAGTTTGCTGGAATGCTATCACCTATGATCAGGTAACCTATTTCCCATATTTTATGGGAGGTCTCAGAGGACAGTGAAAAATACACTAATGAGGGAAGTGTCAGTATCCTTGAAAAGTACTATAGTGGCTAAATCTCTATGCCTGAATAAAGGTGAAAGATACTGCCATTGAAACTGGCTTCCTGATTTCCAAGGCAATAATGAGATCCTGCTGTGACAGAGGTCAAGTAGCAGCACTAACTGCCAGAAGCAAGGTAAGCCTGATTTCTAAAATAGGCACAAGCCTGGAATGGTAATCAGAATGGTTCACTCACAAGGATTCTTTTTTTAAAAATTTGAGAATAGCTGATACACAATATTAGTTTCAGGTGTACAACTTAGTGATTCAACAATTCTATTTTATGCTGGGCATACCACAAGTGTAACTACCGTCTGTCACCATGCAACACTATTAGAATACCACTATATTCCCCATGCTGTACCTTTTATTCCTGTGACTCATTCATTCCATAACTGGAAGCCTGTGTCTCCTGCTACCCTTCACCCATTTTGCCAAACTTCCCACTCCCTCCCCTAAAACCGTCAGTTTGTTCTTTGCATTTATTGGACTGACTTTGTGTCTATTCATTAGTTTTCTTCTTTAGATTTCACATGATTCTTGGTAGTGACTAACTGATCATGGCATCCCAAATCCAAAACCGTTGGTGATCTCAATAAGGCCTATTTTTTCACTTCTCACTCTACATACTTTCCCCATAAGATCCTATGACTTCAATTTCGATCTTTTCTAGTAACTCTTAAATTTACATTTCCAGTTCATACTTCTCGTTTGAGTAAGAGGAAATTTAAGGGGATGACTCAGAGTTTGGTATGTTCCTAGGTTTAAGGGAAAACAATGAATGGTATCAAACCATGCCTGAAAAGACTATAAAAAAGCAAGAGGCTGTGGCTGGAGCTGCTCAAGCCCATGGCAGAACAAAATGAGGGAGGCCAGTTGGAAATGAGCCACATGTCCACAGATGTTGGGGCAAAGATGCTACTTTTCTGTAGCCAGATACGATCCTCTGAGAGACATTCAGAAGTCAATTTTTTTTTTTAATTTTTTTTTCAACGTTTTATTTATTTTTGGGACAGAGAGAGACAGAGCATGAACAGGGGAGGGGCAGAGAGAGAGAGGGAGACACAGAATCAGAAACAGGCTCCAGGCTCTGAGCCATCAGCCCAGAGCCGGACGCGGGGCTCGAACTCCCGGACCGCGAGATCGTGACCTGGCTGAAGTCGGACGCTTAACCGACTGCGCCACCCAGGCGCCCCCAGAAGTCAATTTTAAAGGGCTCCAAACTAAGGGAGGGTCAAAAAGACCTCAAGAGAGAAATTTCTGGGGATATTTCTGCACCAAGAAAGGTGCAGTCAAGTTCTCTGAAAATACACACAGGAAAAGCCCGTGGCATAAATAGCCGACAACTGTGCATTTACCTGGTCCTGACAGCATCAACTCCAGATGACCCTCTTGCCCATCCTTGTGCAACCACGTTCTTTTATCCTATCTCCTGTTTCCCTGGGCCCTATTCTGGTGAAAGAGAGGTAAAAGGACCATCACACTCACTATCACTGCAGGCTTCCATGCCTGGTCAGGCCCAAAGAAGGAGAGGAAAAGTCTTATAATGTTGAAGTTTGGGTTATTACAATGAACAGAAATTTTTAATGACTGAAATAAGAATGTTTTTGTAACTTTCTAAAGGACTGAGAAAGTACTGGCCTAAGACATTTTTGGGATGGGAAGAGCAGAGTCACAGAGTGAGTTTAACAAGAAGTGGTGAGAAAACATAAAGTTTGAGTTCAGTTTCTTCAGTAAATCAGTTACATGTTAGAAATTGAATTATTTCAATTAAAACAGTGTAAATAGATCAGTTCTTTCTAACAGGAACGATGAAAGAAAAGGTGACTCTAATTCATGCTGAGTGCCTAAGAGGCACATTCAATCCTGGCCCAAAGTCTCCTACGAAGGTTCAGTGTCCTACCTTATGACACCAGTGCAGGTATAGTTCATACCCTTCCCAAACCAACAAAAATGCAAGTACCTGGAAAAGCAAAGAAGAAAAAGGAGGTTATTTTGAAATCAAGTTGCTGTCCAAAGCACTGTTCTGTAGTTCAAAATTCCTTTCAGAGTCTAGGATTACATTCACTTCTTGCTATACCTCCACTTGTCAGCCTCTGGTACTTTGTCATGCTGCCCCTCTGCCTGAAAAGCTCTCCCTCCCCATGCCACTGATGCTTCAAAGGCAATTCAAATGTCACCTTCTATTTGCAATTTTCACCAGCAACCCCCAAAATTATTATTGCCTCTGGTATTTCATAACAATCACCACACTGATATCCTTCCTGAGTTCCTACCAATTTATTTTCCCTATGATGAACTGTATTCCTGGTATGACTTAGACCCACTTGTGACAAAAGAGAGGACAAGGGCCAGCCCTTCCATTGGTTATTTGAAAGCTCTTTCTTGGGGTGCCTGGGTGGTTCAATCAATTAAGCATCCGACTCTTGGTTTCAGCTCAGGTCATGATCTCATGGTTCATGTGATTGAGCCCTCATACAGTACACAGCCTGCCTGGGATTCTCTCTCTCTCCCTCTGTCTCTGCCCCTCCCCCACGCATGCACTCACTTGCTCTTCTCTCTCTCAAAATAAAAAAAAAAACTTAAAAAATGTAAAAATAGAAAAACTTTTTCTTGAGAAATCAGTGCCATTGTTACAACTGTTAACCACTGTTGTTAACCCTTGGTATTTATTCAGTAAGTCTCGATTAGAGTTGATTGTAAATCTAGCCAGTCACCAAGTCAGTATGGAGATGCAAACAAAATCAGAACCCTCAGATACTTAGGATATTAACATGAGTTGGACTTTATAAAGCTCTTAACCTTTTATCAAAATAATTTTATGTATCTTATTTCATTTGTTCTTTATCCAGCCCCATAAAATGTCATTTTATTAAATATTATCATTCTCATTTGAAAGAAGAGAAATTGAGGCTCAAAGGGTATACAACTTGACCAAGGTTACAAAGTAACCTAACGACAGAAATAGAACTCAGGTTTTCCTCTTTGTTCATTGTTGTTGCTACTGCTTATATCCAAAAGGAGGGCAGAATAGAAATTTTGTTGTAATATATTGCTTTATTAGACACTAGAACTCATTCCCACCTTAGAAGCTAATGAATGATACCATTCATTTCATGTTCACTGTGTATAAAAGCAATACAATTCAGTGGCCAGAGTTTGGCTCAGAGCACATCTTTCACCTGCATTTTCCCCATTAAAAAGAAAAGTTTCTATCAAACCTCTCTGCCTACAGCCACCCTCCACACCACAACTTCCAGGATGGTTTTCCTAAAATAGAAATCTGACTTATGCCAAATGGCTTAGTCTTACTTTCCAGACCTTCCAAAATCTGTCACAAGCCTATCTATCCTTTTAGCCTGGTTCCCAATTATTCTTCATTATGTTCTACATTCTAACAGAACTGACCTTTCCCTCTGATCTAGTCACACTCCATATTTTTGTCTTGCCAACTTTGTCTTGATGTTCCCACAGCCTGGAATGTTCTTCCCTGATCCCCATATACACATGTCCAAATCCCATCCCATCCATCAGTGACACATCCACATCCCATCAGTGACACCTCTTACAAGAAGTCTTACTTAATCTTCTTGGCTGCAAGTTGCCTCTTCCTTTTCAGAACCCATGCAGAACTTTTTTTAGGCCTAATGACAAATATAATGCTCTGCCTCTGTTAGCTACTTTTGTCTGTGACTTAGTTGCCCTACTAGAGTCTAAACTCATTAAGACATTACTATAACTTTACATCTCATACCAATCTCTTTGAAGTGCCCTACATGAAAATGGAAACTGCATATATTTTTTTGATCACTGTATACTCAGTACTTATCATTCATATAATGATTAACAAATTTGCTGAAAAATGCAAATGGCAATGCATTTGGGGGGTTGGGCTTTTCTATATCAGAAAGGAAATCAGGGCGCCTGGGTGGCTCGTTGGTTGGGATACCGACTTTGGCTCAGGTCATGATCTCACAGTCCGAAGTCTGTGGATTTGGGCCCCACATCAGGCTCTGTGCTGATGGCTCAGAGTCTCGACCCTGCTTCAGATTCTGTCTCCCTTTCTCTGCCCCTCCCCCACTCGCTCGTGCTTTCTCTCTCTCTCTCAAAATAATAAACATTAAAAAAATTAAGGAAAGGGAATTTTGGAATCAGAGAAAGATATGTATGTCCTATGTGTACGTGCACACTGGAAAACTCCCATTACCTGAAAGCTATCCTCCCATAAGCTTTCCACTTCTACAGACTTTTCTCTTACTTGGCCTGAATTTCTCATACCACACTACACCACTATGTCAGCAACAGAGACAGTCAATATTGCCAAAACAGTTGCTAAAATGTACTCAGCCCCTGGACTAGAGGAATAGCATTTGGTATTTTTGTGTGTTTCAATTTTTTTTAAATTCCAGTTGGTTAACATACAGTGAAATATTGGTTTCAGGAGAATTTAGTGATTCATCACTTATATATAACACCCAGTGCTTATCATAACAAGCGCCCTCCTTAATGCCCATTACCTATCTAGCCCATCTCCCACCCCCATCCCTCCATCAACCCTCAGTTTATTCTCTATCTGTAAGAGTCTGTTAAGGTTTGTTTCCCTCTTTTTCTCCACACCCCATATGTTCATTGGTTTTATTTCTTAAATTCCACATATGCATGAAATCATATGGTATTTGTCTTTCCCTGACTTATTTTGCTTAGCATAATATATTCAAGCTACATCCACAACATTGCAAATTGCAAGATTTCATTCTTTTTGATGGTTGAGTAATATTCCATTGTAAATACACACACACACACACACACACACACACACACACACACACACACACCACATCTTCTTTATCCCCTCATCAGTCAACGGACATTTGGGTTCTCTCCACAGTTTGGCTAATATTGATAACGCAGCTATAAACATCGAGGTGCATGTACCTATTCAAATCTGATCTTTTTTCCTTTGGGAAAATACCTAATAGTGCAATTGCTGGATCTTAGGGATCTTAGGGTAGTTCTATTTTTCACTTTTTGAGGAACCTCCATATTGTTCTCCAGGGTGGCTATACCACTTTGCAATCCTACCAACAGTGCAAGAGCGTTCTCCTTTCTCTACATTCTTGCCAATACCTATTGTTTCTTGTGTTGTTAATTTTAGCAACTCTGACAGGTATGAGGTAGTATCTCACCATGGTTTTTGCTTTGTATTTCCCTGATGATGAGTGATGTTGAGCATCTTTTCATGTGTCTGTCAGACACCTGGATATCTTGTTTGGACAAGTGTCTATTCATGTCTCCTGCATATTTCTTAACTGAACTATTTGCATTTTGGGTGTTGTCTTTGATAATTTCTTTATATGATTTGGATACTAACCCTTTATCAGATATGGCATTTGCAAATATCTTCTTCCATTCCATAGGCTGCCTTTTAGTTTTGTTGATGGTTTCCTTCGCTGTGCAGAAGCTTTTTATCTTGATGAGGTCCCAAAAGTTCATTTTTGCTTTTGTTTCCTTTGCCCTAACATGTCTAGTAAGAAGCTGCTCTGACTGAGGTCGAGAGGTTGTTGCCTGTGTCCTTCTCTAGGATTCTGATGGTTTCCTGTCTCACATTTAGGTCTTTCATCCATTTTGACTTTATTTTTGTGTATGGTATAAGAAAGAGGTCCAGTTTCATTCTTCTGCATGTTGCTGTCCAGTTTCCCCAACACCATTTGCTGAAGAAACTGTCTTTTTTCCATTGGATATTCTTTCCTGCTTTGTTGAAGATGAGTTGACCATAGAGTTGTGGGTTCATTTCCGAATTTCCTATTTTGTTCCATTGATATGTGTCTGTTTTTGTGCCAAGTACCATACTGTCTTGATGACTACAGCTTTATAATATAGTTTGAAATCCAGAATCATGGAGCCACCAGTTGGGTTTTTTGTTTTCAGGATTGCTTTGCTATTCAGGGTCTTTTGTGGTTCCATACAAATTTTAGGATTGTCCCACCTCTGTGAAAAATGGTGGTGGTATTTTGATAAGGATTGCATTGAATGTGTAGATTGCTTTGGGTAGTATAGAAATTTTAACAATGTTTGTTCTTCCAATCCATGAGCATGGAATGCTTTTCCATTTCTCTGTGTCCTCTTCAATTCCTTTTATAAGTATTCTATAGATTTCAGTGTGTGACTCAAAGCCATTATTTCCTTGTTGGTTTTCTGCTTAGATGATCTGTCCATTGCTGGAAGTGGGATGTCAAAGTCCCCTACTATTATTATATTATCACTGAGCTTCTTTATGTTTGTTAGTAATTCATGCATATTTTTAAGTGCTTTCAAGTTGGGGGCATAAATATTTACAATTGTTAGATCTTGATGGACAGACCCCTTAATTATGACATAATGCCTTTCATCTCCTGTTACCATCTTTGTTTTCAAATCTAGTTTGTCTGATATAAGTATGGCTATTCTGGCTTTCTTTTGATGTCCATTAGCATGATAGATGGTTCTCCATCCCCTCACTTTCAATCTGCAGGTGTCTTTAGGTCTAAAATGAGTACCCTGTAGGCAGCATATAGATTGATCTTGTTTTCTTTATCCATTCTAATACCCTATGTCTTTTGATTAGAGCATTTAGTTTATTTACATTAAGGGTGATTATTGAATAATATGAATTTAGTGCCATTGTGTTACCTTTAAAGTTGGTGTTTCTAGTGTTTTCTCTATCTCTTTATAGTCTTTGCTGCTTTTGGTCTTTTATTCCCCCCACTCAAAGAATCTCTCTGAATATTTCTTGCAGAGCTGGTTGAGTGGTCCTGACCTCCTTTAGTTTTTGTTTATCTAGGAAACTCTTTATCTTTCCTTCTATTCTGAATGACAGCCTTGCGGTATAAAGTATTGTTGGCTGCATATTCTTCCCATTCAGCACATTGAATATATGCTGCCATTCTCTTCTGGCTGCCATGTTTCTGTAGACAGATCTCTTGTGAACTCAATCTGTCTTCCCTTATAGGTTAAGGGTTTTTCCTCCCTCCCTTTCTGTTTTCAGGATTCTTTGTCTATGTATTTTGTGAATTTGACTATGATATGTCTTGGTGATGATCAGGTTTTGTTGAATTTAATGGGAATTCTCCATGCCTCTTGGTTTTTGATGTCTGTGTCCTTCCCCGGATTAGGGAAATATTCAGCTATAATTTGTTCAGATAAACCTTCTGCCCATTTTTCTCTCTCTTCATCTTCTGGTACTCCTATTTTACGAATGTTAGTCCCTTTTTATAAGTTGCTAAGTTCCCTAAGTCTATCTTTGTGATTCATTACTTTTGTTTCCCTCTTCTTTTCAGCTTCATTATTTTCCATAATTTATCATCTGTATCACTAATTTGTTCCTCCTCTGCATCCATCTTCACTGTCATGGCATCCATTCAAGTCTGCATCTCAGTTATAGCATTTTTAATTTCAGCCTGACTAGATTTTAGCTCTTTATCTCTGCAATAAGAGATTCTGTATAGTCTCCTATGTTTTTTTCCAGCCCAGCTAGAATCATTATAATTGTTCTAAATTCTAGTCCTGACATCTTACTTACATCTGTATTGATTAAATCTCTGGTTGTCATTTTTTCCTGTTCTTTCTTTTGGGGTGAATTCCTCTGTCTTGTCATTTTGCGGAAAACAAGAAAAAATAATAAAATAAAAATTTTTAAATAATAATGAAGCTAGATCCTAAGTGTGTTTTGGTTTGTTTGCTAAGAGAAGCTTGATGAGCCACCTGGGTGTCTCAGCAGTTGAGTGTCTGACTCTTGATTTCAGCTTGGGTCATGACACCAGGGTTGTGGGATTGAGCCCATGTCACCGAGCATGGGGCCTGCTTGAGATATTCTCTCTCTCTCTCTCTCTCTCTCTCTCTCTCTATCTCTCTCCCACTTTTCCCCATTCACATGTACTCTCTCAGAAAAACCAAAGTTTAAATAATTTTTAAAATATTTAAAGAGAAGTTTGATAGAAAAAAAGAGATTAAAATTAAAAATTAAAAAAATAATAAAATAAAATAAAAATTGCTCTTTCCTTACCCAAGGGAAAAAAACACAAAAGCAAAACAAACAAAAAACCCAAAGGAAGCTAGATCCTGATTCCCCTATAGCTGAAGTTTTGCAGCACTCTATGATCATTAGACTTAGTGCATGGAAGGGGTTTGTGCTGTTCTTCTGGGGGAAGGGCCCTCTGCTCTGGTTCTCAGGTGGATTTGCCCTAATAGAGATGTGCTTGGAGGGCCCAGGGGGGTGGGGCTTAGTTTAATGGCTCCATTCTCCACTTGGTGGTGTTTAGCCCACTGAGGTCAATCAGTGCTGGCTAGGGGTGAAAATAGCTTCACCCTGCTCTCTAGTCTCTGGAGTGGGAAGTTCCCACCCTCACAGAGGCACAATAAATCATCTGTAATCCCACCTTCCATCAGAACCCTGCCTTTCACCGTCTGTGTCCATGCTATCCACCTACTAGGTGGTGCTGCCCTCCTGGGTTCTATCTCAGGCTGTGTTTCAAAACCCCACACTTCAGAGACCCCCATGGCTCAGACCCACTCTTATCCTCTGGGGGATGGTCTTGCTATGCCATGGCCAGTGCTGGCTTGTCCCAGGAAATAGTCACGTGACCACACAGTTGTAGTGGCTCAGAGCTTATGGTAAATAACAACACAGCCAGTTCCAGGGTTTGCTGTCCTCAGCCAATGTCTTTGTTCCTATACTAGTGATAGGGCAGCTCTATGGCACTTGTCCAGTCTTTTGCCCACGGATAGGCTGAGTTGCCTCTACCAAATGCACTCCAAGCATGGGAACTGCTTCTTCCCATGTGATCCAGGGGATCCTTAGATCTCGTTTGCCCAAACCCGAGGCTCTACCCTGCTTCCTCACCAGAGCACCACCAGGCACTGAGCTCTGAAACTTCAGACTCTGCGCTCCACTATTTATAAAAAAAACTGGTGGTATTGAAACCTTCTCCTTTCCCCCCATCAATGGTTTTGGGGAACAGTTTTCTTGTACAGTTCTCTGTGAGTATTTTCACTTTTTTTCTTCACTGTTAGATCACCTCTCTCTGATCGGGATCTCTCCCTACCACAGCACCCTCAGCTCTTTTCTCCCACACATCAACCCTCTGCAGTTCTTATCTTCCATGGGTGATTTTTTTCTGTTTTTAGACTTGCAGCTTAGCTCTCTAAGACTTCTGATTGGTTTTTTAGGTGTTCAGAATGATTTGATATTTATCTAGCTGATTGGGGGAGGAGGCAAGCTTAGAGTCACCCTACTCCACTGCCATCTTAACCATCCTCTTGAGGACTAGCATTTGCACAATAGGATAGGTTTGACAAACTACCTAATTTGTAAGGCCAAGGAAGACTGGTTCTCAGGAGATTAAATATGAAATGAGATAGCTCAACATGTAAAGGTACAGCTAATGTGAATCTGTTGAGTGTTGAAAAAAACAACATTGAATGAACCATAAAATAGGCCATGAAATAAGACTAGAAAAAGGATGTTCTACTACCCTTTCAAAGGGAAGATTTTAAGACAGATCCTCTAGTAGAACAAGCCTTTTTTTCCTCCATCCATCCCTTGTGCCTAAGATTCAAATAGCTAATATAAACTCCAACTCTGCTAATACAAGAGTAATCTTGGGTTCTGAAGACTCCCAGCACCAACTGGATACCATCCTACACAGGAGCACCTCATGAGGCTACTTGGGAAGAGAGTAGGGGAAACATGAAACATTACTCACCACCAGCAATGAAACACTACTCACCACCAGCAATGAAGAGTAGGCAGTCAGGATCCCAAATAAACTCAGCAAAACAATGGACCAAAAGAACCAGTATCCTGTACCTAGAAAAATGACCCTGCAAAAATGTGTTTCAATTCTTAAAATATAGCAGCAATAAGTAGTGTCTGTGTCAAGGGTAGGGAATAAGACTGGACTAGATGAGGCTTAGGAAAATGGAAGGAGGTAAGAGAAGAAATCTGAGAACAGATCTGTGAAGAGCTCTGGAGATATTTAGTTGAAAGTTTTAACTTTATCCTATAGGCAACTGGGTACTTTAGTGGGGTTCTGTATACGTGGTATGATATTTTTTTAATTATTTAGAATATATACTCAAAACTTATGTCCTCTTTTAAAAAAAGCAATATAATAATACAGAAATTCTGCAATGTCAAAAGAGAAAAAGCCATCCATAAGTTCACCACCTTAATAAAATTAATGTTTTCTGGGGCGCCTGGGTGGCTCAATCAGTTGAGCAACCGACTTAAGCTTAGGTCATGATCTCACGGTTTGTGAGTTCGAGCCCTGCGTTGGGCTCTGTGCTGACAGCTCAGAGACTGGAGCCTGCTTCTGATTCTGTGTCTCCCTCTCTCTCTGCCCCTCCCCCACTCATGCTCTGCCTATCTCTGTCTCAGAAATAAACATTAAAAATAAATAAATAAATAGGGGCGCCTGGGTGGCGCAGTCGGTTGAGCGTCCGACTTCAGCCAGGTCACGATCTCGTGGTCCGTGAGTTCGAGCCCCGCGTCGGGCTCTGGGCTGATGGCTCAGAGCCTGGAGCCTGTTTCCGATTCTGTGTCTCCCTCTCTCTCTGCCCCTCCCCCGTTCATGCTCTGTCTCTCTCTGTCCCAAAAATAAATAAACGTTGAAAAAAAATACATTTCAAAAAAAAAAAGAAAATATAATGGCACAATCAGAAAAGAATCACAAAATAAATATATTTAAGATGTTTAGAGAAATAAAGGAAGGACTAACATCCATGTAACAAGAATGTAATGCTTTGGGGTTTTCAAAAAAGATTTTAAGTAATCTCTACACCCAAAATGGGGCTTGAACTTACAACCCCAAGATCAAGAGTCACATGTTCTACTGACTGAGCCAGCCAGGTACCCCAAGAATATGATGTGTCAATATGAGCACAGGGATAATAAAAACAAAAAACAAAGTTCTTGGGGAAAAAAATGAAAGATGGACTTAGTATCAGTCTAGATACAGCCAAAGGATTAATCAAACAGCTTAACCAAGAAGCAACACCAACTTTGCTTTCAAGTGAGAATGGAAAGTTAAGGTTTGCCATTTAATGGTGCCTCTACCTTTTATAATCATTTCCCTGGCTACATTAGATTTTTTCTTTTTTTTTTACTGCCTTTCAATCTTATTTTGTATATTCAATCACACATAAATATTATTAGTTCAATTCATCTGCTGTGAACTTCAGGCAAAGGAAGAGCTGTGGTTTTATTTCTCTCTCTCCCTCTTCTACCTCTTCCTGTCCCATTAATCTGTACTCATTCTTAGTGGTGGTGTGTGCATGTGGTGGGGGGAGATAACAAAAGGGAGTGAGAAGAATGAAAAGGAGTTAGCTTAAGTGACTGCCTACACATCAGTGGAACTTAAAAAAGGAAGTCTTTCTTGGTCATCACTCCTTTAATCTGCAAATATACAGTTGCTGGGAATATACAGTAGGCTCACTCCATATGGATTGTCTAATGCAGGCTTCTTCTGACTTAGTGTTTTCAAGCAGTTTTCTCCTTGCTCTGGGCCATCTGCTTTATATCCCCTTAGCAGCATAATCACATCCCCCTTTTAGATGGAGGCCTTATCATTCAATACAGAAAGACTTTTTAGGGAAGACTAGTCAAGCAGCCTCCTCACCTAAATCCACATTTGCTGCACCAATGCTTAAAGAGACCTTCCAGGACCCCTTCTCTGCTTTCCCATAGCTGCAAGATGCAGCTTTCTTGTACCGTCCCCAAATACATTTCCTACATACCACAATGCTTTATATTAATCCCACCAATTTATTGTCAGCTGACAGTAATTCTGAGGGGGACAAAAAGACACATTGTGGTGAGGCATTAGAAACTTTCACATAACATAAAGAATGGGGAGACATGTCTAACCCCACAACACACATGGGGGGAAAAGGGAAGTGATGGTTACCCCATCAAAAATTCTGCTCTAAAAGGGAATAACAACTAAAAAAGCTGGATGATATGTTCTTTAAAATCTAAATGAAGGCATCAGGGAGCCAATAAGCAGTGACGAACTATGGAACCAAGATCCAAGTAAGAGAGGAAAATCCACAATACATAACTTGTCATTTGGGTGATTTTTCTCTAGAAGAAGTGGCTGAGATAGAGACATCTTGCAGGGCTAGGAGGACAAAAATATGGGGAGGGTAATCTGCTAGACACTACACACTTTGATTTGGGACCTTCTGGGGCTAAATCTTAGGAGTAAGCACAAACCAAAAATAGACTGCTTCTGGAGGACTGAATCATAGCTTTGAACAATTTAAGTATGTAATATTGAATTAAGGTGAACAGGATTTGCTAATACACCTAGGTATTTGTCAGAGTAACTGAGAGGACATAATGTAATCCAAAGTCTCAAATTACCTATACAACTTATTATATACAATACTGTGCTCAAGCAAAACAATCAGGCATGCTAGGATAGGAGACCACATTAGTGAATGCCTAAAGAGATGACAACATAAAAAGATCTCTGGCATATCTAGGTAAGAAAGGTATTAGACACAGTCTTCTAAATAAATATCCTTAAAATGTTTAGACTGTGACAAAATTAAGAATTTCAGTATAGAACTATTTAAAAGGAGACCAATTTAAAAAAATAAAAGAATTTGTTAAACAAAGAATAGGTCAAAAAAAATATCAAGAATGAAACAGAGACATGTGAACAAATATACAAAAAATAAAGAAAAGTAAGACACTTGGGGATAAAGAAAGGAGGTCTAATATACATAAAATTGAAGTTCCAAACATAGAGGTGATAAAAAATTGAGTAAAAACATCTGAAAAGAGAGTGGCTGAGAACTTCTCCAAAATGATTAAAATATTTTATTGGTCTGGGATCAGTCAGTAAAGGATTTATTATAGGGATCAGACCTTATGCTGTTATAGAAGCCACTAGAGAAGGCTATATAAGTCTGTTACATCTGCTCTGATATTTGGCCTAAAGTTTCTAGAACTCAGGCCAGCAGTCGGGAAGGAAAACTGAACCCGACATATGAGAGAACTAAACTCTATAATGAGCAACTGGAACCCACAAGAACAAACTGAAACACATGAGGGTAAACTGAAACCCATGTGGACAACACAATGGAACCTGTGTCTGTCTTTCACTGGGTCAAGCATTTAGCTAAGCTAGTCCAGGGTACTGCTGCCTCAACATCCATTTTGTTTGGCCAAGTGGGCTGCAAGGAAGCTAAACTGACATTAGCCCCCTCAGAGAAACACATGCCCTATACAGCATCCCAGAGTCACAAGCAAATATAAATTCCTGATAGGACTCCCCCAACAGCCCTTGGGATCAGATTTCCTCTGCTCCCTGGCACCTGTATGCCTTATGTGCCCCTTAGATATGACTCTCATGGGGCTTACCAAACTCCTGCTCTTTTAGTTTGAATTGACCAATCTGGTCCTAGCCCAGTAACCACTCCATCCAAGGACACTAATAAAGGCATGTGCCTAAGTCATGCCTCTCTGTCTAAACTCTGCCTTGACCTTCCATGTGCCCCCTTGAGGTGTGCCATGTACATCCTCTAGTACCTATAAGTAATAAACTTCTCTCTTTTGATTTCTCTTGTGGCCTGTTGTTAAACCACCACTCACTACTGTTGTTGCCTTGACTCATGATCCAGCACCCTGTGCTCCACAGAAAAGAATGTTAATTTAGCAAAGTTACAATACACTGCCTCCAACCTTGATGATAAGAATGACCTGTAGAAAAAGTTGGTGCCTTTGGTCATTGAGCTGCACACTTATATGGCCTAGGACACAGAGAAACTACAAAAGAGATGGCAGGATTAGGGAGTATGTAGGCCAAGGTACCACCCCATGCCCCAGCATGAAGGCTGCCATAATGCCTGGGCACATCAGTGATCTTCATATTATAAAACAATGGCTGCTGATTCACTTCCCACATGCAAATTTTATGCAGCTTTCTCGTGTACCTAATCCTAACCCAATCCTATACTGGCAACAGAATTCTTAGAAATGTAGTTTCAGTTTAGCAGTCCCAGATAATATAGGATCACAGCCCACTCATGGTCAACTTGGAATCCATACACACCTCTACTAACTACTCTTATTTTCTAATATGATGCAATGATCTCTCATAGAACCAAAAATACACCAATCATCTCTCCAAAAGAGGTTAGAGTTCTCACCACAGGGTGATGGTTATACCTCCAGTTTAAGTACTGATATATATGGTCAACTACTATTGACACACCCTATTATGAAAAAAGAGAAAAATGTGTGTGTATGTATGCATACATACATACTATATATATACATATACATATATATATATATATATATATATATATATATATATATATATATAGAAGGAGGGAAGGAGAGAGGAGCAAGCAGAATTCTGGCCCCCATGAATTCTGTCCTCTGGTGTCACACCAGTGATAATGTTATATAAGATGGTAAAAGGAACTTTGCAGACGTAATTAAGGTTACTAAACAGCTGACTTTAAAATAGGGAGATTAACCTGGATTATCTGGGTAAATCCAGTGTTATCACATGAACTCTTAAAATCAGAAGAGGAGAGCATAAAAGGAAGTAAGAGAAATGAGAAAGAAGAACTCAGAAATCTGAAGTTTGAGATGACTTGACACACAGTTCTTAGTTCTGAAGATAGAGAAGGTCACAAGCTAAAGAATTCACTGGCTTTGAGAAGGTGAGAACAACTTCCATCTGATAACCACCAAAGAAAGGGCACTTCATTCCTACAATGAGAAATACATGGATTCTGCCAACGCTGAATAAACCAAGAAGTGGATTCTCACCCAGTCTACACATAAATGCTCAGGCCAGCTAGCACGTTGATTTCAGTATTATAAGATCCTAAGCAGAGTACCCAGCTGAGTATGACTGACTTCTGACCTACAAACTGTAAGACAATAAACAGATATTGTTTTAGGCCACCCAATTTTCAGTAATTTGGTATAGTAACAATGGTAAAACTGCCCATAAAACTTACTTGTGACATTAGAACCTGTGGGAGCACACTCATGTATACAACTTCTATTTGATAATGGACTATTTAGTGAGAATTCTGCTTGCTGCTGAGTATGTTTCTTCCAACTATGCATTCCAAAACTAGAGAAATAACCATAGAGTGGGATTGGGATGTGCTAGACCCACTATGGAAATGGACCTCAGCCAGGAGGAGGGGCCAAGATGGCAGAGCTGCATGGAACTTTTTTCTCCCTCTCTTGTCCCTGAAATACAGCTAAATCAACACCAAACCATCTTGCAAATGGTTTGCAAATAGTTTCCAAACCTAGAAAACTGATTTGAGGATTAACACAACGATCTGCACAACTTGAACCACAGAACTCAGCAGGTACGTGGTGTGGAGAGGTGAACTGGGGTAGACAGAAGCCACAGAGGGTAGAGAGCTGCTTTTGCTTGAGGAGAAAGAACAGAGACAGGGGGAAAGTACAGGAAAAGCACTCCCTTACCCCACAAAAGCAGCTGAAGAGAAAGAGAAAGAGTGAACGGAACAAAAAAGAAAGGAGAAAGGGACTGCAAGGGGCTAAACAAAAAAAGAAAGAAAGGAGAAAGGAGAGGGTTTGAATTCCATTAAGATGCTATAAATAGGAGAGCACAGAGCTTGAAACTCTGCAGCTCAATACTGGCAGAGCTCTGGTGGGAAGAGCTAATCCTCAGGAGCAGTGAAGTCCAAGGGGTCCTCAGGCCACATGGGGAGAGGTAGTTCCCCTGCTGGGAGGACATTTGGTACAGGCTATGTGGCCTCCCCACAGGCAAAGGTCCCAGCGGACCCCAGACAACAGCCACATTTGCTGGTGTTGGAACAAGGATGTTAGGGGTGAAGTCTGGTACCAGATGGATGTGGTGATTTACCATAATCCCTGAAACCCTGCTGCTACACGATCACACGAACTTCTGGGGTGGGCTAGCACCCAGTCTCTAGACATCTGCAGCCCGACAGTGACACAAACATACCAGGGGGCTGGCCAGCACCCAGCCAGTGCTCAGTGAGACCCTCCCCTAGAGGGTCTGAGCAGGTCAAAGCTGCAGGACCCTCAGAAGTGAAGGGTTTGGAAACACAGCCCCATCTTAGATAAAACTCAGAAGGGAGGTGCCAGCTGGCAGGTTGATGGCTTGGTCATGTGCAGCATAGAAGTGGGGAGTGGACGGAAACTCTTGCTGATTGCTGGTCAGCAAGAGTACAGAATTCTGATACTAGAGACTAGGTAGCTGGGTGACACCATTTTCTTTTCTTTTTTTAATGTTCGTTTATTTTTGAGAAAGAAAAAGAGAGACAGAGCATGAGCGGGGCAGGGGCAGAGAGAGAGGGAGACACAGAATCTGAAGCAGGCTCCAGGCTCTGAGATGTCAGCACAGAGCCCAATGTGGGCCTCAAACCCACAAACTGTGAGATCATAACCTGAGCCAAAGTTGTATGCATAACCAAATGAGCCACCCAGGCGCCCCTAGGTGATGCCATTTTCACCCCTCCTGCACATGCACATACATGCCTACACATGCCACAACAATCCATGCCAGTAAACTAAGCAGTGCCATCTCAGGGAGAATGGAGCCGCTATACCAAGCCCTGTCCAACTGGGCCAATCATGCTAGATGAACACCACAAACTCTCTCTACCTGCTTAGTTTACAGACTATAAAGTGCTTCATAGTTTGACTTCTAGGGGAAAGTGGATGTAATTTCAATTGTATTCATCCTGTTCACTGGTACATCTACTCAATTTTTTTTCTTTTCTCATTCTTGAATACAGAATTTATTTTTATTTTCCATTTCTATAAAAAGGATCTTTCTTTAATTTTTGTACTTTATTTTTTACTTTTTAATAAGTTTTTTAAATTCTATTTTACTGTCATCATTTCATTTTATTCTATTTTATTGTATTGATTTTCTTAAATTTCAAACATTTCCATTTCTTTTTCCTCTTCTTTTCTTTTTATTTCTATTCTGTCAAGCTTCTTTCAAAACCAGGCCAAGACACACGTAGGAATTAGCATCCTTTATTTGATTTTTTGTGTTGTTTTTAATTTCTATTTAAAATTATTTTATTTTATTAATTCTCTTTCTTCCTTCCAAATGACGAAATGGAGGAATTCACCCAAAAAGAAAGAACAGAAAGGAATGACAGCCAGGGACTTAATCAACACAGGTACAACCAAGATGTCTGAACCAGAATTTGGAATCATGATAATAAGAATACTAGCTGGGGTTGAAAATAGCATAGAATCTCTTTCTGCAGAGAATAAAGAAGTAAAATCTAGTCAGGACAAAATTAAAAATGCTATAACTGAGCTGCCATCTGGAATAGATGCCCTGGCGGCAAGGATGGGTGAAGCAGAGTGGTGAATCATCAATACAGAGGACAAACTTATGGAGAATAATGAAGTAGAAAAAAAGAGGGAAACTGAGGCAAAAGAGAATGATATAAGAATTAGAGAACTCAGTGACTCATTAAAAAGGAATAACATCCGAATCATAGGGGGTCCAGAAGATGAAGAGAAAGGAAAAGGGGTAGAAGGTTTATGTGAGCAAATCATAGTAGAAAAGTTTCCTAACCTCGGGGAAGACACAGAAATCAAAATCCAGGAAGCACAGAGAACTCCCATTAGTTTCAACAAAAACCAACCATCAACAAGGCATATCATAGACAAATTCACAAAATACTCAGGCAAGGAAAGAATCATGAAAGCATCAAGGGAAAAAGAATCCTTAACCTACAAAGGAAGACAGATCAGGTTTGCAGCAGACCTGTCTACAGAAACTTGGCAGGCCAGAATGGAGTGGCAAGACATATCCAATGTGCTGAATTGGAAAAATATACAGTCAAGATCTTTATCCAACAAGGCTGTCATTCAAAATAGGAGAGATAAGAAGTTTTCCAAACAAAAACTAAAGGAGTTCGTGACCACTAAACCAGGCCTGCAAGAAATTTTGAGGGGGATTCTCTGAGGGGAGAAAAGATGAAAAAAAAAAAAATAAGACCAAAAGCAACAAAGACCAGAAAGGACCAGAGAACACTACCAGAAACTCCAACTCTACAGGCAACATAATGTCAATAAATTTGTATCTGTCAGTACTCGCTTTAAATGTCAATGGATTAAAGATCAATCAAAAGACATAGGGTAACAGAATGGATAAGAAAACAAGATATATCTATATGCTGTTTACCAGAGACCCACTTTAGACCTAAAGACACCTTCAGATTGAAAGTCAGGGGATAGAAAACCATCTATCATGCTAATAGTCACCAAAAGAAAGCTGGAGTAGCCATACTTATATCAGACAATCTAGATTTTAAAATAAAAACTGTAACAAGAGATGAAGATGGGCATTATATCATAATTAAGGGATCTAGCCACCAAGAAGATCTAATAGTTATAAACATTTATGCTCCAAATGTGATGACACCCAAATATATAAATCAATTAATCACAAACATACAGAAGCTCACTTCAACACCCCACTTACAGCAATGGACAGATCATCTAAACAGAAAATCAACAAGGAAACAATGGCTTTGAATGACACACTAGACCAGATGGACTTGACAGATGTATTCAGAACATTTCATCCTAAAGCAGCGAATATACATTCTTCTCCAGTACACATGGAACGTTCTCCAGAATACACCACATATTGGGACACAAATCAGCCCTCAACAAGTACAAAAAGAGTGAGATCATACCATGCATATTTTCAGACCACAACACTATGAAACTTGATATCAACCACAAGAAACAATTTGGAAAGATGACAAATACTTCAAGACTACAGAATGAATCCTACTAAAGAATGAATGTGCCAACCAAGACGTTAAAGAGGAAATTTAAAAGTACATGGAAGCCAATGAAAATGATAAAACCACAGCCCAAAACCTCTGGGACGCAGCAAAGGCAGTCATTAAGAGGGAAGTATATAGCAATCCAGACCTTCCTAAAGAAGGAAGAAAGGTCTCAGATACACAACCTAACCTTACACCTTGCAGAGCTGCGAAAAGAACAGCAAATAAAACCCAAAACAAGCAGAGATGGGAAATAATAAAGATTAGGGCAGAAATCAATGCTATCAAAACCAAAAAAAAAAACCCAAAAAACAAAAAACAAAAAAACCCAGAACAGATCAATGAAACCAGGAGCTGGTTCTTTGAAAAAATTAACAAAATTGATAAACACCTGGCCAGTTTGCTCAAAAAGGAAAAGGAAAGGACCCAAATAAAATCAAGAATGAAAGAGGAGAGATCACAACCAACACAGCAGAAACACAAACAGTAAGAGAATGAGCAATTATATGCCAATAAAATGGGCAATCTGGAAGAAATGGACAAATTCCTAGAAACATATAAACTACCAAAACTGAAACAGGAGCAAATAGAAAATCTGAACAGACCCACAACTAGTAAAGAAATCGAATTAGTAATCAAAAATCTGCCAAAAAACGAGTCCAGAGCCGGATGGCTTTTCAGGGGAATTCTACAAAACATTTAAAGAATAGTTAACGCCTATTCTTTTGAAGCTGTTCCAAAAAATAGAAATGGAAGGAAAACTTCCAAATTCATTTTATGAAGCCAGCATTACCTTGATTCCAAAACCAAAGACCCCACTAAAAAAGGAGAACTACAGACCAATTTCCCTGATGAACATGGATGCAAAAGTCCTCAACAAGATACTAGCTGACCAGATGCAAAAATACAAAAAAAAAAAAGAACTATTCACCATTATCAAGTGGGATTTATACCTGGGATGCAGGGCTGGTTCAATATCCGCAAAATAATTAACATGATTCATCACATCAATAAAAGAAAGAACAAGAACCAAATGATCCTCTCCACAGATGCAGAGAAAGCATCTGACAAAATATAGCATCCTTTCTTGATAAAAGCCTTTAAGAATGTAGGGATAGCAGGATCATACCTGAAGACCATAAAAACCATATATGAAAGACCCACCACTAATATCATCCTCAATGGGGAAAAACTGAAGAGCTTTACCCCTAAGATAAGGAACATGACAGGGATGTCCACTCTCGCCACTGTTCTTCAACATAGTATTGGAAGTTTAGCCTCAGAAATCAGACAACACAAAGAAATAAAAGGCATTCAAATCAGCAAGGAGGAAGTCGAAGTTTCACTCTTCACAGACAACATGATACTCTATACGGAAAACCCAAAAGATTCTACCAAAAAATTGCTACAACTGATCCATGAATTCAGCAAAGTTATAGGATTTAAAATCAATGCACAGTAGCCTCTCTCGAAAAGTGTGGAGGTTCCTCAAAAAATTAAAAATAGAACTACCCTGTGACCCAGCAATAAAACTACTAGGAATTTACCCAAGGGATACAGGAGTGCTGATGCATAGCGGCACATATACCCCAATGTTTATAGCAGTGCTTTCAACAATAGCCAAATTATGGAAACAGCCTAAATGTGCATCAACTGATGAACGGATAAAGAAAATGTGGTTTATATACACAATGGAATACTACTTGGCATTGAGAAAGAATGAAATCTGGCCATTTGCAGCAATGTGGATGGAACTGGAGGGTATTATGCTAAGTGAAATAAGTCAGTCAGAGAAGGACAGATATCATATGTTTTCACTCATATGTGGATCTTGAGGAACTTAACAGAAGACCATGGGGGAGGGTAAGGGGAAAAACAGTTACAAACAGAGAGGGAAGGAGGCAAACCATAAGCAACTTAAATACAAAGAACAAACTGAGGGTTGATGGGGAGTGGAGGAGAGGGGAAAATGGGTGATGGGCATTGATGAGGGCACTTGGGATGAGCACTGGGTGTTATATGTAAGCCAATTTGACAATAAAGTATATTCAAAAAATAAAATCAATGCACAGAAATCAGTTGCATTCCTATATACCAACAATGAAGCAACAGAAAGCAAAATCAATGAATCTATCCCATTTACAATTGCAACAAAAACCGTAAGATACCTAGGAATAAACCACAGAGGTGAAAAATCTATACACTGAAAACTATAGAAAGCTTATGAAAGAAATTGAAGAAGACACAAAAAAATGGAAAAAGATTCCATGCTCCTGGATAGGAAGAACAAATATTGTTAAAATGTCGATACTACACAAAGCAATCTACATATTCAATGCAATCCCTATCAAAAGAACACCAGCATTCTTCAAAGAGCTAGAACAAACAATCCTAAAACGTGTATGGAACCATACACCAAAAGACCATACCAAAAGACCCCGAATAGCCAAAGCAATCCTGAAAAAGAAAACCAACCAAAGCCGGAGGCATCATAATCCTGGGCTTCAAGCTGTATTACGAAGTTGTAATCATCAAGACAGTATGGTACTGACACAAAAACAGACACTCAGATCAATGGAACAGAATAGAGAACCCAAAAGTGGACCCACAAGCGTATGACTAACTAATCTTTGACAAAGCAGGAAAGAATATCCAATGGAATAAAAGTCTCTTCAGCAAGTGGTGCTGGAAAAACTGGACAGCGACATGCAGAAAAATGAACCTGGACCACTTTCTTATACCACACACAAAAATAAATTCAAAATGGATGAAAGACCTAAATGTAAGACAGGAAGCCATCAAAATCTTCGAGGAGAAAGCAGGAAAAACCTCTTTGACCTTGGCCTCAGCAACTTCTTACTCAACATGTCTCTGGAGGCAAGGGAAACAAAAGCAAAAACGAACTGTTGGGAACTCATCAAAATAAAAAGATTCTGCACAGCAAGGGAAATAATCAGCAAAACTAAAAGGCAACCAACAGAACAGGAGAAGATATTTGCAAATGACACATCAGATAAAGGGTTAGTATCCAAAATCTATAAAGAACGTATCAAACTCAACACCCAAAATACAAATAATCCAGTGAAGAAATGGGCAAAAGACATGCATAGACACGTCTCCAAAGAAGACATCCAGATGGTTAACAGACACATGAAAAAATGCTCAACATCACTCATCATCAGGGAAATACAAATCAAAACCACAAGGAGATACCACCTCACACCAGTCAGAATGGCTAACATTAACAACTCAGGCAACAACAGATGTTGGCGAGGATGCGGATAAAGAGGATCTCTTTTGCACTGCTGGTGGAAATGCAAACTGGTACAGCCAGTCTGGAAAACAGTATGGAGGTTCCTCAAAAAATTAAAAACAGAACTACCCTACAACCCAGCAATTGCACTACTAGGTAATTATTCAAGGGATATAGGTGTGCTGTTTCAAAGGGGCACATGCACCCCAATGTTTATAGCAGTGCTATGGATAATAGCTAAAGTATGGAAAGAGCCCAAATGTCCATCAATGGATGAATGGATAAAGAAGATGTGGCATATGCATATATATACACACACACACACACACACACACACACACACACACACACATATATATACATATATATGCATATACACACACACATACACACACACACACACACACACACACACACACACACACACCATGGAGTATTACTTGGGAGTCAAAAGGAATGAGATCTTGCCATTTGCAACTACATGGATGGAACTAGAGGGCATTATGCCAAGTGAAATTAGTCAGAGAAAGACAAATATCATATGACTTCACTCATATGTGGAATTTAAGATACAAAACAGATGAACATAAGGGAAGGGATGCAAAACTAATATAAAAACAAGGAGGGAGACAAAATATAAGAGAATTAAATACAGAGAACAAACTGAGGGTTGCTGGAGGGGTTGTGGGTGGGGGGTGGGCTAAATATGGTGGGCAAGGGGCACTAGGAAGGACACTTGTTGGGATAAGCACTGGGTGTTATACCTAGGGATGAATCATTGGAATCTACTCCTGAAATCATTATAGCACTATATGCTAACAACCTTGGATGTAAATAAATAAATAAATGGACCTGAGCCAATTGCCATCTGTTACCTATCATCCAAAAAAGAAAGCCTTATTCTTACTAGTGAATCACAGTGGTGTTTTTACAGCTCCAGAAATTCATGTCAGTTCAGTGTCAGTGTCCATTAATTCCCCGAAAGTACAACCCCAATGCACAACCACCTTGGTAAATGGCCAGAGATTCTTTGGGGGAAAAACTAGGAAGAAGACTGACAGAAGGAAGAAATACTTTTGGTCATGTAGCAAGGTCCTTCCGCAAGGCCTTCTCTTCATTCAAGGGCCAATTTATTTGGTAAATGAATAAAACTGAGAGCAGGCAAACAACAGAAAAGATGAACAAAGCTAAAAGTTGAATCTTTGAAAAGGTAAAATCAACAAACCTTTAGCGAGACTAACCAAGGAAGAAAGCGAGGACCCAAATAAATAAAATTATAATGAAAAGGGAGACATTCCAATCAATACCACAGAATTGAAAATGATTGTAAGAGACTACTACGAACAACTATATGTCAACAAACTAGACAGCCTAGAAGAAATGGATAAATTCCCAGAAACATACAATCTACCAAAATGAATCATGAAGAAATAGAAAATCTGAACAGATCAATATTGAATGAGGAGACTGAATTAGTAATAAAAAACCTTCCAACAAAGAAAATCTTGGGACCAAGACTGCTTCCCTAGTGAATTTTACCAAATATTTAAAGAATTAATACTGATCCTTCTCAAACTCTTCCCAAAACTGAAGAGGGAAAACACTCCCAAACTCATTTTACAAAGCCAGAATTACCCTGATATCAAAGCCAGATAAGGGCACTACAAGAAAAGAAAACTACAGGCTGATATCCCTGATGAATATAGATGCAAAAATTCATAACAAAATATTAGCAAGCCATGGGTCGCCTGGGTGGCTCAGTCGGTTGAGCCTTCGACATGAGCTCAGGTCGTGATCTCACAGTTCGTGGGTTTGAGCCCCATGTCGAACAGCTCGGAACCTGGAACCTGCTTCAGATTCTGTGTCTCCCTCTCTCTCTGCCCCTTCCTCACTTGCACTCTCTCTTTCTCTCTAAAATAAACATTAAAATTTAAAAAAATTTTAAACAAAATATTAGCAAGCCAAATTCAATAGCACATTAAAAAGATCATATAACATGATCAAGTGAGATTCATCCCAGTGATGCAAGGATGGTTCAACATATACAAATCAATAAATGTGATACATTACATTAATAGGATGAAAGACAAAAATCATATGATCATCTCCATAGATGAAAAAAAGAGCACTTAACAAAATTCAACACCTACTCATGATAAAAATTCTCATGATAAAAATTCTCAGTGGGAAAACGGAGAAACAAACTCTTAACTATAGAAAATAAACCGATGGTTACCAGGGAGGAGGGGGAGTGGAATGGATTAAATAGGTGGTAGGGATTAAGGAGGGTACTTGTGATGAGCACCATTGTATGGAAGTATTAAATCACTAAATTCTACACCTGAAACTAAATTTACACTGTATGCTAACTGGAATTTAAAAGTTGAAAAGGAAAAAAACTCTCAATAAATAAAATATAGGAAGAATATACTTCCATATAATAAAGGACACATATGACAAGCCCATAGTGAGTATCTCACTCAACTGTGAAAGGTCGAAAGCTTTTCCTCAAAGATCAAGAACACGACAAGAGTGCACACTCTCACTACTCCTATTCAACATAGTACTGGCAATCCTAGCCAGAGCAATCAGGCAAGAAAAGAAATAAAAGGCATCAGAATCAGAAAGGAAGAAGTACGACTGTGTCTACTTGCAGATTACATAATTTTATATACAGAAAATCCTAGACTCCACCAAAAAACAGTTAAATATAATTAACAAATTAACAAATACAAAATCACCACACAAAAATTAATGGCATTACTGTACACTAATAATGAGTTATCTGAAAAAGAAATAAGGAAAAAATCCTATTTACATTAGTATCAACAATAAAATACTTAGGAACAAATTTAACCAAGGAGGTGAAGGTATATGTACTGAAAAAGATAAGACACTGAGGAAAGAAAGTGAAGACACAAATAAATGATATCTCATGTTCATGATTGGAAGAATGTTACTAAAATTTCCATATTACCCAAAGTCATCTACAGATTGTTCAATCCCTATAAAAATTTCAAAGGCATTTTTCATAGAAAACAATCCTAAAATTTTTAAGGAACCACAAAAGGCCTTCAATAGCCAGAGCAATCTGGAGAAAGAACAAAGCTGGAGGCATGACACTCCTTGATTTCAAACTGTATTACAAAGCCACAGTAATCAAAACAGTATGGTTTTGGCATTAAAAAATAGACACATAGATCAGTGGAACAGAATAAAGAGCCCAGAAATAAAACCATGTAATAAGGTCAATTAATTTATGGCAAAGAAGCAAAAAACCAAGAATGTACAATGGGAAAAGAGCAGTCTCTTCAATGAGCAGTGTTGGGAAAACTGGACAGCCACATAGCAAAGAATAAAACTGGACCACTCTGCTATACCATACACAAAGATCAACTCAAATGGATTACTAAAGATTTTAATATAAAACTTGAAATCATAAAACTCCTAGAATAAAACATAAGCAGTAAGCTCCTTGACATCCATCTCGGTGATGATTTTCTGGATTTGACACCAAAAACAAAGGCAACAAAACAAGCAAGTGGGACTACATCAAACGAAAAAGCTTCTGCCCAGCAAAGGAAGCCATTCTCCAGATTTTACTTTCATCAAAATAAAAAGGCAACCTATTGAAAGGGAGAAAATATTTGCAAAACATATATCTGATTAAGGAGTTAATATCCAGTACACACAAAGAACTCATACAATTCAAAAGCAAATAAATAATCCAATTATAAATGGGCAGAGGATCTAAACAGACATTTTTCCAAAGAGGACATAGAGATCAGCAGGTACCTTTTAAGGTGCATAGAAGTTATAGCAAAGGGAATACAGTCAATGGTATTGTAATAGCATCGTATGGTGACAGATGGTAGCTATACTTGCAGTGAGCACATCATACAGAATTGTCAAGTCACTATATTGTACGCTTGAAACTAATGTGTGTCAACTACACATCGATAAAACAAACAAACAAACAAAAAAACCCAGTGGATAGAACAAAAGAGGAATATGGGACAAGATGGAGGGAAATATGTTAATATGAATGTAGGGGCTATTAATGCAAAATTGTATATAGGCATGGAAGAGGATTGGTCCAGTTCACATCCCACTGTGCTCCAATCCTGGTTCCATTCTTGTGAAGAATAAGCTCATCCAGAGATGAACATCTCATATACGATGAATATGTTAAAGAAATGCTTGAGTTGTTTAGGATAGAGAAGAGAATATTTAGGGGAATGATGGCTGTCTTCAGTTGTCCTTCACTGTATGAGGTGCTAGATGGCAGAACCAAGACCAGTGAGTAAAAGTCACAGGGAAGGTAGGTTTCAGCTTATTATAATAAAGAGCTCTTAAAAACTTAGAGCTCTATAAATAGGGAAAGACTGAAACATAAAACTGTACGTGCCCACCACTTGAAGTTTCAATCAGAAATTAGAAGACCACCTGGAAAGATTATTTAAAAATATGTTTACCGTGTAGAGAACTGGAACAGTTGGCCCCAAGGTCCCTTCTGACTCTGTGAGTCTACATCTTTAAATGGGATTCTGCTGAGACTACTAGATACTAACCCCCCACACATACCCCTCCTTTTATAGGTAAGTAGGCTCCACCTATTCTCTGTGTACACTACTAATGAAACTTTTTCCCTAAGAGAAAGATTAGAAGTCTACTACAATACTTTTTCTTTATTATTTTACAGTTTATGAACAGTATTTACATGAGATTCTCCCATTTGCCCCTCAAAACAGTCTCATGAAATGGGTACAGCCATAGTTTGCTTGTTCTCTCTCTCTCTCTCTCTCTCTCTCTCACACACACACGCACACACACACACGCGTGCACACGCGCACACATAGAAGCACATATGTGCACATGCACAAAGAATGAATACACACAAATTCATACACAGACCCATGCTAAAATACATGCATGAGGTAAATTTCAACCTTTATTGTGATCATAACTGATGCTTATCAAATGTAATTGGTTATTTTAAAGGTCAATCCAAATGAAATCTGAATAAGCTCCATCTGATTGTCAATTTTCTGGTTTTAATATTATATAATAGTTTTACAAGATGTTAATACTGGGTGAAGCTAGGTAAATGTTGCATGGGACCTCCTTGTATTTTCTGTTCAACTTCCTGTGAATCTATAATCATTTTCTAATAATTTTCCAAATAAAGTCCAAAAAATCAAACTAAAGTATGATATCACACTGGTACTCATGAGAGAGAGAGCAGGTAGGGAAGAGGAAGGCATGAGTGTTGATACATAGGCACATGTACCCCAATGTTTATGGCAGCACTTTCAACAACAGCCAAATTATGGAAACAGCCTAAATGTCCATCAACTGATGAATGGATAAAGAAGATGTGGTTTATATATACAATGGAATACTACTTGGCAATGAGAAAGAATGAAATCTGGCCATTTGCAGCAACATGGATGGAACTGGAGAGTATTATGCTAAGCGAAATAAGTCAGTCAGAGAAAGACAGACATCATATGTTTTCACTCATATGTGGATCTTGAGAAACTTAACAGAAGACCATGGGGGAGGGGAAGGGGGAAAAAAAGTTACAGAGAGGGAGGGAGGCAAACCATAAGAGACTGTTGGATAATGAAAACAAACTGAGGGTTGATGGAGGGTGGGGGAGAAGGAAAAGTGGGGGATGGGCACTGAGGAGTACACTTGTTGGGATGAGCACTGGGTGTTAAATTATATTTTTTAAAAAAAGAGGAAGGCAGAAGACAGAAAGATAAACTAAAAGCACAAGAACTTTAAAAATAAGTCATAGTGAAAACGGGCCTAAAAGATTTTAAAAATAAACAAGTGGGACTACATCAAACTAAAAAGCTTCTGCACAGCAAAGGAAACCATCAACAAAATGAAAAGGCAACCTACCACAAGAAAGAAAATATTTGCAAATCATACATCTGATTAAGCAGTTAATACCCAAAATATTTAAAGAACTCCTACAGTGCTATTGCTGGGTCATAGGGTAGGTCTATTTTTAATTTTCTGAGGAACCTCCACACTGCTTTCCAGAGCGGCTGCACCAATTTGCATTCCCACCAATAGCCAAATTATGGAAAGAGCCTAAATGTCCATCAACTGATGAATGGATAAAGAAATTGTGGTTTATATACACAATGGAATACTACGTGGCAATGAGAAAAAATGAAATATGGCCTTTGGTAGCAACGTGGATGGAACTGGAGAGTGTGATGCTAAGTGAAATAAGCCATACAGAGAAAGACAGATACCATATGGTTTCACTCTTATGTGGATCCTGAGAAACTTAACAGGAACCCATGGGGGAAGGGAAGGGAAAAAAAAAAAAAAAGAGGTTAGAGTGGGAGACAGCCAAAGCATAAGAGACTGTTAAAAACTGAGAACAAACCGAGGGTTGATGGGGGGTGGAAGGGAGGAGAGGGTGGGTGATGGGTATTGAGGAGGGCACCTTTTGGGATGAGCACTGGGTGTTGTATGGAAACCAATTTGTCAATAAATTTCATAAAAAAAATAAATAAATAAATAAATAAAAAAATAAAAAAAAATAAAAAAAACTGAGAACAAACTGAGGGTTGATGGGGGGTGGGAGGGAGGAGAGGGTGGGTGATGGGTATTGAGGAGGGCACCTTTTGGGATGAGCGCTGGGTGTTGTATGGAAACCAATTTGACAATAAATTTCATATATTAAAAAAAAAAAAAAAAGAACTCCTACAACTCAATAGCAAATAAACAACCCAGTTTAAAAATGGGCAGAGGATCTGAACAGACATTTTTCCAAAGAAGACATTCAGGCGAAAACTACACCACTAATCATCAGGGAAATGCAAATCAAAACCACAATGAGCTATCACTTGACAACTGTTAGAATGGCTATTACCAAGAAGCCAAGAAATAACAAATGTTAGTGAGGATGTGGAGAAAGGAGAACCTTTGTGCACTGTTGGTATGAATGTAAACTGGTGCAGCCACTATAGAAAACAGTATGGAGGTTCCTCAAAAAATTTTAAATGAAACCAACCATATGACCTACCAATTCCACTTTGGGGTATTTATCCAAAGAAAATAAAAACACTAAGTCAAGAAGATATATGCACCCCCACATGCAATGCAGCATTATTCATAATAGCCAAATATGAAAACAACCTAAGTGTCCATCAATGTATTAATAAAGAAAAATGTGGTGTATATATATATATATATATATATATATATATATATATATATATATACACACACACACAATGGAGTATTATTCACCCATTAAAAAAGAATAAAATCTTGCTACTTGCAACAACATGGATAGACCTTGAGGGTATTTATGCTAAGTGAAGTAAGTCACAGAAAGATGAATACTATATGGTCTCATTTATATGTGTAATCTAAAAACAAAACAAAACAAAACAAAACAAAAAACAAAAAAACAGCCTCATAGATACAGAGAACAGATTGGTGGCTGCCAGAGGCAGAGCATGGTAGGTAGGCAAAATGGGTGAAGGGAGTCAAGAGGTACAAATTCCAGTTATAAAATAAATGAGTCATGGGGATATACAGCATGGTAACTATAGTTAATAATACTGTATTGTATATTTGACAATTGCTAAGAGAGTAAATCTTAAAAGTTCTCATCATAAGAAAAAAATATTTGCAACTATGACAGATGTTAACTAGACTTATGTGGTGGTCATTTTGCAAGATATACAACTATGAAATAACTGTACATCTAAAACTAATATAATGTTGAGCATCAATTATACCTCAAAAAAAAGTGTTGGCGAGGATGTAGAGAAAGGAGAACCTTGTGTACTATTGGTGGGGATATAAATTGGTACAGTTAACTGTGGAAAACAGTATGAAGGTTCCTCAAAAAATTAAGAATAGAGAGCCACCTAGGTGGCTCAGTCAGTTAAGTGTCTGACTTTGGCTCCGGTCATGATCTCACAGTTCTCAAGTTCAAGCCCCACACTGGGCTCTGTGCTAACAGCTGAGAGCCTGGAGCCTGCTTCAGATTCTGTCTCCCTCTCTCTCTTCCCTTCCCCGACTTGCGCTCTGTCTCTCTCTCTCTCTCTCTCTCTCTCTCTCAAAAATAAACTTAAAAAAACATTAAATTTTTTTTAAAATTAAGAATAGAGCTACCATATGATCCAGTGATTCCACTCCTGGGTATTTATCCAAAAGAAATGAAAACACTAACTTGAAAAGATATATAACCCCCATATTCATTGCAGTGTTATTTACAATAGCCAAGACATGGAAACAATCTAAGTGTCTACTGGTGGATGAATGGAGAAAGAATATGTGGTGTGTGTGTGTGTGTGTGTGTGTGTGTGTGTGTGTGTGTGTGGACAGACAGTCAGACAGACAGATAGATATTATTTAGCCATAAAAAAAGAGGAAATCTTGTCATTGTGACAACCTGGATGGTCCTTGAGGGCATTATGCTAAGTGAATAAGTCAGACAGAGAAAGACAAATACCATATGTTTTCATTTATATGAAATCTTAACAACAACAACAAAAAATCCTAAACTAAATGTACAGATACAGAAAACAGATTGGTGATTTCCAGAGACAGGGGGTGAGGGTGAAGGTGGACAAAAAGGTGCAAACTTCCAGTTATATATATATAAAATCTTGATGTAATGTACAGCATAGGGACTGTAATTAATGATACTATATTATATATTTGAAAGTTATTAAGAGACTATATCTTAAATGTTTCCATTACAAAAAAAATTTTTTAATTTAAGCTAGTTTAAATTTAAACTAGAATTTTTAATGATGGGTTAAACGATGTATGTTAACTAAATTTAATATGGTGGTCATTTTGCATATATACAAATATCAAATCATAATATTGTACATCTGCAACTAATAAAATGTTATATGTCAATTATATCTCATTAAAAATTTTTTTTAACTGGGGAAAATTTTCTAAGTACAAGAAATGAAACATTTTTGTATTCCAAGTGCTTTTTAATAACTTAGAACTGATCCATAAATAAAGACAGCATGTAAACTGATAAAAAAACTCACTAAAGATCCCACAAAATAATAGGCAAGGGAAGAAAACTAAAAAGACTATAAATTAAACTAGTTTTAACACTTAATCAATGATTAAATTAAAACAAAACAAATTCTATATAGAAAATTAATAAAAATTATTCAAAATAAGAATAGCTAGTGCTGTCAATGGCAGGTTAAAATAGAAACTCTCATATACTTCTGTTATGAATAACAATCACTACCACCTTTTGAGAAAGTACTTCAGCAATAGGCATAATGAATTTTACAAGTGTCTATTCTTCTTGACTTAGTGATGCTGCTTGTGGAACTCTATTCTAAGATCTAAGTCAGAATAAAAAGCTTTCTCTGCACTCTTATTTTATAAAAAAACAAGAAAATTGGAAACACTCCTAATGCACAACAATAAAAAGTGGTTAAGTATATTATAGCATCTTCATGTCATGAAATATTTTAAAATCATCTTAAATGATATTCTGTTCTTGGGGCACGTGGGTGGCTCAGTCGGTTGAGCTTCCGACTTCGGCTCAGGTCATGATCTCACGGTCAGTGAATTCAAGCCCTGTGTCGGGCTCTGTGCTGACAGCTCAGAGACTGGAGCCTGTTTCAGATTCTGTGTCTCCCTCTCTCTCTGCCCCTCCCCCGCTCATACTCTGTTTCTCTCTCTGTCTCAAAAATAAATTAACATTAAAAAAAATTTTTTAATTTTCAGTTTTTAATAATTAGTCAAAATATAATTGTAAGTGAAAAGGCAAAACAAAATTATATATATGTATGGTATGAGTGCAATAATATAAAAATAAGCGTAGAAAAAAAGGCTGGAAAATATACCAAGAAGTGACTGTCAATCAAGAATAAGACTAAACCAATTTTTATATTTTCTAATTTTCTGCGTTTGAAACAAACCATATTTTACTTCTACAAAGGTAAAACTAAACAGTATTCCATTTTTTTAAAAAGCCTCATATCCAAACATATACCCCTTTCTCCCCGAAATACCAAATAATGGGTAAGATTTGCAACCATCAAGCCAGAGAAACTGGAAGAGCTGGGAGGAGGCCAGGATGAAGAGTTTGGCCATGAAAGGGTACCAAGAAGGACCTGCTACTGTGTTCAGAGTTCTAGGAAGCTCCCTAAGGGCAGAAGGAAGAGGCAGAGGCCAAAGGTAAGGCAGAGACATGAGGGTTGGTGAACAGAGATCATGAAGACCAACTAGTGTAGGCATCAACAACCCAGACAAAAGACTGAGGAACAAGGTGTCAGGGAATCATCTGAATAAATACTGGGGATACTGGAAAAACAGAGAAAGCTTCCCACTGAGTCAGATTTGGTCTAAATATGAGAGTGAGCCCAGGTGGAAGGTAAACATAGTAAGTGAGAGTGCTGAGCATTCTTCCTCCATCCCAACATTAGGCATCTTATCCACCTGCTGTGCAAAGCCCAATTTTGTCCACCCTCTCTCTTATGCCACCAGATCTTTTCAGCCTGAGATTCAATTCTGGTGGCCAGCAAACAAAAGAGCCTCTACCCAAATGAAAATACAAAACATGAAACTCACCAGTCAAAGCCAAAGTATTCATTTGACGTCTCTATCCACACGAACAGCAAAACCACAGACAAGAGAAATGAAATAATCAGAAATGGGAAAAATATCTTCTCTTTCTGGGAAGATAAAGAAAGAAGTATAAATTAGATCCATCTATCCATGTCACCTCACCAATATCTGTATATACTTGTCAAAGGTCTGTATAGTTGCAGCGCATTACCCTCTGGAGGCTGGAGTGACCACTGTATTCTCTTTACCCCTGTGGAATTTTATATAAGCCTATTTCTAACATTTATTAGTTAGCTGCAATTACATGCTTATATGTTTGTATTTGGTGAGACAGTTTCTTCTTTGAGGGAAAGGAACTTCTGTTACACACCTCTACCTTGCCAATATCTAGCATAGTTCCTTAAATGTCACTGTTTCTTGGGGCGCCTGGGTGGCGCAGTCGGTTAAGCGTCCGACTTCAGCCAGGTCACGATCTCGCGGTCCATGAGTTCGAGCCCCGCGTCGGGCTCTGGGTTGATGGCTCAGAGCCTGGAGCCTGCTTCCGATTCTGTGTCTCCCTCTCTCTCTGCCCCTCCCCCGTTCATGCTCTGTCTCTCTCTGTCCCAAAAATAAATAAACGTTGAAAAAAAAATTTTTTTAAATGTCACTGTTTCTTAACAACCATCTTGCATTTATCCACCTCTTCATCTACCAAGTGTTTGTTTGGTAACTCATTCATTGAGTAATTCATTCACTCATCATTCATTGGTTCATTTAGTCACTTATCTACCCAAACTAGGGGGATAGAGGACAGGTTAGGAAACAAGGCTTTTTTGAGTCGCTTCTTTGTGCCAGTACAATGCTAGAAATTTCACAAACTACTTTCATTTGCTTAAAATTTCAATAACAGCCATATAAGTTGGGTATTGTTAACCTCACTTTGCAGAAGAGCTAAAACTCAGAGAGGTAAAGTAATTGACTTAAGGTCACACACCCAAAAAGTGGCAGGGTCACTGCCTAGATCTCTGAGCCTAAAGCCAGGATGGAGGATATCCTTACGGAGGAGGTGTTCAAACAGCTTTGAAGGCAACCCCTACAGTGAAAGTCACATCACAAACCAGCCATACCAGAGGTTGCCAAGCACCTCCTAGGAATATTAGGTTTGGGTTGCTACCTGAGTTATAATCTTAACATTTATGTATCATGTGAGTAAGAAATTTTGCCTTTAATCTGTAATCTTTAATCTGGACAAATTAATCTCTGCCCTGTCTATATTATGGTATTATTGTGAAAAGTAAAAATAAAGAAATTAAATGATAAATGTAGAAACGATATTCTAAAAAGATGAGAGATATTACAGCTATCAACGTACACTTTCTAAGTTTAGGAGGATGAAGAGTACAGGATCTTTGCCTCAGGTCTTATATTCATTCTCTACTAAACCTTGTATGGACCTTTAAAAACATGTATCAGATAATGTCATTCCCCTGCTCAAAATGCGCCAGAGCAAACTGCCTGACGTGGCCCATGAGATCCTCCATGGAGAATCCTGTCCACCCCTGACCTTATCCCTTGTCCACCCTGACCTCATCCCATTCTGTACACTCTATTTCTGAACTCCAGCTACAGTGGCTTTCTTTTTGTCTCCAGAACATGACCAAATTTGTTTCCACCTCAAGAGCTTCATACCTTCTGGCCCTTTTGCCTGGAAAACTTTTGCCCCCAGATGTATACGTGGCTAACTCTACCTCTCTATTCAGGACATAGCTCACATGACACATTTTCAAAGAGGTCTTCTCAAAACATTCTCCCATCCCAGGTTCTAACATATTTTCCTATTTATTATCTTCAAAGCTCTTATCACCACCTGAAATCATCTTTCTTCATTTATTGTCTATTAACTAACTCATCCCCCTAGATTGTAAGCTGCAGGAGGGCTGAGGCCTTAGTTGTCTTATTCACTGTGGCACATAGAAAGTGTTCCACAAACTTGTTTTTATTGAATAAATCCATTTCCTTATAATAGATTCTCACTGTTGCCACTCTTGCTCAATCATTTTCAAAGGCTCCCCATAGTTTACAAGAGAAAGTTCAAACACTTCAGCTTGACACAAAGATGTTTCATAATCTGGTCAAAATATTCCTTTCCAACCCTGCTTACCATTGTTTTACATGTCCCTAATCAACATTGGAAATTTGTTTTTCCCTAAACACACCACTGTGCTTCTCTATCCCTTGATGTCTGACCACCTCATTCCCTTTACCCACAATCCCTTGTACCAATATTTCTGTATGTGAAAGATCAGTTCCACAAGTCCATGGCTCCAAGGAAAGTAATAAAATAGCTAACATTTATTGAGTGCTAATTTTGTGCCAAGCACAATTCTAAGTGTTTCCCACATATTACCTCTTCCATCCCCACAACAAATCCCATTGGTGGGTACTGTTATTACCATCTCCAATATTCTAATGAGGAATCTAAAGCACCAGATGTCAAGTAACTTGCCGAAGGTAACACAGTGGTAAAGCTCTAATTTGGAGATAGTCAGTGGTGAAGACAGGTAGTCTTTTCCCAAAACAAAAGATTTTAGGGTTTTTTTTCATTGTTCTTTTAATTTTTTAAAAATGTTTATTTATTTTTGAAGGACAGAGAGATAGAGTGCGAGCAGGGGAGGGACAGAGAGAGAGGGAGACACAGAATCCAAAGCAGGCTCCAGGCTCTGAGCTGTCAGCACAGAGCATGATGCTGGGCTTGAATCCATGAACCGTGAGATCATGACCGGAGCCAAAGTCAGATGCTTAACTGGCTGAGCTACCCAGGAGCCCCAAGATTTTAGTTCTTATGCTATATGCTCTACTCCTTCCTCTGAGCAGAATGGAGCCTTGAGAATTATATAGGGATGCTAGGAATTATCTAGTTCAATTCCATAGCAGTAAGGAGGCTCAGAGATCTCCCATAACCAGCCCAAGGGCAGAGTTGGAAATAGTACCCAAACCTTCTCCCAGGCTCTAGTCCAGAGATTTTTCTATTATACCACACTGCCTCAAATGTCACCCTTCCCATGAAGCTTCCCTTTCTCTTTCTTTTACTACATAGTAACTCTCATATAACTTACTACCTCATCCCTAAGTAATAAATATCTGTTGAATCAATTTTCTCTTCTCCATTTTATCATCACTACTCTAATCCAGACCACCAACATCTCTTACCTTAAATACTGCTATTGCTTTCTCTTTGAAGGCAAAGACGTCTCCCTCCCTATTTTGTACTTTCTGATGCATTCTCCACATGATCAAATAATTGTTCCAAAACATAGATCAGGCAACATTAGCTTAAAATCATTAGGGATTCTTTATCCCCTACATGGCAGAGGTCAAATTCTTCAAACCACACAACATCTGTCCCATCTCCCTCTCCAGCTTTGTTTCCCATCATTTCTCCATTTGTATCCTCTGTTCCACCTAAAATAAACCGTATACCAATGCCCCTTGACTCCTCCAATACCATTTCTTCTGCCATTCCCTAATCCTTACTTACCCAATTCTTAATCTCCTTCTAAATAAAGTTTCACCTTCTATATAAAGTTTTCAGCCCTTTCCTTGGGACATGGAAGCATGTATGCATACACACATACATGATACTCAGTATTTTTTAATTTTTTTAATGTTTATTTTTGAGACAGAGAGAATGAGAACGAGCGGGGGAGGGGCAGAGAGAGAGGGAGACACACAATCCGAAGCAGGCTTCAGGTTCTGAGCTGTCAGCACAGAGCCCAACATGGGGCTTGAACCCACGAGATGTGAGATCATAACCTGAGCCAAAGTCGGGACACTTAACTGTGCCATAACCGACTGAGCCACCCAGGCACCCTGATACTCTCAGTATTTTGAGACTGCATGTATGCTTGTCTTTTCTGCCAATAGACCATGAATTACTTGACAGCAGGAACCGTATCTAAGGTATTTCTGTTATTCCCAGTCACTAGTATATAAATTAGTGCTTAGAAGCTATAAGCTAGTATAATATCTGGGAAGGAAAGATAGAGGAGACAGAAGAACACTTCTAATTTAGGCAAGCCTCCCGTTTCTACCCCTTTCCTAATATGTGCTCCCTATATATTAGGCATAAGAAATTAGTAATCTAACTGTTCACAATCTCAGACTCTAGGTGGGCCATGTCTACAAGTGCATGAAGGTACATGATATGGCCCTCCTCTTATCACTTCAGTGTGCTCATCATTTTGTCTCTTATATCAAAGAGCCCACCAAAGAGTGCTAGCAGACAGCTTAGAGTTTAAAGAAAGAGGTCCTCAGAGCACCTGGGTGGCTCATTCAGTTAAGCATCCAGCTCTTGATTTGGGCTCAGGTCATGATCCAGGGTCATGGGATCAAGCCCTGCATCGGGCTCCATGCTGAGTGTGGAGCCTGCTTAAGATTCCCTCCCTCCCTCTCCCTCCCTCTCTCTCTCTCTCTCTCTCTCTCTCTCTCCCCCTCTCTCTCCTCCTCTGCCCCTCTCCCCTATTCACATGCGCTCTCTCTCTCTCTCTCTCTCTCAAATAAAATAAATAAATAAATAAATAGGCCCTCAATAAGGCTAGGCCACATGCCACCATTCAGCCTTACTGAAGTTTTTCATTAGGGAAAATCAGGCATTAGCCTGACCAATAATAAAGGACTACCTTGTTTCCCACTTGCTGTTCCCCCTCCCGCCCCCCCCATTAAGCATAGCTCCTTTGGGAAACTCGCAATGAAGAAAGAATTAAAGATTTAGGCATTCCTGTAATTCCTAGTCAAAAACATCTAATTGTATCTAAACTTCATTTTTTCTTAAAGCTCGCTAAATGAATAAAAGCAAAAACAAATGAATGATATAAAAGAGGTTGTAAGAAAAAGGAGAAGTAAAGAACAAAAGTGAAAGAGGAAGAAAACAAGCATACGTTTCTGTAAGGTTAACTTTGGCTCCAGAATTGTGGCAGGCTTTTCGTCAAAGAACTAGAGCCCTATCATGCCCAGTCCTGGAGAATCTAATGAGCGCTCATGGGGGCAGGGACCAGCCCATGTTCCCTACATCTGAGAAAGTATGGCCCAGCTCCTTCCCATCTCTCTGTACCCAAGAGCAGCAGCAGGGTCCAGGTCTAGATTTTTTCTCCTGCTTGATCTGCCACTCGCAGGTGTAGCAACCAGTAATTAAGGTGATATAGCATTGTCGGCTGCAGGTGCATATGATCCATGGATTATGCTTTTTCAGACTTCTTTCCTGCTGGCTCCCAGGCTCAATCCTGTTGGCCTTTTTAAGCATGGTTCACCCTTCTTCTGCAATGACAAATAAAACACAATTAGGATTTTCAAATGTTTCCTACCTCACTGTTCTATAGAAAATTACATCAAAAATAGATGAATTTTAAAAGTTTATAATCTAGGATAATGTACTGGAGTTGGTACAGAGGAGTAGAGCTTCACCCTACCTTTCCCACTAATTTGTTGAGTATTTAATGCAGTCAAGTACCATTCGAAGTTTAGTTTTCTCATCTCTAAAATGGGACCGTAATCTCTGTCCTAGACAACTAATAAATGCTAAAAGCATCAAATTAGGTAACATACACAAATGTGTTTTGTCAACTGTAATATGCTTTTGACATAACTTGAGAACTTAAGAGGCATGGGTGAGGTATGTGAAAAATTTAATCGACCACTAAGTGACTCAGATATACAGCTGCCTGCCCCTCCTCTCCCCTATGGAATTAGTCAGGGATAGCCTCAATTTAAATGATGGAATATCAAAATAGGAATAGCTGAAATAAGACAAGTTTATTTTTTCTTTGGCCAACAAAAATGCTTCAACTGTTATGTGGTATTTGGCTTCACAATGTTATTAGGAACCCTTACATCTTCCAACCTGCTATTCCACTACAGCACAGGGCTTCCTTCTCAGGGTCCAAAATGGTTGCTCAAGCTACATCTATCAACTAGGAGAAAGGAAGAAGAACGAAGAAGGATGCTCCCCCTTATTTTAAGGACACTTACAGAAGTTGAACATGACATTTCAGGGGGTTTCGAAAGAAAAGAAAAAAGAAAAGAAAAGAAAAGAAAAGAGAGGAAAGAAGAAAGATATTGAGGGATGTCTTGTTGTCTCTACTGAATTTTCTCACCCTACTGTGATAGGGTTATAGACTTTAAGAGAATGTGTGGAATTAGGGGGAAAATAAAAGTATTTAAAAATAAAAAACCAAGTCTTAAAGGGCCCAATCCCAGGAGACTACTGTCTCCTGATCCTAGAGACTATTGTCTCTGTCCCTGAAAACTTTCTGTAGTGCTCCACTGTGTTTTTCTGTGAAAAGCAATGTTGTAGTTAAGAGCGTTATAGTTCAGAGTGCATAGTCTGAATGGACTGAGTAACCCTTCCACCTTAAGTACCAAAAAACTGGGGTAAATATGAAAGAACAGTCTTCTCACAGTTGACAACAGGCAGTGAAGGACAGCAATCCTTGAGAGAGAAGAAACAAAGGAAGTGAGTATCGTAAATGCCCCCTTTACAATCTGGCTAGTTTCCAGGATGAAGCAGTGGGCGTGAGAATGTAGGTGGATCCTGGCAGTATCCCTGAACTGAGTGGACAGAAATGGAAGTCTGGTGAGGTAAAAGATCCCCCTCCATGTTTTTCTCTGATTCTCCAACTGAATACTAATCAGTACCTGCCTTTGAAGAAATTACCCGAAGCAAGGGACAGAACCTCACAAAAGGAGGTGGTTACACAATCTTTATAACTCACAAAAGGCTGGGAATAGTTGACGTTTCCACCAGAGGAGAAAAACCTTCTAATACACAAGGCACTATGAAGCATACTTGGAAGGGTACTGCCTCAATAGCGGGAAACAATTAGGCCTTATTTTATTAATGGCTACTATGGCCTGACTAAACAAAGCTTAGAGGTGAGCTTCAAAAGAATCAAAATGTTTCCAAGTAACTTGGCTATGGTGTGAAACAAAGATCAGAATTTAAAAAACCAAATACAAGAAGTAGCCAACAAAATTCTTAATGCCCAGAATTCAATCAAAATTTACCAGGAATATAAAAAAGTAAGAGAATGTACCCATATGGAGGGAAAAAAAGAGCCAAGCAACAACTCAGAAAGGTCTTAGATGATAGAATTAGTAGGGAAGGACAACAAACATTTTTACAACTGTATTTAATACGTTCAAGACAGTAGAGGAAAACAAGCATGTAAGATATTTTTAAAAGACGTAACATGAACTTCTAGGGATGAAAGATCTAATATCTAGGATGAAAATATACTGCAAGGATTAACAGCAGATTAGACACTCCAAAAGAAAAGGTTAGAGAACTTGAGAATTTCTTTTAAATGAAGAGATCAACTGTGAGCTGCAGAACAACTATAAGCAGTCTGATATAAATGTGCCTGGAGTCCCTGAAAAAAAGGAAAAGAGAAAGCAAGGGATAAACACAACAGCTGAAGAATTAATGGCAGAAATTTCCAAATTTGATAAAAACTATAAACCTATAGACCCAAGAAGCACAACAAACCTCAAGGAGAAGGCACATACAGCAAACAACAAGACACAGCATAATCAAGATGTTTAAAAACACTACTAAAGAGGGGCGCCTGGGTGGCGCAGTCGGTTAAGTGTCCGACTTCGGCCAGGTCACGATCTCGCGGTCTGTGAGTTCGAGCCCCGCGTCAGGCTCTGGGCTAATGGCTCAGAGCCTGGAGCCTGTTTCTGATTCTGCGTCAGGCTCTGGGCTAATGGCTCAGAGCCTGGAGCCTGTTTCTGATTCTGTGTCTCCCTCTCTCTCTGCCCCTCCCCCGTTCATGCTCTGTCTCTCTCTGTCCCAAAAAATACATAAACGTTGAAAAAAAAATTAAAAAAAAAAAAAACAACAAAACACTACTAAAGAGAAAAATCTCTCAATTAGCCAGAGGAAAAAAACATATTACATGTAGAGGAACAAAGATAAGAATGACTTTTTGACATTTTTTCAACAAAAATAATTTCTTGTTGCAAACAGTATAGGCCAGAAGACAGTGGAGCAACACCTAACCAAACAAAGCATGTTAAGCTAGAATTCAGCACTTAGCATAAACAGTCTTAAAAAAACGAAAGGGAAATAAATACCTTTTCAGATATTCAAAACTGGAACTAGAAGAATGAATCACCAGCTGACGTATACTACAAGAAATGTTAAAGCCATACAGTATAAAGGAAAAAGGAACCAGGTGAAAATGCACATTTACATAAAGAAATGAGGTGCACCGGAAATACTAAATATATGGGTGATATAAAATAATATTTTTCTTATTTACAAAATTACTTCAGAAGATAACTGAGGCAAAAACAATAATGATTAACACTGCAGCTTGTAAGAATTATAGAAATAAAATGTACAACAACAATGGTTTAAAGGCCAGGAGAAGGGAAATTAAAGTGAAGTGTTATTCAATTCTCATACTATTCCATACATCACAAAGTAACCTCTGGGAAAAGGTGTATGTATATAATAAGTTAACAAAGAAGATAAAATGAAATCATAAATATGGATCAATCAAAAAGAAAGCAAGAAAAAGGTGAAAAAGGAACAGAGAACAGGAGAACAAATAGAAAGCAAGTAGTAAATGCCAAATTTAAACTTAAATATACCAGTAATTCCTATACAGGTAAACAGACTAAATGCTCCAATTAAAAAAAGACATTAAAAATTGTCTAACCAGGGGCACTTGGGTGGCTCAGTTGGTTGGGCGTCCAACTTGATTTCAACTCAGGTCGTGATCTTATGGTCATGGGATCGAGCCCTGCATCAGGCTCTGTGCTGAGCATGGAACCTGCTTGGGATTCTCTCTCTCCTCTCTCTGCCCCTACCCAATTCATGTATGTACACTCTCTCCTTCTCTCTCAAAATAAATAAATAAGAATTTAAAAAGACTGCTAACTGGATTAAAATAACAGAGCCCAATCATATGCTCCTTATAAGAGTTTACTTTATTGATACAGAAGATAAAAGAATGGAAAAATATACACTTTGTATATATATCAATGTCCCCTTACCAGGATATTGCCATGTACCAACCAAAGACAAAACCCCAGTCACATGTAACAATAAGTATTTACTGCTCACACATCTAAGCTGATCAGCTATGTGTTCTGCTGATCTAGAATGGCCTCACCAAGTATGATTGGGGTAACTTGGCTCCCCTCCATGTGTCACTCAACCAGGTTGGCCTGAGTATATTCTCATGGTGGTGGAAGCTGTCCAAGAAAGTAAGTCCTAACATGCAAGCCCATTTCAAGCCTCTGCTTCAAAGGATGTCCTCAAGTCAAAGTCAGAAAGAGAGTAGGTCAACTCATAGGATGAGGGCACTGTAAAGTTACAAGGCAAAGAGTATGAACACAAAGGGTGTAACTAAAGGAAGGGTAACAAGTGGAGCCAAATAATACAATCTACCTCACTAGTTACCAGCAGATAAAAAGACCTTGAGGCAAAAGCATTACCAGAGACAAAGAAGGACATTTCATAATGAAGAAAAATGACTTGAAAAATAATTTTCAATTTATAGGCACCCAATCACATGGTCTCTAAAAGAGAAATGGAGAAATCCACAATCATGGTGGGAAATTTAGCATACTTCTCTCAATAAAAAATATAATAAGCAGACAAAGAAGTTTATAAGGATATGAAGATTTTAACAACTTGATTAACAAACTAAGCTTAATGTTTATAGAACACTATACTCAATGACTGCAGAATGTACATTATTTTCAATGTGAAATGAAACATTTATTGAAAGTCATATATTGAACCACACAGCTGTTTTTAATAAGCTTCTAAGAACTGAAATCTTAAGAGTATATTTTCTGACTATAGTGCAATTCAGCCAGAAATCAATAAGCAAAAGAAAAGTAGAAAAATCCACATTAGGGAATTAAACACTATATTTGTAAAAACCCATGGGTCAAAAGAAAACAATCACAATGCAAATAAGAAAAAAGTCTGAACTGGTTGATGATGAAACTGTGATGAAACTACATGAGTTTGGAGTTAAGATAGCAGAGGAATAGGGAGAGCCTAAGCTTGTCTCATCCCTTGAACACAGCTAGTTAGTTATCAAATCATTCTGAACATCAAAGAAATCAATCAGAGGTCTGAATGAACAAAAACTGCAAGACTACATGTAGAAAAGGGACCACTATTTGGAAGGTAGGAGATGCAGAGAGTTTACCAGGGGAGACATTGTTCTAGGTCCAGCTGCAGAGAGGAATCCAGCTTAAGGAGGCTACCACAAAGTAGTATAAGCAATGGAGCCCAAAATCTGAACTTTTAGCAGTCCTCTACCATGGGGGAAGTGCCTGGCTTAGAAGTGCTCAAGTAGTGAAGTGGGTTAGAATCCCAGGAGTGACAGCGTGGTCTGAGGATCCCATGGGTTACAAGAAAGACAGGTCATACCAACATGCTGTGCTGTTTCCAGGCATAAGAGAGGGGACTCACTCTGGCTGAGGGCTACAAGCAGAGGTGCCAGTTTTCTGTTCTGTTTTGACATAAACCCTGAACAGCTGAGCAGTAGTTCCACTGCTTTTTTCCCACAGCAAGCAAAAGCGTGGTAAGACCCTCCCCCAGAGGAACAGAGGAAAATTTGGACTTTTGAAACTCAGTCATGCACCTGAGATTAAAAAGCCTGGACAAAAGCTGGGTAAATGCAGTCTGAAAGAAACTGTGGATATAAGAGGGGTAATTAATTGCTCTTCTGTGAGGTTTCCCTGGAGTTGGGGTGGGGGGTGAACTTTCAGGTCCAGGACTATAGAGCCGGGCTCCACCATATTCATTCCACCCTTTAGAGCTGAAAGCCTTCAGGGACCAAACAGTGCACCCTAGAGGAGGACGGAGCCACTTAAACCAAATCCCAATCCCTGCACCCTAGAGGCAAATTTCTACTGAAACAAGTCAACCTGAGCATTAGCACCACAGGCCTCTCCCCAGAAAACCAGCACAAACAACTCCCTTGCACCAAGTCTGCAGGTCATAGTGCTACAAAGCTTCAGCTCCAGGGGAAACAGGATCTAACTTCCCTTTTACTTTTATTCTTTATTTATTTTTTATTTTATTTTCTTATTTTTAATTCCTTTTTTTTACTTTTTACTATTATTTTTAATTTATATACATATTCCTTTATTTTTTATTTTATTGGTTTTGTTTTATTTGATTTGAATTTTGGATCTGGAGTCTTTTAACAAGCAGACCAAAACACACCCTGGATCTAGTCTTTCTGTGTTTTTATTGTTATTGTTTCTTTGTTTTTTGTTCGTTATTTTGCTTGTTGGTTGGTTTTTATATTCCTTCTTTGCTCTTCTCTTCTCTGGACAAAAATGACAACATAGAGAAACTTACCCCAAAAGAAAGAAAAGGCAATAGAACTGATGGACAGGGATTTAATCAACTATATAAGTAAGATGTCTGAACTAGAATTTAAAACCATGGTTATAAGAATACAAGCTGGGTTGGAAAAAAACATAGAAAGCACCAGAGAATCCATTTCTGCAGAGATAAAAGAACTAAAATCTAGTCAGGTTGAAATTAAAAATACTATGTTTTTCAGGAGTGAAGATGGCTCCATAGGAGGACACTGGGCTCACCTCGTCCCGCTGATCACTTAGATTCCACCCACATCAGCCTAAATAACCCAGAAAACCGCCAGAAGACTAGCAGAATGGTCTCTCTGGAGCCAAGCGTAGATAAGAGGCCCACGGAAGAAGGTAGGAAGCCAAAGAGGTGGTGCGCGCTACACGGACTGGCGGGAGGGAGCCGGGAAGTAGAGGGGCAGCCTGCCTACCAAGGCAGAGCCCCCGAGTCTGGCTTGCAAAAGCGGAGGGGCCGGACTCCATAAGTTCTGACAGCCAGCGGGACTTAACATCTGGAATGTTAAAAGTCAACAGCTCTGTTCAGAGAGCAGGAGGGCGAAGGGACACGGAGAGGGAGAGGTGTTGAGCCCCGGAAGACAGAGCTCAGCTGGGCAGGGAACAAAGGCACTGGCAAGCGCCATCTCCCTCTCCCTCTCCCACCCCACAAAAGCCGAAATCCCAAGGGAACCAGTTCCCGTCACCAAACTTGCTTGCACTGCACAAACATCCAACGCTCCATGGGTCTGCCTCCATCCCAGTGCTGCAGGGCCCCTCCCACAGGGGGCCACTACAGCAAAGTGAGCTGAGCCTGCCCCTCCTGCCCCTGTGCACCTTACAGATCCACCCCGGCTAATATGCCAGATCCCATCAAAGCAGCACCACAAGCCTGGCAGTGTGCAAGTAGCCCAGACAGGGGCCACACCACTCCACAGTGAGTCCTGCCCCTGGGAGAGGGGAAGGTAAGGTAAACACCAGTCTGACTGTGGCCCCAGCCGTTGGCTGGGGGCAGACATCAGGTCTGACTGCGTCCCTGCCCACCAACACAAGTTATTCCAGACAGCACAGGGGAAGTGCCCTGTAGTTCCGTGCACCTCCAGGGACTATCCAAAATGACGAAACAGAAGAATTCTCCTCAAAAGAAACTCCAGGAAGTAGCGACAGCTAACGAATTGATCAAAAACTATTTAAGCAATATAACGGAAGAAGAATTTAGAATAATAGTCATAAAATTAATCACTGGGCTGGAAAAAAAGTATAGAGAACAACAGAGAATCTATTGCTACAGAGATCAAGGGACTAAGAAATAGTCGTGAGGAGATAAAAAAAATGCTATAAATGAGGTCCAAAATAAAATGGAGGCAACCACAGCTTGTATTGAAGAGGCAGAGGAGAGAATAGGTGAGTTAGAAGATAAAATTATGGAAAAAGAAGAAGCTGAGAAAAAGAGAGATAAAAAAATCCAGAAGTATGAGGGGAGACTTAGAGAACTAAGTGATGCAATCAAATGGAACAATATTCGTATCATAGGAATTCCAGAAGAAGAAGAGAGAGAGAAAGGGACTGAAGGTGTACTTGAACAAATCATAGCCAAGAACTTCCCTGACTTGGGGAAGGAAAAAGGCATTGATATCCAAGAGGCACAGAGAACTCCCTTCAGACATAACTTGAATCAATCTTCTGCATAACATATCATAGTGAAACTGACAAAATACAAGGATAAAGAGAAAATTCTGAAAGCAGCTAGGGATAAATAGGCCCTAACTTATAAAGGGAGACCCATAAGACTAGTGGCAGATCTATCTACTGAAACTTGGCAGGCCAGAAAGGTATGGCAGGAAATCTTCAATGTGATGAACAGAAAAAATATGCAGCCAAGAATCCTTTATCCAGCACATCTGTCATTCAGAATAGGAGAGATAAAGGTCTTCCCAAACAAACAAAAACTGAAGGAATGCATCACCACTAAACCAGCCCTACAAGAGATCCTAAGGGCGATTCTGTGAGTGAAATGTTGCAAGGACCACAAAGTACCAGAGACATCACTATAAGCATGAAACCTACAGACATCACAATGACTCTAAACCCATATCCTTCAATAGTAACACTGAATGTAAATGAACTAAATGCTCCAATCAAAAGACACAGGGTATCAGAATGGATAAAAAAAAAAAAACCAAAAACAAAAAACAAGACTCATCTATTTTCCATCTACAAGAGACTCATTTTAGACCTGAGACACCTTCAGATTGAAAGTGAAGGGGTGGAGAACTATCTACCATACTAATGGAAATCAAAAGAGAGCTGGAGTAGCCATACTTATATCAGACAAACTAGACTTTATTTTTTTTTTTTAACGTTTATTTATTTTGAGACAGAGAGAGACAGAGCATGAACAGAGGAGGGTCAGAGAGAGGGAGACACAGAATCTGAAACAGGCTCCAGGCTCTGAGCTGTCAGCACAGAGCCCGATGCAGGGCTTGAACTCACTGACCGCGAGATCATGACCTGAGCCAAAGTCGGCCACTTAACCGACTGAGCCACCCAGGCGCCCCTCAGACAAACTAGACTTTAAATTAAAGGCTGTAACAAGAGATGAAGAAGGACATTATATAATAATTACAGGGTCTATCCATCAGGAAGAGCTAACAATTATAAATGTTTATGTGCTGAATACGGGAGCCCCCAAATATATAAAACAATCACAAACATAAGCAACCTTATTGATAAGAATGTGTTAATTGCAGGGGACTTTAGTACCCCACTTACAACAATGGATAGATCATCTAGACACAGGATCAATAAAGAAACAAGGGCCCTGAATGAGACATTGGATCAGATGGACTTGATAGATATATTTATAATTCTGCATCCCAAAGCAACAGAATATACTTTCTTCTCAAGTGCACATGGAACATTCTCCAAGATCACATACTGCCTCACAAAACAGCCCTTCATAAGTATACAAGAATTGAGATCATACCATGCATGCTTTCAGACCACAATGCTATGAAGCTTGAAATCAACCACAGGAAAAAGTCTGGAAAACCTCCAAAAGCATGGAGGTTAAAGAACACCCTACTAAAGAATGAATGGGCCAACCAGGCAATTAGAGAAGAAATTTAAAAATATATGGAAACAAATGAAAATGAAAATACAACAATCCAAATGCGTTGGGATGCAGCGAAGGCAGTCCTGAGAGGAAAATACATTGCAATCCAGGCCTATCTCAAGAAACATGAAAAATCCCAAACACAAAATCTAATATCACACTTAAAGGAAATAGAAACATAACAGCAAAGCACCCCAAACCCAGCGTAAGAAGAGAAATAATAAAAATCAGAACAGAAATAAATATAGAACCTAAAAAAACTGTAGAGCAGATCAATGAAACCAAGAGTTGTTTTTTTGAAAAAATAAACAAAATTGATAAACCTCTAGCCAGGCGTCTCAAAAAGAAAAGGGAGATGACCCAAATAAATAAAATCATGAATGAAAATGGAATTATTACAACCAATCCCTCAGAAATACAAGTAATTATCAGGGAATATTATGAAAAATTATAGGCCAAAAAACTGGACAACCTGGAAGAAATGGACAAATTCCTCAACTCCCACATACTTCCAAAACTCAAATGGGAAGAAACAGAAAATTTGAACAAACCCATAACTAGTGAAGAAATTGAATTAGTTATCAAAAATCTTCCAACAAGTAAGAGTCCTGGGACAAATGGTTTCCGAGGGGAATTCTACCAGACATTTAAAGCAGAGATAATAGCTATCCTTCTCAAGGTGTTCCAAAAAACAGAAAGGGAAGGAAAACTTCCAGACTCATTCTATGAAGCCAGCATTACTTTTATTCCTAAACCAGACAGAGACCTAGTTAAAAAAAGAGAACTACAGGCCAATATCCCTGATGAATGTGGATGCAAAAATTCTCAACAAGATACTAGCAAATGGAATTCAACAGAATATAAAAAGAATTATTCACCACGACCTTGTGGGATTCATTCCTGGGCTATAGGGCTGGTTCAATATTCGCAAATCAATCGACATGATACCTCATTAATAGAAAAAAGGATAAGAACCATATGATCCTTTCAATAGATGCAGAAAAGGCATTTGACAAAATACAGCATCCTTTCTTAATATAAACCCTCGAGAAAGTCAGGATAGAAGGAACATACTTAAACATCATAAAAACCATTTATGAAAAGCCCACAGTTAATATCATAATCAATGAGGAAAAACTTAGAGCTTTCCCCCTGAGATCAGGAACATGACAGGGATGTCCACTCTCACCACTGTTGTTTAACATAGTGTTGGAAGTCCTGGCATCAGCAATCAGACAACAAAAGGAAATCAAAGGCATCGAAATTGGCAAAGATGAAGTTAAACTTTCACTCTTCACAGATGACATGATACTCTACATGGAAAACCCGACAGACTCCACCAAAAGTCTGCTAGAACTAATACATGAATTCAGCCAAGTTTCAGGGTATAAAATCAACGTACAGAAGTCAGCTGCATTTTTATATACCAATAATGAAGTAACAGAAAGACAAATAAAGAATCTGATCTCATACACCTGCACCAAGAATCATAAAATACCTAGGAATAAACCTAACCAAAGACGTAAACGATCTTTATGCTGAAAACTATAGAAAGCTTATGAAGGAAATTGAAGAAGATATAAAGAAATGGAAAAGCATTCTGTGCTCATGGATTGGAAGAAAAAATATTGCTAAAATGTCAATACTACCCAAAGCTATCTACACATTCAATGCAATCCCAATCAAAATTGCACCAGCATTCTTCTCAAAGCTAGAACAAGCAATCCTAAGATTTGTATGGAACCACAAATGACCCAGAATAGCCAAAGTAATATTGAAGAAGAAAACCAAAATGGGAGGCATCACAATCCCAGACTTTAGCCTCTATTACAAAGTTATAATCATCAAGACAGTATGGTACTGGCACAAAAACAGATAGACCAATGGAATAGAATAGAGACTCCAGAATTGGACCCACAAATGTATGGCCAACTAATCTTTGACAAAGCAGGAAAGAATATCCAATGGAAAAAAAGACAGTCTAACAAATGGTGCTGGGAGAACTGGACAGCAACATGCATAAGAATGAAACCAGACCACTTTCTTACACCATTCACAAAAATAAACTCAAAATGGATGAAGGACCTGAATGTGAGATAGGAAATCATCAAAACCCTAGAGGAGAAAGCAGGAAAAATCCTCTCTGACCTCAGCCACAGCAATTTCTTACTCAACGCATCCCCAAAGGCAAGGGAATTAAAAGCAAAAATGAACTATTGGGACCTCATGAAGATAAAAAGCTTCCACACTGCCAAGGAAACAATCAACAAAACTACAAGGCAACTGACGGAATGGGAAAAGATATTTGCAAATGACATATCAGATAAAGGGCTAGTATCCAAAATCTATAAAGAACTCAACAAACTCCACATCCAAAAAACAAATAACCCAGTGAAGAAATGGGCAGAAGACATGAATAAACACTTTTCTAAAGAAGATATCCAGATGGCCAAAAGATACATGAAAAGATGCTCAACGTCACTCCTCATCAGGGAACTACAAATCAAAACCACACTGAGATACCACCTCACGCCAGTCAGAGTGGCTAAAAGGAACAAATCAGGAGACTATAGATGCTGGAGAGGATGTGGAGAAACGGGAACCCTCTTGCACTGTTGGTGGGAATGCAAACCAGTGCAGCCGCTCTGGAAAATAATGTGGAGCTTCCTCAAAAAATTAAAAACATGATGGATATTGAGGAGGGCACCTTTTGGGATGAGCACTGGGTGTTGTATGGAAACCAATTTGACAATAAATTTCATATATTGAAGAAAAAAAAATAAAAACAGATCTACCCTATGACCCAGCAATAGCACTGCTAGGAATTTACCCAAGGGATAAAGGAGTGCTGATGCATAGGGGCACATGTACCCCAATGTTTATAGCTGCACTATCAACAATAGCCAAACTATGGAAAGAGCCTAAATGTCCATCAACTGACGAATGGATAAAGAAATTGTGGTTTATATATACAATGGAATACTACTTGGCAATGAAAAAGAATGAAATCTGGCCATGTGTAGCAACCAGGATGGAACTGGGGGGTACTGTGCTAAGTGAAATAAATCAGGCAGAGAAAGACAGTTACCATATGTTTTCACTCATATGTGGATCCTGAGAAACTTAACAGAGAATCATGGGGGAGGGGAAGGTGGGGAAGTTACAGAGAGGGAGGGAGGCAAACCATAAGAGCCTTAAATACTGAGAACAAACTAAGGGTTATGGGAGTGGGGGGGAGGGGAAAATGGGTGATGTGCATTGAGGAGGACACCTGTTGGGATGAGCACTGGCTGTTGTATGGAAACCAATCTGACAATAAATTGTATTTAATATAAAAAAGAATTAATGGGTTAACCAGGAAGATAAAGAAACAATTTAAAAATACATGGAAACAAATGAAAATGAAAACATGACAGTCAAAACCCTTTGGGATGCAGCAAAGGCAGTCCTAAAGGTATGCTTTTTTTTTTTTTTTAAAGCATATTCCAACTCAGGCCTACTTCATGATGCTAGAAAGGTCCCGAACACATAACCTAACTTTACACCTAAGGGAGCTAGAAAAGGAACAGCAAATAAAGCCTAGACCAACAAGAAGGGAAATAATAAAGACTAGAGCAGAAATTAATGATATAGAAACAAATCAACAAACAAAAAACAGATCAATGAAACTAAGAGCTAGTTCTTCGAAAGTATAAAAAAAAGTGATAAATCCTGAGCCAGACTTATCAAAAAGAGAAAGGACCCAAATAGATAAAATCATGAATGGAAGAGGAGAGATCACAACCAACACCACAGAAATACAAATAATTATAAGAGATTATTGTGAAAAATTATATGCCAACAAACTGGGCAACTGGAAGAAATGGACAAATTCCTAGAAACTCACAAATTACCAAAATTGAAACAGGAAGAAATAGAAATTTTAACAGACCCATAACCAGCAAAAAAAAATTAATCAGTAATCAAAAGTCTCCCAACAAACAAAAGTCCAGGGCCAGATGGCTTCCCAGGGAAATTATACCAGACATTTAAAGAAGGGTCAATACCTATTCTTCTCAAACTGTTCTAAACAACAGAAATGGAAGGAAAACTTCCAAACTCATTCTACAAAGCCAGCATTACCTTGATTCTAAATCCAAAGACTCCACTAAAAAGGAGAATTACAGGCCAGTATCTCTGATGAAGACAGACAAAAAAAGTCTCAACAAGATACTAGCAAATCGAATTCAACACTATATTAAAAGAATTATTCACCACAATCAAGTGGAACTTATTCCTGGGTGCAGGGCTTGTTCAATATTCACAAATCAATCAACATGATACACAACCTTAATAAAAGAAAGGATAAGAACCATACAATCCTGTCAATAGATGTAGAAAAAGCATTTGACAAATAACAGAATCTATTCTTAATAAAAACCCTTAACAAAGTAGGGATATAAGGAACACACCACCACATCGTAAAGGCCATGTACAAAAGACCCACAGCTAATATTATACTCAATGGGGAAAAACTGAGAGCCTTTCCCCTACAGTCGGGAACAAAACAAGAACATCCACTCTCCCCATTAATATTTCACACAGTATGAGAAGTCTTAGCCTCAGCAGTCAGGCAACAAAAAGAAATAAGCGGCCTCCAAATCACTAAGGAAGAAGTAAGACTTTCACTGTTTGCAGACAACATGACACTCTATGTAGAAAACCAGAAAGACTCCACCAAAAAATTGCTAGAACTAAGACATGAAGTCAACAAAATCTCAGGATATAAAATTAACATGCAGAAATCTGTTGCATTTCTATACACCAAAAACGAAGCAGCAGAAAAAGAAATCAAGGAATCAATCCCATTTACAACTGCACCAAAAACAGTAAGATACCTAGAAATAAAACTAACCAAAGAGGTAAAGATCTGTACTCTGAAAACTACAATAGACTTAGTAAAGGTATTAAAGAGGACACAAAGAAATGGAAAAGCATTCCATGTTCATGGATTGGAAGAACAACCATTGTTAAAATGTCTATTCTACCCAAAGTAATCTACACATTTAATGCAATCCCTATCAAAATACCACCAGCATTTTTCACAGAGCTAGAACAAACAATCCTAAAATTTGTATGGAACCACAGAAGACCCTGAATAGCCAAAGAAATACTGAAAAAGAAAAACAAAACTAGAGGAATCATGATTCTGGATTTCAAGCTATATTACAAAGCTGCAGTCATCAAGAGAGTATGGTACTGGCACAAAAACAGATACATATATCAATGGAACAAAACAGAAAACCCAGAAATGGACCCATAACTCTATGGTCAACTCATCTTCAACAAAGCAGGGACAACTATCCAATGGAAAAAAGACAGTCTCTTCAACAAATGGTGTTGGGAAAACTAGACAGTGACATGCACAGGAAAGAAACTGGGCCACTTTGTTACATCATACACAAAAAATAAATTCAAAATGGATGAAAGACTTAAATGTGACACAGGAAACCATCAAAATCCTAGAGGAGGACACAAGCAGCAACTTCTCTGACCTCAGCCAGAGCAACTTCTTACTAAGACACGTTGCTGAAGGCAAGGGAAACAAAAGCAAACATGAACTATTGGGACTTCATCAAGATAAAAAGCTTCTACACAATTAAAGAAACAATCAACAAAGTTAAAAGTCAGCCTGTGGGATGGGAGAAGATATTTGCAAATGACATATCTGATACTGGGTTAGTATCCAAAACATATAAGCAACTTATCAAACTCAACATCCAAAAAACAATCCAGTTAAGAAATAGGCAGATGACATGAAGAGACACTGTTCCAAAGAAGACATCCAGATGGCTAAGAGACACATGAAAAGATGCTCAACATCACTCATCATCAGGGAAATACAAATCAAAACCACAATGAGATACCACCTCACACCTATCAAAATGGCTAAAATTAACAACACAAGAAACAACCTGTGATGCAGAGAAAAGGAACCCTCTTGCACCCTTGGTGGGAATGCAAACTGGTATAGTCACTCTGCAGAATGGTATGAAGGTTCCTTAAAAAACTAAAAATAGAACTACCCTACAGTCCACCAATTGCACTATTAGGTATTTTCCCAAAGGATACAAAAATACAGCTTCAAAGGGGTACATGCACCCTGATGTTTACAGCAGTATTATCAACAATAGCCAAACTATGGAGAGAGTCCAAATGTCCCCTGACTGATGAATGGATAAAGATGTGGTATATGTATATGTATATGTATATGTATATGTATATGTATATGCATATGTGTATGTTTGTGTATGTATACATATATACGTGTGTGTGTATATACACATACCCACACATACAATGGAATATTAGCCATCGAAAAGAATGAAATGTTGCCATTTGTTTTTGTTTTTGTTTTTGTTTTTGTTTTTTTTATATGAAATTTATTGACAAATTGGTTTCCATACAACACCCAGTGCTCATCCCAAAAGGTGCCCTCCTCAATACCCATCACCCACCCTCCCCTCCCTCCCACCCCCCATCAACCCCCAGTTCTCAGTTTTTAACAGTCTCTTATGCTTTGGCTGTCTCCCACTCTAACCTCTTTTTTTTTTTTTTCCTTCCCCTCCTCCATGGGTTTCTGTTGAGTTTCTCAGGATCCACATAAGAGTGAAACCATATGGTATCTGTCTTTCTCTGTATGGCTTATTTCACTTAGCATCACACTCTCGAAATGTTGCCATTTGTAATGATGTGGATGGAGCTAGAATGTAATACGCTAAGCAAAATACGTCAATCAGAGAAACACAAATACCATATGATTTCATGCATTTCATGCATTGAATTTAAGAAACAAAACAGATGAACACATGGAAGGGGGGGTAACAGAGGAGAGAGGAAACAAACCACAAAGTGACTCTTAATGATGGAGAACAAACTGAAGATTGATGGGGGTAGGTGGGTAGGTGGGCTAATGGTGATGGGTACTAAGGAGGGCACATGTGATAAGCACTGGGTGTTGTATGTAACTGATGAAACACTGAATTCTACTCCTGAAACCAACATTGCACTGTATGTTAATTAACTAAATGTTAAATTAAACAAAAAAGAAAAAGAGAAAGAAAGAAAGAAAGACCTACCCTAGGGAGAAAAGCCAAGAGTTAATCAAGGAAAATTCCCTACTTTTTGGAATTGGGTGACTTGGCAATATTTTTCCAGCACAATTTTAGAATTACTATGGACCAGTAACTGCTTAGAGCCTCCCATTTCCCCCTTTTGAAATCATATCACAACTTTACTAGTTTCTGAAACCCTGGAATGGAACATGATGCTGGCACTGGATAAGACTTCTGGCAGTGCTGGATTTGAAGTTACCATTATTTTGCTTTTGAGAGATATGTGTAACTGAAGCCATTAAGTGATCTGTAATAGATTGGTGACAAAAACGGGCTCATTTCTTTACCCCTTCCTTTGTCCATATCCTCCACAATGTGACTTTGAAGTCCTCTCATTAAAAAAAGTCTATTTTCCTACTCTTTTAAGTTGATGTTGTGAATTGATGTGTCCAAGAGAATGTGGCAAAGGATGTGCCAGTTGCAAACCTAGGCCTCAAGAGACCCTATATGCTTATGCTCCCTCTTTTGGGAACCCATCGTTCCTATTTGAAGAACTCCTAACTAGCCTGATGGTATGAGTACAAGAGTAACCACAGGGAGGAGAGCCCAGTTATAAAAGTCAAGTCTTGCCCTAGGCCACCGTACAGGCAACCAGCCTAAAGCATATGAAAGAATTTAGTCAAGTTTAAGTGCAAGTTAGCAAGAACTACCTGCACGACTTTGCCCTAACAGGATGCAGAAATATATTCATAAACAATAATAAATGCTATTGTTTTAAGCCACTGAGTTTAAGGATGGCTTGTTATGCAATGATAGCCAACATGTAATAATCCTCTACAAATCTCAACTGCAAGCTAAGTAACAACCAAATCTTCAATAATTCAGGAATTTCAACAATCCTCTCTTTAAGTAGGCCAGAACCCAAATTATCATTTTGGGTTCTTTCAACTTAAGATTTTGTTCTTAATGCCAATGCACAAAGGAGAGGATGAGATTTGGCAAAGTTAAGAGAAAACCCACTATTTACAACAGAAAAGTATCTGATTTTTACTTAAATGTTCCATGCATAAGTTCATAATGGCTCGATTTAAAAAGGATATAACCCAGAGAAAGAGAGATCAGTTGCTTTTACGTTTTGGGAATGTGACAAGTTCTCTCTCAAATATGTACATATATCTCTAATCATGGAATTTCTTGAGCAAACAGCCTCCCATGTTAAAAAAAATCTAGACTTTTTTTAAATGTAAGGAGACAGATAATCTATCGTCTTCTAACATTTGCTATATGTCTGTGCGTGTGTTTAACATAATAAAAATTTACTATAATGAAGCTAAAAACAGAAGAGACAGTGAATTTAGTGTGACCAGTTGCAAATTTTGGTATGTCAAAGAAAGATCTTGTGAACAAAAGCTCTGTGACAGGGAGGGTGGTAAACTGCTCAAATACTGAATAAAAGGCAGTATTTTAACCAGCATCATTACCACAACCATTTCCCACATGCCTACATATCCTTTGAATTCATTAATATTTAGGGAAAGATCAGTAAACATCGTTTCCCTTCCAAACATCTCTGATTTCCAAACCCATATAGCCAACAGCCTGCTGAAATCTTCACTTGATTTCTCACAGATCTCTCAAAATTATCCCAAAATGAACCCCTGCTTTGCCCTCCCAAACCTATTCCTTCTCAAGACCATCCCCTCTCCGCAAAGGGCACCACTGTTCACCCGTTGCTTGAGTCAAACACCAGAGTGCATTTGCCAGGTTTGACAAACTAGAACAGGACTTAGGCTCCCTCCAAAAACAACTCAGAAACTGGACACAAGACAAGAAACAACTATTTTCAGATGTTGAACACAGGCAGCGTTCGGCTAGGATCGCCCAGAGAAACAAACGAGCTGAGCACTTCCTTCACACCTGTCGGGACTTAACGCACACGCCCACGACAGGCCAGCCCTGGACGCCAGCCGAGACCCTGGGCCTACCCGGCTTGGTGCTCCTGTCGCCACCCGAGTGGGACAGGTGGAAGCCCTCTGGTCTCAGCTTCCTCCCCTGAACACTGGGGTGATGGCAGCTTCAGGTTCACCAGACGTAATGAGCTGATTAGGTAAAAGTGCCTCACGTTGGCTGCCAACTTGATAATATTAATGTAGTTTCTGGAGATGCTTAAGAGGTGGAGCTCAGAGCTGGACACGGTACTTACAGCGACTTCAAAGCCCCAAAAGCAAACGGGAATTCCCCACCGCAGACCAGCGTCTCTCAAGATGGACGCCTGGTTGAAGAAGGCAGTGGAGGCTGGCTGTGTCGGGTGGGCGTGGCCAGGGGCGTGGCCTTCGGTGCTCTATCAGCCCTGGAGGCTGAGTTTAAGGCACACCTGCAACCTTAGCTCTGAGCAATGCGTTTAAAATGTGTACTTAGGGGCGCCTGGGTGGCACAGTCGGTTAAGCGTCCGACTTCAGCCAGGTCACGATCTCGAGGTCCGTGAGATTGAGCCCCGCGTCAGGCTCTGGGCTGATGGCTCGGAGCCTTGAGCCTGTTTCCGATTCTGTGTCTCCCTCACTCTCTGCCCCTCCCCCATTCATGCTCTGTCTCTCTCTGTCCCAAAAATAAATAAAAAACGTTGAAAAAATAAATAAATAAAATGTGTATTTAAAGTATCTTTCATTTTGCTTCTTTTAGAGATAACTTCGGGGCACCTGGGTGCCTTAGTAGGTTAAGCGTGGACACTGACAGCACAGGGGACTGCTTGGGATTCTCTCTCTCCCTCTCTCTCTATCCCTCCCCTGCTTGCACTCTCTCTCTCTCTCTCTCTCTCTCAAAATAAATAAACTTTAAAAAAAAGAACTTCAGCGTAATTTTAGTTTTTGTTAATTATTTAGTTCAGGGATTAACTATTTTTTGTAGCCCAGTTATTTATAGATTGTCTTTTTTTAATTATTTTTGTCTCGTCTTTTTTTTCCTAACCTACTTCAAACAATGGGCCTGTTTTAGTTTTGTTTGTTTACTCTTTGATTCCTCCAGCTATTTCTCTAGCTCCGACCTCATTTCTAAGCTCTAAGACCATCATATCCAAATGTCTGCTGGTCATCTTTATCTGAATGTCCTGTTGGAGACACCTCAAACTCAATAATCCGGACGCATATTTTTCCCTTCAAATTTGCTCCACCACCTGTGGCTCCAAATTGCTAAATGGCAAGAACTGAAACCAACCCTCCATTTTTGATTCCTCCCTTTGCTTTGCAGCCCCCCCTCCCTCACACACACTTCCTATCCATTTCTCCTAGTCATTCCCTTGTTGCATTTCAATGCCCACTAGGCCCCTAGTCATCTCAGTAGGTACCAGCTGCTTAGTACTTGCTGTGGTAAGGGTTAAGGTCGTTATGGGAGTAGACTCCCAAAGAATCTCACTGCTTCCAGTTTACGTTTCCCCAAATTTGCCTTTCAAAGAGCAGCTAGTGATCTTCTAAAAATACAAATCTGGCCACGTTTAAAATTCATTCCTAAGGTTAAAGTTCAAGCCCCTTAATTGGATACTGCCCTTCTCTCCAGCTTCTTTCTCCCCCTACTCTCCTCCAACCCTACTCATATTGAAACTCCAGCAAAACCAAACCTCTTGCACTACTTACGCCTCCACACCATTATGTATCTTTCTTCATTCGTGTTGTTCCTACTGCCAGGCTTACTCCCTTCCCACTCTTGACTTTTACCTAGCTAACTCCTTTTGTTGGTGTAAGACTCAGCTCAGGAAGCCTTCTTTGATCATCACCACCTATTCCTTACCACCAGGCCCAATTAAGTACTTCCCCTCCTTGTCCCATATGTCCCTCCAAATTAGCTTCTTAGTACTATATTAGCAGCATTGATTATAATTACCTACTTTGTTTTGCTGAGATTTTAATTTCTGCTTCCTCCCTTTTAAGTTCATCTGCTTGAAGGTGAGACCATACCTAACTCATCACTTCTTCCCAGTGCTTACTGTAATGCTTGGCACAATTGATTAAATAAATAGAAGCTACAGAGCCATCAACCCTTAAGCTGAGTAAGACAGGCTACATTTTTTTCTGACCTACCTGTGTTCCCTGGAGTATACCTCCCAATAACCAGTTGGGAGGACTTGACCAGAAGAAAGAATGGTAGCTTGGATCAGGGTGGTAATAGCGTAGAATAAGAAAAGTAGCTTGATCTTTGAATGTTTACCCTCCTTCTGCTAACTTCTATTTGGGGACCCGAGATTAACCCTTGACATAGCAGTACTAAACTGGTTGCACCCACTGAGATTAGGTAACAATCAAGGGATTAAGCAATTTTTGTGAAATGAAGATTTTCTGAAACTCTACTCTTTTCTTTTTTAATGCTTATCTATTTATTTTTGAGGGAGGAGGAGCAGAAAGACGGAGAGAGATTCCCAGGCAGGCTCCATGCTGTCAGCACAGGGTCCCATGGGCACTTGATCTCATGAACTGCGAGATCAAGACCTGAGCCTAAATCAAGAGTTGACTGCTTAACTGACTGAGCCACCCAGAGGCTCCCTGAAACTCCATTCTGATTTCTTCTTTAGAGAACTTTTTCTCATATCAATAGAGAATGAAAGAAGTGCTGGAAACTGGTCCCATGTTTGAGCAAATACAGGCCTGATCCTATTACTCCTGGTTTTAAAGCAGAAGTGAGACAAACAAAACTAAAGCATGCAAAACAGAATATTAAAAAGGGTACCAGGAGGTCCTGGGTGGCTCAGTCAGTTGAGCATCTGATTCTTGACTTTGGCTCAGGTCATGATCTCATGGTTTGTGGGATTGAGCCCCACACCAGGCTCTGTGCTGATAGTGTGGGCCTGCTTGGGATTCTCTCTCTCTTCTCTCCCTCTCTCTCTTTCTCTCTCCCCCCATCCACTCATGCACACACACACTCTCCCTCTCTCAAAATAAATATATTTTTAAAAAGGGTATCAAAGAACTTATCAAATAAATTATAACATTTTATTTCAAAGAACATAAATATTCAATTAATCTCGGTGGGAGTCTTCAAATTTACCTGTTAAAAAATCAATAATGAAGGTAAACTGGGGGACATGATGTGGTGTTAAGAAACTGAGATTCCCATCAATATTTGGGGGAGATTTTTTCCCGGCTTTATTGTCCCAACAGAACTGACTCAATTTCATAGACTCATTATTCATCTAATTAAATTGTCCTTTTGCAATGAATATTGTTCAAACTCTGGTGGGCCCTGTCTGATCTTAGACAAAAAATATGATGAACCCAAAAAAGACTGTGTTGGAAGAACTCAATTTTGTTTTTTTTAAGAGTTTAAAGACTGCCAACTGAAGGTTTGCTAGTCATTTCTTCAAAAATCTACCTTCCTTCTGTAGTGTAGTGGGTCTTTGTCCAATAGTTTCCAGAAGGAGCAAGCTGACCTGAGGGAAGGTTTTTTCCTAGTGATTGCTGTTACACTATCAACTTACAGAGAATTCTGCTAAAAACAACGTAAGTGAGTTTGCAGTTTGGTGTAGTCCATAAAGCCAATTCGAAATATTTTGCAAACCTACACACACACACACACACACACACACACACACACACGCATTTAAAGCATCTAGGATGGGGCGCCTGGGTGGCGCAGTCGGTTAAGCGTCCGACTTCAGCCAGGTCACGATCTCGCGGTCCGTGAGTTCGAGCCCCGCGTCAGGTTCTGGGCTGATGGCTCGGAGCCTGGAGCCTGTTTCCGATTCTGTGTCTCCCTCTGCCTCTGCCCCTCCCCCGTTCATGCTCTGTCTCTCTCTGTCCCAAAAATAAATAAACGTTGAAAAAAAAAATAAATAAAGCATCTAGGATGGGGTGCCTGGGTGGCTCAGACATTAAGCATCTGACTTTGACTCAGGTCATGATCAGGGGTGAGCATGAACCTCACTTCCGGTGAGCTCAAGCCCTGCTTCAGGTAAACACGAGCCCTGCTTTGGTGGAGCCTCGCTTTTCTCTCTCTCTCTCTCTCTCTCTCTCTCCCTGACCCTTGCTCACTTGCACCCTCTCTCTCTCAAAAATAAAATAAAATAAAATAAAATAAGACATCTAGAATGGCACCTAGGTTTCTCAGCAAAATAGAAGCTAGTAATATCATAAAAACACAGCCAATTCCTAACTTTGCGTGAAGCCTCAAGTCTAGGCAATAACTATTTCAGCCTTCTGATAATTTTCTTATTATAAGAGCAAATTATTTATCACTCACCGCTTGGACTGAAGAATGAGTAAACAATCAAAGGTTGTTTTAAGTTTTCATTATATAAACCTGCAAAATGGTAACATTGACACAAAGAAAAGGATAAACTCGAGACCTATGGCCACATGTCACCTGAGCAGTTGAGCGCCAGCCTCTGAATTCTCTCTCTTGGCAGAGAGAATTCAATGCTGGGGCTTGATGCCAGACTCTAGCCAATTGTACAGCAGCGGATCAAGCCCAAAGCTTGGACATTATCTTTGCTAAGTGCATATGGTAGTCCTGTTTTTAACAAGTGTCCTTTTAATTAAAAGTAATGAATCTTCTCTTCAGTGACAGGTCATTGAACTAACTAGTTTTTGCTTTTAATACATCTATAACGAAGAAATATTGAACTACAAATCTGAAAGAGATAAGAAATACTAATTTTAGGGCTTAATCCTTTAGCAAGTTGGCAGGGAAAAAGGAGGCCCTAGGCTTTTAAACAGAGTATCCTGAAGCAACTTCAAATGGATAAAAAAAAATTTTTTTAAATCAATGTTTGATTGACCTTTTGATACTATGGCCAGAAAGCAGTTATTGGCTAAGATAAGCACAACCTAGACTCCTAGTTATTGATTCTCTTATAAAACCTCCATTTTTGTGCCAATAAAAGAGTCAGAGTTAGCATGAAATTTCCTGACAAACCAAGTAATTTCAACCATTATAAAATGAGACTGAGTGTCCTGGATGTCAGGGGTTGTGTTAAGTGCTTTACACACATTATTTTGTTTGCTCTGAATCTTAAAGGTAGATACTATTATTGTACTCACTTTACAGATCTAGAAGCTGAGGCTCAGGAAGGTTAAGTAGCTGCTCCATGGTCATACATACCTGTGACAGAGCCAAAAATTAAATACAGCCCATTTGACTCCAACTACACTATACTACTTTTTTTCCTCTAGACCTCAGCAGTCCAATAAGATAGCTACTAGCTATATGTGGCTATTTAAATTTAAATTAATAAAAATTAAAATGCAAAAATCAGTTCCTCAGTCACTAACCACATTTCAAGTGCTTAACAGCCACATGTAGCTAGTGGCTCCCATACTGGACGATACAAGTACAGAATCCATTATCACAGAAAATGTTTTGGATAGTGCTGGTCTAGAGTCACCAGTAACTGGCATGCCCTCTCCCTTTCTGATAATGGAAATTATATACACATTACCTTGTTACTTTAACTTCCAGGAAGTTTAATTCCAAATTTAAAGTTCAACTACAGCAATACTTTAACCCTGGTAACCAACATATTTGTGCTCATCTTTTCCTTGGCCCTGATTTCCTATCTGTATTTATTAATAGATATTAATTATTGTTTTATTGCAAATGTTATTGTTACAGGTTTTCTCAAATCATTTGTTGAAAAGGCAGTATATAAGTATAAATAACAAAAATCAGGACATACTCTGGTTTTTGCCTGCCTTCCATGTTATAAGGTGTAGACTAGGATTCATGTTTCAGCTATATGCTGTCTATAAGAAACTCGCTTCAAATAAAACAATATAGGCAGGATGAAAGTAAATGGATGGGAAATTTTATATCATGCAAACATTAACCAAAGGAAAGCAGAAGAGGTTACATTGAGATCAGATAAATTAGATTTTGGAGCAAAGATAATTACTAGAAAGAGAGAAAGACAGTATACAATGATAAAAGGGTCAATCCACCAAAAAAAAGAAATAGCAGTCCTAAATGTATGTGCAGGAGACAACAGAAATGAAAACCCATTAATGAAAAACTAATAGAACTGAAAGGTGAAAAATAATAAAATAAAAGTTCAAGTCTTCAACACCTATCCTTCAACAATTCATAGGACAATTAGACTGAAAATCAGCAGGTATTTAGAAGAGTTCAACAACATCAAGCAACAGGATCTAATTGATATTTATAGAACATTCTGCCCAACAACATCAGCATATACATTCATTTCAAATGCTTATTTCCATTACATATATCAAGATAGACCATATTCTGGGCCTTAAAACAAACTGCAACAAATTTAAAAGGATTTAAGTCATACAGTGTGTGTTTTGTGATACATTGGAATCAAACTAGAAATCAGAACTGAAAGATAACATGAAAGTCTACAAATATTTGGAAGCTAAACAACCTACTTCCAAATAATACATGGGTCAAAGAGCAAGTTTCAAGGTAGATTTCAAAAATACATTGAATTAAGTGGAAGTGCAAATACAACATATAAAATTTGTGGGACACACCTAAGGCTGTGCTGAGAGAGAAATTTATAGCACCAAATACATAAATTAGAAAAGAGGAAGTCTCAAATCAATAATCTAAGCTCCCACTTTGATAACCTAGAAGAAGGGCAAAATAAACCCAAAGCCAGCAGAAAGAAGGAAATTATCATAAAGAGGACATGGGAGCAGGGGGAAGTAGGTGTGGCTGTAAAAAAGAAGAATCCTCGTGAGGATGGAAATGTTCCATATCTTCACTCTATCAATGTCAATACTCTGGTTGGGATAGTGCAGTATTGTTTTGCAAGGTGGTACCATTGGAGGAAACTGGGTAAAGAGTATGTGGGATAGCTCTCTATGATTTTCAACATTGCATGTGTATCTACAATTATCTCAAAATAGGAAGTTTAATTTAATTTAATTTTTATTTTTTTAATCTTTTTTAATGTTTACTTATTTTTTTTAATTTTTTTAAACATTTATTTATTTTTGAGACAGAGAGGGACAGAGCATGAGCAGGGGAGGGGCAGAGAGAGAGAGGGAGACACAGAATCCGAAGCAGGCTCCAGGCTCTGAGCTGTCAGCACAGAGCCCAACCTGGGGCTGGAAATCACAGACCATGAGATCATGACCTGAGCCGAAGTCGGACGCTCAATCGACTGAGCCACCCAGATGCCCCAGGAAGTTTAATTTTAATTAAAAAAAATTTTTTTTGAGAAAGCGAGAGCGTGAGTGGAGGAGGGGCAGAGGACGAGGGAGAGAATCTTTCTTTTTATTTTAAAAACATGTTTTTGATGTTTATTTATATCTGAAGGAGAGAGATACAGAGCATGAATGGGGAGGGGCAGAGAGAGGAAGACATAGAATCCAAAGCAGACTCTGTCAGTGCAGAACCCTACACAGGGCTTGAACTCACAAACCATGAGATCAAGACCTGAGCCAAAGTTGGACGCCCAACCGACTGAGCCATCCAGGTGCCCCAGGAGAGAGGGAATCTTAACCAGACTCCATGCGCAGCATGGAGCCTGATGTGGGACTGGGCTCTCACAACCGTGAGATCATGACCTGAGCCAAAATCAAGAGTCAGACACTTAACCAACTAATAAATTCGAGTACCCCAGAAGTTTCATTTTAAAAAGGCAATCAAAAAAAGGTTTTATAACACAAAAATGAGAACGAATAATTAGCCAGCATACACAAGGAATTTCAACAAAAAATATTTAAAAGATGACAAAAAAGAAAATAATGAGGAAAAGATTTGAAAAAAGACTTCACAAAAGAGTAAAAGCACAATGAGGGGCACCTGGGTGGCTCAGTCTACTAAGCGAACTACTTCAGCTCAGGTTCATGGGTTCCAGCCCCGCGTTGGGCTCTGTACTGACAGCTTGGATCCTGGAGCCTGCTTCGGATTCCATGTCTTCCTTTCTCTCTGCCCTCTCTCCCAACTCGTGCTCTGTCTCTCTCTTTGTGTCTCTCTCTGTCTCTCAAAAATAAACATTAAAAAATTATTTTTTAAAAAGCAAAAGCACAATGAAATACTACACTACACACACAGATTGGTTACAATGAAGTAGTCTGACAATAGTAAATGTAATAGTAAATAGTAGCATATTAGCAAGTAAATAGTAAATAGTAAATGTTAGCAAGGATCGATCAAGCAACGTGAGCAAGGTTGAGTAATGTGTACGAACTCCCACAATAGTGGGGGATGTCAGTTGGTACAATCCCTTTGGAAAACTTGTAGGTATTATCTTAAAAAGTTGAAGATATATATGCCCCATGATCTAATAATTCCACACCTAGGATATCTAGTGGATAAATTTGTTCTTGTGAGCACTAGGATAAATATATGATCATGTTCATAGCAGCATTGCTTCTGATCACCCCAAACAGCAAATAACCCAAATACTCATCAGCAGAAGAATGAATAAATAATGTCAACATATTCACACAGTTGAATAACATGGAACAAAGCCAAATGACCACACAGGACACATACCAGGCCTTTGGAATAGTATTTATTGGAGGAAACCAACGAATATAGGGACAGCAGCAGGTTTGGAAGTCCCTTATGGCTCATTCCATTTAGAGTCAGCATATAGGAATGAGACCCTGATCCTTGCATGAATATGACTATGTAGTATCTCCTACACAACTCCCTTCCTCATCACTACCAATGAGGAAGGTTGTTTCTTCACAAAGCTAGAGGTCTGAGAAGCCACAGAATGGCTGGCTGGATGAGGGTTGTGATCCAATAGCGGCATGACATGGCAGAACAATGGCTTCTAGCCCTATCCCACCACTTCGTTCACACACATATATATACATCAAACATACAGAAGAGGCTGTCAAGACTAGGGGCAAAAGACCATGTTTTGGTATGGCAGACAAGTGACCTGATCAGCATTCTAGTAGAACTGATTTTTCTAAGCATTTGGCTGTAGATCATTTCCGTGGAGCTCAAAGGCCAACTCCTTTCCCAGGAGGCCAGCCAGCAGAGAATATTGGGCAAGTTAACCCTTATTTCTCAACCATTGTAGTTCTTCACCTCCAATCTCTAGGTGGCCTCTATACATCATACCCCATTCCATCAGTAATACATACCATTACAGTTTGTAGGAAACCTTGGAGAATGGTTCTCAAACTTTAGCTGTTTCAGAATCACCTGGAAGACTTATCTGCAGATTGCATATCCATGAAGGACCCTGAGAACTTGCATTTCTGAGAGTTCTCAAGTGATGCTAATGTTGCTGGTGTAGGAACCACACTTTGAAAATCACTGGAATATGGAAAGCCATAAATAGCTGTTCCTTAAACCAGGGGCTGAGGGAGCTCAGACTCAGACAAGAAAAAGAGGTACCCATTTGGGATGCACTAAATAACCATACTGCCTTTTCCCATATGCAGAATATTGATTATTCTACTTGCCACTAATTGTGATCTATAAATAATTGGAATTATTGATTAGGGCAGAGACAGCTGCTGTCAGATTATGAAGATCAGTTTTGTGGCCCAAATCCATTTTGGTTAAAATAACAACAATAATAAATGAAAATAAAACCACTCCGGCTAAGGAGTCCAGGCTAATCTGCTGGATGGCTAGAGTGATCTCATTAGCTATTTAGCCTAGCATAACTTGTAGATTTTCTATCAGCTTCATATATCTCTACTCAGGAATAAGACTATGATATCTCCTAGTCCTTTCTCCTTACTACCCACTGGGAAGTCTTCTCCTTTACATTTAGGCCAGGTGGTGGCAATGGGGGACCTGAGAATCCCAGAAAACATTAAATAGTTGGATTATCACCTCAGGGTTATAGGTCATGATTACTGGAGGCAAACAGGTGAAGGCCATTTAACCACAGAGGAAAACAGCCTAGGTGGAACATATTATCCAGTCCAGAGTTGTGTGTGTGTGTACACGCAAGCTCACATTGTGTGCAGTTAAGACCAATATTCATAGTTACTGCACTTTAATAAAGCCCAGCCAAAGCCTATGGAACTACTCCCAAGCCTTTTCCAATGACCAAGAATCCTATGTCATCCCAGGAAGTAGAGGAAGAGCCAGACATGGAACCCAAGAGTCCATTACTGACAGTTTCATAGGCTGATGGTGGGTAGTATGATTCAGTGGAGTAGGATAGGAAACACGCAGCAGGTAAATGTTAGAAAACACTGGAGTGCTTCCAAGTCACCCTTGCTACATCCAGTAACTGATGACTGATCCAGCATTATGACAGATTCACAAAGGAGCCAATTGTCGATAAGAGATGCCTAGAAGAATGCAATAGCGTGGGTGATGATTCTCTTGAAGGGATCCAAGTATAAGATAGGATATACTTCCTCCAAATGTCTCCCATGGTATCAGGTAGTCCCTTATTTCTGGCACGAGGCTTCTTCTGAAAATATCTATAACATCTGGCCCAGCACAATAACCTTAACAGGACCCAGGAGTAGTCCCATCACCACCAATCTCCTTCTTCAATGGTTCCACAGTAGTTAGACTGCATTTACTTGTACCTACAGGTGAGGACACCTTGCACAGTATCCACATGGCAGGTATACAATGACATCAAATGCAGGATAAACATATTAGTGTGACCTCAGTTGAGTTGGTCACCACCCAGCCAGCCTCATGGCTCTAGTAGTGCCTTTAAGTTGGTGTTTGCCTACTCTTTTTAATTTTTTTTAATGTTTATTTATTTTTGAAAGAAAGACAGACAAACAGAGCATGAGCAGGGGAGGGGCAGAGAGAGAGGGAGACATAGAATCTGAAGCAGGCTCCAGGCTCTGAGCTGTCAGCACAGAGCCCAATGTGGGGCTTGAACTCGTGAACCACAAGATCATGACCTGAGCCAGTCAGATGCTTAACCAACTGAAACACCCAGGCACCCCTGCCTACTCTTGATATAGTGTACAGAGGTATGGAAAGGAATACCTGGGTTCAGGTCCCTGCACTATAGTTATACTACTCCAGTTATTTCCCCTTCCCCTAATTCCTGTGTCCTTAACAGATGGCTGAGAGCAGATAGACCCTTCCAGTATATGCTGGGCAGAATTCTAAGATGGCCCAGGGTGACTGGATGGCTCAGTCAGTTAAGCATCCAACTCTTGATTTTGACTCAGGTCATGATTTCCCAGTTCGTGAATTCAAGCCCAGCATCGGGCTTTGCACTGACAGTGCAGAGCCTGCTTGTGCTCTTTCTCAAATAAATAAACAAACCTTTTTGAAAATTTTTTTAATGTTTATTTATTTTTGAGACACACAGAGAGAGAGAGAGAGAGAGAGAGAGAGAGCAGGGGAGGGGCAGAGAGAGGGAGACACAGAATCCGAAGCAGGCTCCAGGCTCTGAGCTGTCAGCACAGAGCCCGACGTGGGGCCCGAACCCACAAACTGTGAGATCATGACCTAAGCCAAAATCAGACATTTAACCGACTGAGCCACTCAGGTGCCTCAAATAAATAAACATTTAAAAAATTAAAAAAGAAATTCTAAGATGCCCCTGCTATGGTCTGAATGTATCCCTTCCAATTCTTTTGTTGAAATCCTAATGCTCAAAATGATGGTATGAAGAGGTGGGGACTTTGGAGGTACTTAGGTCTGGGTGGGGGGCCCTCATGAATGGGATTAGTGCTTTTAGAAAAGAGACCCCATAGAGCTCCCTAGTCTCTCCTGCCATATGAGGACACAGCAAGAAGTTAGCAGTCTGCAACCTGGAAGTGGGCTTTCACAAGGATCCAAACATGCTGACACCATGATATTGGACATCTCGGCCTCGAGAACTATGGGAAATAAATTTGTTGTTTATAAGCTACCCGGTGTATGGCATTTTGTTATAGCAGCCCGAATGGACTAAGCCCCCCAAGATTCCCAGCCTTTGGTGTACATAACTTCTTCTAGTTTCTCCAATCAAACAGGAATCTAGGTACTGTCGTGAAGGGTTTTGCAGATGTAATTAATTTCTGAAATTAGCTGACCTTAAGACAGGGTGATTATCTAAATAAGCCTGACCTAATCACATGAGCCCTTTAAAAGCAGAGTTTTCTCTGGCTGGTTGCCGAAGTGAAAGTCGGAGAAATGTGCTCTGGCTAATCTGGAATAAAGCAAACATTTGTTTTGTGAATTGTCTATGGAGGCCGTGGGGCAAAAAACGGTAGGCAGCCTCTAGGAGCTGAGAGTTGTCCTTGGCTGACAGCTCGAAAGAAAATGAGGACTTCAGTCCTACAACTACAAGGAAATGAATTCTGCCAACAACCAGTGAGCCTAGAAGAGGACTTCAAGGTCCGGATGAACTACCTGGCCAATACCTTGATTCCAGCCTAATGAGACTCTGAGCAAAATATCAAGCCATGCTGTGCTCAAACATTTGACCTATAGAAACTGAGATAATTTGTGTTGTACTGAGCCACATTTGTGGTAATTTGTTATGTAGCAATTGAAAACTAACACACAAGATAGATGCTTATGGTACCCATGGAGAATTAAATAAGCAGCAATTGTCTATGAGTAGAGAGTTTCAGAGTTCTCTTGCCTCCACATTCTGCAGGCAATAAAAGGCATGGAAATATGCTGTTAAGCTGTCTGGGTATGAAGAATATTCTATTATCTGAGTGGATGTCTAGATATCCCAGTAGTAAACAGTCATGCCTATACTGCTTAAATAGAGTGTTGGAAAGTTTGCAGGACAGGCAATACTTCTGTTTTAACACCCAACTATCAGACAATCCCAAGGTTCTAAGATTCCAGAGGGGCAATCAGCTAACAACTCCTCAGGCTTCATCAGACTAACCAGTTTACCACTGCAAGCTCAAAGTGGAAGGTATAAATAACACTCCTGTCTTCTGATGGGCTGTACCATCACCTAGCATTCTATGTCACACATAAACAATGCCACTGTACTTGTACTCTCAGTAACTGCATGTAGGATCTCCAGTACCTTTGTACTTTTTTTTTCCATAAGACATTGGGGATCACAAACTTTTTCATTTTTTTTTTTTACATTTTTTTCTTAATTCTAAATATAATTTACTGTCAAGTTAGCTAGCATACAGTGTGTAGTGTGCTCTTTGTTTCGGGACTAGATTCCCATGATTCATCACTTACATGCAACACCCAGTGCTCATCCCAACAAGTGCCCTCTTCAATGCCCATCACCCATTTTCCCCTCCCCTCCCTTCAACCCTGTTTGTTCTCTGTATTTAAGAGTCTCTTATGGTTTGCTTCTTTCTGTTTGAAACTGTTTTTTTCCCCTTCCCTTCCCCCATGGTCTTCTGTTAAGTTTCTCAAATTCCACATACGGTGAAAACATATGCTATCTGTCTTTCTCTGACTTATTCCACTCTTCACTTTTGACCCCTTGGTCTAAAAGTCATAACACATAGCACTATAAAAGCTGTCAGCTCACTTAGTCCCCACGGGAGTTCCTCCACCTAGAGGTGGGGATGAGTGTGTGATGATAAACTTTCTGTGTCAATTTCACTGGGCCATGGGATGCCCAGTATCTGGTTAAACATTACTTCTGGGTGTGTCTGTAAGGGTATTTCCAGAAGGGATTAGCATATGACTTGGTGGACAGGGTAAAGCTGATGACCCTGCTTGGGTGGACATCGTCAAATTAGCTGAAGGTCTGAATAGAACAAAAAGGTGGAGTGGGTTGCTCTCTGCCTGACTGTTGAGCTGGGACATCAATCTTCTCCTGCCCTGGGTGCTCCTGGTTATTGCGTGTCAGACTTTGGAATCTACACCACTGGCTCTCTGGCTCTCAGGCCTGTGAACTACACCCCAGCCTTCATGTGCCTCCAACTTGCAGATGTGGATCATGGGACTTCTCAGTTTCCACAACTATCTGAGTGAATACCTTGTAATATATAAACAGTTCTCTTAATTTATATTTAAATTTTTTTTTCAACATTTATTTATTTTTGGGACAGAGAGAGACAGAGCATGAACGGGGGAGGGGCAGAGAGAGAGGGAGACACAGAATCGGAAACAGGCTCCAGGCTCTGAGCCATCAGCCCAGAGCCTGACGCGGGGCTCGAACTCCCGGACCGCGAGATCGTGACCTGGCTGAAGTCGGACGCTTAACCGACTGCGCCACCCAGGCGCCCCTTAATTTATATTTAAAATAAAAGCGTTAAGAGGAATGAATACACATTGAAGTACATAGTGGTAAAGGTAACTTAATCTGATGGTTCAAAGAGAAAAATATATATATATTTTATAATATATATTTTAAGTTTTCTTACAAGTTTGAAATTATTTTAAAATAAAAAATTAGATGAGCACTGGGTGTCGTATGGAAACCAATTTGACAATAAATTTCATATTAAAAAAATAGAATAAAATAATAAAAATAAAAATAAATAAAAAATTAGAAAAGAAAGGAAAAGGGCAAAGAAGAAAGGCATACTCCAAGTAGAATATTTTCATCTCCTTTTATTGAAGGAAATAAAACTTGTGCTACAGAGGCAGTGGTACCTCAGAGCATGACAAGGTAGCCAATGGGACTGACATGACAAGCCACAATGCTGGCCAGGGGTCCTATCATAGTGGGAGGACCAAAACCACAAAGATAGCAGGAGGTAGCAAACATCCCCAACACCCAGTGCAAGCATTTCCATTTGCAGAGAGCTTGGCCATGCATTGTAAAAACAGGGTCCCTTCACAGCCGGCAGAGTATCTTATCAGGTTGCCAAATCCACCCAAAACTAACATGTAGTTTCACATTTCGAGGTCCTTCCCTCTGACCCAAAGATTCAGGCCATCAGAAGATCGAAGTTAATCTTTCAGCTCCTTATTCCAGATGGAAAAAGCAGCTGAGTTCTCAAAACAACACATAGGTACAGCGGGACAGGTGCTGATACCTGACTTTGTTCTAAAAGCAGCTACATTTTTTCCCCTGACTTCTCACACTGTTCTCACCCAGCATGTGCCTTGGGAAACCTCTCAATGTTCTAAACAAGGACAGAATTGGGGCAGCAGCCTAAGGGATGTAGGGAATCAAAAGCTGCTACATAGCCAAGACCATTTCACAAGAAATAGCATGGGGAACACTACTGGGTGAAGATCCTCCCAAATAGCTGCTAAAAGCATACACAAAGAGAAAACATGGTAGCTCTCTCTCCCATATCAGGATCAGCTGCGCCAAAGCCATGGTCCAGGAAGATGAGCCATTTCACATCCCTGGCAGATTATCAACCCTCATGGCATTCCTCCAGCAGTTCCAATTTTCAAGTACAATAGGTGTTTGGGCAGTTCAGTCAAAGAAAAGCAAGCACTAAAGAAGTCTCAACTGATTACAAATTGATAATGTTATAAAGCCAAAAATTATAGAGTCAAGAACTGACTGGCAGGTGAGAGATGGAGGGGATGGGAAAAGGAGTCCACGGGTTTATTCAAAGAAGCCCTTGACGGTAAACCACCCTCACATCCATGAATTGGGAGGAAATTCCTTATTTGGAAATGGACATCATCTCATTAGTCAGTTGCAGTTCTCTTCAATGCTGGACACATAGTTCTCAAGGATCAAAGACATGAGAGCGCTAGACCAGGAAATGGGAGGAGCAAGGCAAGGAAGAGAGGGCATCAGGGGCTTGAATTTCTAAAATGAGCATTTATTTCACAGAAGTCTTGGCACAATGAGGCTGGGGCAAGCGTGGTTTTAGTGATTGTTCTTGGTTGCCTCCTTTGCTGCAGCAATCAGTGGAGTGAGGCTGGAAAGGGGCTTGGCAATCTTCAGGAACTGATGCTAGAAAGGAAAAAAAGAGCAAAAGACACATGACTATTTACCATTCTTCCTCAGTAACCATTATAAGATGTCAATAAGGCTATCCATGTTTGCACAAGGCTCTGTCTGGAAAGCTTCAGATCATCCCCAAGTTGAAGAACATCTTTAAAAGGTAACAAACCATTTTGGAAAACTGACAGTATCTACCTACCACTCAAACACACATCTCTGCTATATCCCAGCATTTCCACTCACAGGTATATTTCCAACAGAAAAGAGTTTGTGTATCCACCAAAAGACACACACAAGAATGTTCATAGTCACTTTACTTACAATAGTCATAACTGGCCATTTGCAACAACGTGGATGGAAGTAGAGTATATTATAGCAAAATAAGTCAGACAAAGACAAATATCATATGATTTCACTCATATGTGGAATTTAGTAAACAAAACAGATGAACAGAGAGGAAGAGAAGCAAAAATAAGATAAAAACAGAAAGGGTACAACCATAAGAGACTCTTAAATACAGAGAACAAACTGAGGGTGGCTGGCGGAGTGTTAGGTGTGGGGATGGGTTAAATGGGTGATGGACATTAAGAAGGGCACTTGTTGGGAGGAGCAGTGGGTATTATATATAAGTGATGAATCACTAAATTCTATTCCTGAACTCATTATTACACTACATGTTAACTAATTTGAATTTAAATAAAATATATACATATATATAATATATATTTTTTAAAAAGAATATTTTAAATAAATATTTAAAAAAATAGTCATAACTAAAAAGAACCCAAATGTCCAAGAGAATGAAAGAATGAATGTGATATTTATATAATACTATACAAAAAATTACACAGCAATTCAAAAGAATGAATAATTGGGGCACCTGGGTGGCTCAGTCCGTTGAGCGACGGACTTCAGCTCAGGTCATGATCTCACGGTTTGTGAGTTCAAGCCCCGTGTCGAGCTCTGTGCTGACAGCTCAGAGCCTGGAACCTGCTTCAGATTCTGCATCTCCCTCTCTCTCTGCCCCTCCCCCACTCATGCTATGTCTCTCTCTGTCTCAGAAATAAACATTAAAAATATAATAAAATAAAGAAAAGAACGAATAATTGATATGCTGACAACAGGATGAATCCCATAGACACTATGATGAGTGAAAGAAGCCAGGCACAAGTTTTCATATTGTATGATTCCATTTTATATTAGGTAAGACTCAACTATGGTGATAATACAGGCAAAATTCAACAGGAGCTCAGTAAGCAGATTTTTAAGCTAAGCCTATGTGTAGTTTTAACAGACTGAGGAACAGCCTCAGGGAATAGCTTGAGAAAAGGCCCAGGGATGAAAGAGGTTAGGGAAGTAGGAATAGAAGTTGAGTGTAGGTAAGTTGTAGGAGAGAGGCCTAGTAGTGCCTCACGTGCAAAAATGAAGCAAACAAGACTTGGTTTAGTGATCCCTTGAATTTGGAGCTTCTCTGCTTAGGGACAGTTACCTGCAGCAGCTCTTTAGCTGAACCTCTCTTCTCCACATCCATCTCAAGACAGCGGTTCAGAAAGTCCCGGAAAAAAGCTGATAGCTTCTCTGGGTTCTGAAGCTCCGGGGTCCCATTGGTGGCAATGAGGTACAAGGCCTGGCAATACAAATGAAGAATCACCGTAGGCTCCAGCTGGGGTTCTCTCCTAGTCCCCACACTTGCCCTCTAGAAATATGGTCGGCTGCTTTATGCCTCTAGGACACAAAGAGACTGGAAAGAATATGACCTAAGGATCTTATTTAACATTTAAAGGCCATGTGTTCATGTGCAAGTCAGTGAGTTTCCAAATTCCTCATCTGTAAAAACAGGGATGATAATAGTGCCTATCTATATCTATATCACATGTCTGTAAATATAAAACAAGATAGTATATTGGAAAGCACTTTATAAACTTATGAAGTGTGTTCCAGACCCATGACTTTATTATTATTCTTGATTATAGAATTAAGGGGCTTATTATTCATTTAGCCTGAAGAATTAAACACCTGCCCATTTGCTGGAGGAAATTATTCCTGATGCCTTGGCACCTGAGTCATCTAAGAACTGATTTCTTCTAACAGAGAGGAATATAAAAAGGAAATGTCTGTAAAGCAACAATCTGTTTCCCTGTTGCCTCCCAGTTCCCCTAACATGGAGCATCTTATGGGATAAGTTAAAAAAACAAGACAAAACAAAACAAAACCAAACAGTCCTTTTCAAGCACTGAGCACTTTCATTCACAAAGTATTTACACAAACACTACCTCATTTAATGACCACAATAATAAATCTGGGTAATGGGCTAGGCAAGAATCATCCCCATTTCATAAATAAGGTCCAGAAACATAAAGGGATATGCCAAGTATCAACTTAATCATATGAGCTTCTGTTCTCTGATTCTAATCCCAGTCTTATTTCCATCACACCCTACCAGTCATCATTTTCAAGGCTACTGGAAGATGGGGGAAGATGAGTAGCATGTGGATTCAGAGACCAAAGCTGGGACCTTCAGGCAGTTTCAGTTTGGTACAATGAAGCACTTTCCAGTAATCAGAGCTACCCAAGAGGTATCCAGTTAAGATTGGATGACCACCTACCAAAAACACACAGAGATTTCCTGCACTGGAGGGAAGGTTGGGAAAAATAAGAAAATAAAAGCAATCAGAATAATTCTCCTATCTGCCCATGACCAAAATTACCAACATACATCTGTATTCATATACTCTGCCTTCCCTCTCTTATTGCAATGGATAAATTGTCCATACTCTAATCTAATACTCTTTACTTCAATACTTGATCCAACCCCTCTCATCAACTTAAGGACATCACTCCTAAAGATGTCACTTCTCTCTAGGACATGACCACTTTCCTCCTTTGCACTAGATTATTGTTATCCCCACACAAACATGATGTAATAATATCTTAAAAAAAAAAACAACTAAACTAAACCCTCCCTCAACTCTACTTCTAGTTCCTGCTCCATTTCTCTTTTCTCTTAAGAGCAAAACTCCTTAAACAACAACAACAATTGCTTTCACATGCCATCTCAACTTCTCCCATTCTGGTGGATTTACTCTAATTAGGCTATCATTTCATTACCATCACTCCACTGACTGTCAAGCTCATTACTAACCTCCACATTGGCAAATATAATGTGTATTTCTCAACTTTATCTCATACAATCAGTGACATTTGACACAGCCAATGTCCTTCTCCAAAGAACACAGTTCTTCTCCAAACACTTTGTTCTCTTGGCCTCCGGAACACACTTCTCTCAGTTCTAGAAAGGCCATTCCTTGGTCTACTTTGCTAGTTCCTCCAAACTGTAAACTTGAGAGTACCCCAGGGCTCAGTACTCAAACCTTACTCCCTAGGTGAGTGATCGCATCAATCATCTCGTTCCAATGCTTTAAATAAACCAACTATATACTACTTCCTGATAAATTTGTATTTATAGCTCTGACCTCTCACCATTAAACTCCAGACTCCTATGCCCAACTCTGTGCGACATCTCTACTTGGATGTCTAATAAGCATTTCAAATTAACACATTAAAAACAAACTCTATTATCCAATTTTACCTGCTCTTCAACCTTCCCAGTAAATGGCAACTGAACTTTTTCAGCAATTAAGGCCCAAAATCTCATAGGCATTATTGATTCCTCTTTCTCTGATATCTAATTCACCTTGTCAGCTGTATGTTCAAGATATTTCCTGAGTCTAACCACTCTTCATGCCACCAACATAGTCCAAGCTACCACTCTTACCTGAATGATTATAACAGTATTTCAGAGTCTGCTTTCCATGAAAGCAGCCAAAATGGTTAATTCATAACATAAATTAGATCATACTACTCCTCACCTCAAAATCCTTCAATGGCTTCCAATCTCTTACAGAATAAAAGCCAAGTTCTCAAGATGGTCACATGATCTGATTTGGTCCCCTCCTAGTTCTCTGACCTTGTCTACTATTCTCCTCCCCACTCACTCACTTAGGAACACTGCCCTCTTCGGTTTTTTCCTGGATACAAGTGTGTTCTCAAATCAAGTCGTTTATATACTTGATACCTGGGAAACTCTTGCATCAGATTAATTGCATGGCTTGCTCCTTTCTTCAGGTTTCTGCTCAAATAACTTATAAGGGAGGACTCCCTTCTCTACTCTAAATAAAATAGTACATTTCTCCCTCTTTCCCCATCACTCTCATAAGCCCTTTACTCAGCTTTATTTCACAGCACTTACCCTCTGTTACTATTTATTAATTTCTTCATTGCCATTAGAACAGTTTCTTTTACATGGCAGGAACTCAAATAATTGTTGAATAAATGAGTGACTGTGAATATCTCTTTTCTTTAAATCCAATAGTGCCTAGTTTTATCTAGAAAAGACAGATCCAGGTTGAAAACTGTAGGGAATAGCCTGAGTCTCATTTCCTGGGACTAAAGACAATAGCCCAAACATCTTGAAATGGGACTAGTAACACTCACTCTGAGAGGATTTTCATTGAGGTATGGGGGCTCCCCTTCAATCATTTCAATGGCCATGATGCCCAGGGACCAGATGTCAACCTTGGGCCCATAGGCTTTCCGTGTCACAACCTCTGGTGCCATCCAGTATGGGGTTCCCACCATGGTGCTCCGTTTGCTCTGCTCTGGGGTGATCTGGGCACAGAATCCAAAGTCAGCTAGAAAAAGAAAAGAAAAGAAAGAATGGATGTATATTTAGGGTACAGCTTCCATAAGTATTGACTATGTGCCTATCCCTAGCTGTCAAGCTCTGCCTAGCTCCCAGCCACGGCAATCCCTTCTCTCTCCAGACCTGGAATCACATGACTGCCACCTTCACATCCAGCTCTTAGCCTGTCCTCTGTCCGACATTGAAAAGAAACAAGACGAACAAAAGAAATATCATCTCTGGCCTCCTACCCCTCCTCAAACTAGAAGAACTAGGCATTAGAGCCAAAGGTGCCCGTTTTGGCCTTGATTACTTGCCCCAATTCTGCTTTCTTCTTGAAATCCATGCCTATGTCCCAGAATCTGGCAGTCTAGGTCCTTGTTTTATTTTCTGGGAATGAGTCCCAGACTTAAGCCCTAATCACCTACAAGTAGGAATGGCCCTGCTTTTATTAATTTCTCACCCTGTGCGCCTGGACAAAGACTGCTAACAATCTTCCCATAAGTTGCCCATCTGTAACACAGCTGTCAGTCCGGGCTACTGATCCTCACACTTTCGAACAAAATGTTCTGCTTATAGTTCATTCTTATTGTATTGCAATTATATGTTTATTTAAATTGAGGCCTTTGATAGAAAAGGCTATGTCTTCCCACTCATTTTTTTATTCCCAGAGGGCCTAGGTATAATAGATATTTGATAAAAGTGTGCTGAATGAATGAATCAAAGAAACTACACTAATTTCTCCACTACTAGACTGAGAGCTACTTGAAGACAAGCAAAAGTATCCTTGGTGCCCATCACTGGACATAGCACACAGTTGGCATTCAGTAAATTTCTTTTGGCTAAACATATAAATGGATGGGGAAAAAAAGAAATGACATCCTGCATAGTGCTGAGTACTATAAAGAGCTTGCATATCCCAGGAAACACAGACATACCTCATTTTATTGCACTTCACTTTATTGCACATTGCAGATTTTTACAAATTGAAGGTTTGTAGCAATTCTGTGATGAGCAAGTCTATCGGTGCCATTTTTCCAACAGCATTTACACACTTCATGTCTCTGTGTTATATTTTGGTAATTCTCATAATATTTCTAACTTTTTCATTATAATTACATCTGTTATGGTGGTCTATGACCAGTGATCTTTGATGTTACTAGTGTAATTGTGTTGGGACATCACGAACTGCACCCATATAAGATGGTGAACTTATTTAAATCGATAAATGTCTATGTTCTGACTGCAGATGTGGTAGAAATAGCAAGAGAACTAGAATTACAAGTACAGCCTGAAGATGTGACTGAATTAGTGCAATCTCATGATAAAACTTGAACAGGTGAGGAGTGGCTTCTCACTGATGGGCAAAGAAAGTATTTCTTGAGATGGAATCTACTCCTGGTGAAGATGCCATGAAGATCGTTGAAATGACACAAAGGATTTAAAATATTACATAAATTTAGTTGATAAGGCAGTAGCAGGGTTTGAGAGGACTGACTCCCATTATGAAAGTTGATCTACTGTGGGTAAAATGCTATCAAACAGCATTGCATGCTACAGAGAAGTTGTTCATGAAGTGGAAGAGAATCAGTCAACGCAGCAAACTTCATTATTGTCTTATTTTAAGAAACTGCCACAGCCACCCCAGCCTTCACCAACCACCACCCTGATCAGTGCACAGCCATCAACATCGAAGCAAGACTCTTCACAAAAACAAAGATTACAATTCACTGAAAGTTCAGATAATGGTTAGCAATTTTTAGCAAGAAAGTATTTTTTAATTAAGATATGTACATCGGTTTTTTTGGACATAATGCTATTACACACTTAATCGACTTCAGTGTAGTGTAAACATAACTTTTATATGCACTGGGAAACCAAAAAATTCATTTGACTTGCTTTACTGCAATATTCGTTTTACTACAATGGTCTGGAACTGACCCTCAATATCTCCAACATGTGCCTGTAAGTGAAGACCCCTTGCTCAGTCTTGTAGCTATTATATGATTACCCTCCCCCAGGAGACAGGGTCCCATCAGGAAGAGAAGTATCTTCATTCCTACTCACTTAGCTTGACAGAACCATCCATTCCCAGCAGGATATTGTCACTCTTGATGTCTCTGTGAATGACCTGGTTCGAATGCAGAAACTCCAAAGCCTGCAGGCACTATTGAAGTCGATGAGCAGAGGGAGAAAAAAGGACTTATAATATGAAAACTTATAGAAAATCAACTAATCCAACCTCCTCATTTTATGACCAAGAAAGTGGGGGCCCAGTGAGTAAACAGAACTTGCTCCCAATCTGTGGTGGAGGCAGGTCTACAGCCTAATCTCCGGTCTCCTGGCTAAGCACTCTTCTAATTTGGTCCTGCTTTATGCCTTTCTTATAATATGCCTTACCATATCTTATTGTAATTACAGTACACCTTACAATAGTTTCCTTTTTTTAATGTTTATTTATTTTGAGAGAGAGAGAAAGAGAGAGTACATACGTGTGAGTGGGGGAGGGGCAGAGAGAGAGGGAGACATGGGATCCGAAGTGGGCTCAGCAGAGAGCCTGACCCAGGGTTCAAATCCATGAACCATGAGATTATGACCTGAGCTGAAGTCAGACACTCAACTGACAGAGCCACCCAGGCGCCCCAATAGTTTTTAGGTACAAAAGTCCCTCCAATCCATTTTGGAGTTTTTTTGTTTTTTGTTTTTTTATCAAACATTAGATCCTTAACAAAGAAGCTGAGGCCCAAGAAAAACTACTGAGGAAGAATGGAAATGATTTTAAAACGATAAAACCGGAGGAAAGTGACAAAGAGAGTCATATCTGAGACATATGAAAGTGATATTAGAAACAGTGAAGTTAGGGGGCACCTGAGTGGCTCAGTTGGTTAAATGTCCAACTCTTGATTTCAGCTCAGGTCACGATCTTACATTTCATGGGATCCAGCCCCGTGCCGGCTCTGTGCTAACAGCACGGAGCCTGCTTGGGATAGTCTCTCCCCCCATCTCTCTTCCCCTCCCTCGTTCACATTCTCTCTCTTTCTCAAAATAAATAAATAAACATTAAAAAAAAAAGAAACTTATTTTAAAGAACAAGCAACAGTGAAGTTAGAAAACTCTTATTATTGGCGAGGAGATAATTTGTACTGTTTTGGGTATGTTAAATTTTATATACGTATAAGCATTTGCAGACAAATATTCAGTAGACAACTGAACATATGAGTCTTAAGTTCTATATGGAGATATGGACTTGAGATAAATATTTGAGTCATTTGTGACCAGGTGATTTTTTTTTTCAAGTTATAGTTATGGCTGTAACTGGCAAATGTTATAGAAGACAAAAGCAAGAAAAGAATCTTGGAAAACATCTATAATTAGCAGGCAGAGTGAATAACACAGAGGCTAATGGAACATGAAAATGCCTGGTGCTGCCACTTCCTGACTAATGATACTAACATTCTAAACAAATCACTTACTCTCTCCAGGCTACTGTTTTCCCATCTGTAAAATGTGGGGATAAGAAAAAATAACCTCAGGTTTGCTACTAAATCTACTAGTTTAAGTCCATAACGAAAAGCTAACATTTTAGAAGCTTCTACCAACTGAAAAATACTAGAGATGCAAACCAATTGGAAAATACTACTTCAATGTTTTCAAATTAATACTTCACTTTCTAAGAACATACCAATGGCTAAATTAAGAACAAACCAATATTCAGAAGCAGCTTTTGCCTAAAAAAGTAAGAGTTGCTTTCCTTAGGAGGCTGGAGACCCTGATTTCTGGATGTCAAAAATTATGATAAAAAAATAACTTTGAGAAATTAGAACCCTCATACATTGTTTGTAGGAATATCAAAAAATACAGCCACTTTGGAAAACAGTTTGGCCATTTCTTAAGCAAGTACACCGAGTTGCTATATGACCAGAAGTTCCATTCCTAGGCTTATACCCAAGAGAAATGAAAACAGATATCCAACCAAAAATTTGTACAAGTACATATGTTATTATTCATAATAGCCAAAAAGTGGAAATGACCCAAATGTCCACTGATTGATGAATGATAAATAAATGGAATCTTATTTGTTAATAAAAAGAATGAAGTACTAATGTACATTATAACATGGATGAACTTTCAAAATATTATACTAGGGAAAAGAAGCCGTTTCCATTTATATTAAATGTCCAGAACAAGTAAATCTATAGAGACAGAAAACAGATTAGTGGTTGCATAGCGTTGGCAGGGAGGGGTCAAGAAATGGGGTGGGTGGGGCAGTGCCTACTAATGAATGGGTAAGGAGTTTTTTTGGGGGGGAGGCATGATGAAAATATTTTAAAATTGATTATGGTGATGGTTGTGTAACTCAATATGCTAAATACCATTAAATTATATACTTTTTAATGGATGAATTATATGGTATGTGAATTATATCTCAATAAAACTATTTTTTAAAAGAGGGATGATCTCTTAGAACTTAAAGATAATAGTAATGTCACCTATTTGTGCAACATTAAAAAAATTTTTAAGTGCTTTTTGATCCATATGGCGCCTCTAACGTATATACAGGGTGAATTCCCATTTTAAAGATATATAATTTGAAGCAAATTGATTTCCCTAAGCATACATATGCATATATCCTCAATCAGTGCAAGTTAGCTCCTGGGGTGAGTGAAAAATATTTTAGATATTACAGTGGTTTGTGGCTTCCCAAAGGGCCACAATACATAAACAGATATGCATAAACAGATATGGTATTAATATTTCATGGGGGGGAATGGGATTAGGAAAAAATGTCTTAAAAGGCTCCCTCGGGGAGAGATAATAATAATTTTAAAAAGTTGAGAAACACGGTATTAGCAGTGCAGCAAAGAAAAGAAGCCACAGCTCCTAAGAATCCCAGGTCTATGTTAATTCCATTAACCTACATGAGTGTGTTCCAGATCCCGGGATGCAGGGTGATCATATTTTCTAGGATGAAATTGATTTCACGTGACTTCACTTTTCCTAATATTGATTAAATATACAACTACATTTTTCCATCTGAATGCCTCCAGATCTTACATCATCAAACCCCAATCATAATATTGAACTTAATCCCATAATACTCTGAATCTCATCTTCTAATCACCTAATCTACTTTTCCCTAATTCTTTTTTTTTTTTTTTAATTTTTTTTTTCAACGTTTATTTATTTTTGGGACAGAGAGAGACAGAGCATGAACGGGGGAGGGGCAGAGAGAGAGGGAGACACAGAATCAGAAACAGGCTCCAGGCTCCGAGCCATCAGCCCAGAGCCTGACGCGGGGCTCGAACTCACGGACCCCGAGATCGTGACCTGGCTGAAGTCGGACGCTTAACCGACTGCGCCACCCAGGCGCCCCTACTTTTCCCTAATTCTGAAACTTTTCTATTATTGGGCTACTGTAAAGTTCCAGTCTCTTATCAGCAAAACATCCAATATCCTCAACTTCTCTGAATATTTCCTTCATCTTCTTCCTCTAATAAAAATATGGCTATCCACAAGGGTCAGACAATAAAAAGAAATTAAGGGCATCCAAATTGGCAAGGAAGAAGTCAAATGTTTACTCTTTGCAGATGACATGCTACTCTATATAGAAAACACTAAAGACCCCACCCCACCAAAATTGCTAGAACTGATATACAAACTCAGTAGTCACAGGATACAAAATCAACATCCAGCAATCTGCTGCATCTCCATATACAAATAATGAAGAAACAAAAAGAGAAATCAAGGAATCAATTCCATTTACAACTGTACCAAAACCAGTAAGATACCAAGGAATAAACCTAACCAAAGAAGTGAAAGACCTGTACTCTGAAAACTCTAAAACACTGATGAAAGAAATTCAAGATGAAGCAAAGAAATGGAAAGACATTCCATGCTCATGAACTGGAATTACAAATATTGTTAAAATGTCTATACTACCCAAAGCAATCTACACATTTAATGCAATCTGTATCAAAATACCAAAAACATTTTTCGCAGAGCTATAACAAAAAATCTGAAAATTTGCATGGAACCACAAAAGACCCCAAATAACCAAAGCAATCTTGAAAAAGAAAAAAACAAAGCTGGAGGTATCACAATTCCAGACTTCAAGTTATATTACAAACCTGTAGTAATCAAAACAGGATGGTACTGGCACAAAAACAGACACATAGGTCATGGAACAGAATAGAAAATCTAGAAATGAACCCAAAACTATATAGTCAATTAATGTTCAACAAAACTGAAAGTATATCCAACAGGAAAAAGATAGTCTCTTCAAAAAATGGTGTTGAGAAAACTGGACAGAAACATCCAAAAGAATTAAACTGGACCACTTTCTTATACCACAGATAAAAATAAAATCAAAATTGATTAAAGACCTAAATGTGAGACATGAAACCATAAAAATCCTAGAGGAGAACACAGGTAGTAACCTCTTTGACATCTGGCCATTGCAACTTCTTTTTAGATAGGTCTCCTGAGGCAAGGGAAACAAAAGCAAAAATAAATTATTGGGACTTCATCAAGATAAAAACTTCTGCACAGCAAAGGAAACAATCAACAAAACTAAAAGGCAACCTATGGAATTGGAGAAGATATTTGCAAATGACATATCTGATAAAGGGGTAATATCCAAAATATATAAAAGACTTGTAAAACTCAACATCCAAAAAACAAATAATCCAATTAAAACAAAGGCGAAAGACATGAATAGATATTTTTCCAAAGAAGACATACAGATGGCCAATAGACACATGAAAAGGTGTTCAATATCACTTATCATCAGGGAAATACAAGTCAAAACAATGAGATATCATTTCACACCTATCTGCAGAATGGCTAAAATCAGCAACACAAGAAACAACAGGTGTTGGTGAGGATGTGGAGAAAGGGGAATCCTCTTACACAGTTGGAGGGAATGTAAACTGGTGCAGCAACTCTGGAAAACAGTATGGAGGTTCCTCAAAAAGTTAAAAATAGAACTACCCTACGATCTAGCAATTGTACTACTAGGTATTTCCCCCCCCCCCAAAATATAAAAATACTAATTCAGAAGGATACACACACCCTGATGTTTATAGCAGCATTATCTACAATAGCCAAATTATGGAAACAGTCCAAGTATTCATCAACTGATGAATGTAAAGAGAAGTTGTGGTGTATATATATATATATATATATATATATATATATATAAAATGGAATATTACTTAGACATAAAAAGGAATGAAATCTTGCCATGTGCAATGATATGGATTGAGCTAGACAGTATTATGCTAAGTGAAATAAGTCAGAGAAAGACAAATACCATGTGATTTCACTCATATGTGGAATTTAAAAAACAAAACAAACCAGGAAAGGGAAAGAGAGAGAGAGAGAGAGAGAGAGAGAGAGGCAAACCAAGAAAAAGACCCTTCACTATAGAGAACAAACTGATGGTTACCACAGGGGAGGTGGGGAGGAGGGGTGGGTTAAAGAGGGGAGATGGGGATTAAGCACTGCACTCGTGATGAGCAATGGGTAATATATGGAAGTGCTTAATCACTATATTGTACACCTGAAGCTAATATTACATTATGTATTAACTGACTGGAATTTAAACTTAATTTTTTTAATGTCTTATTTATTCTTAAGAGAGACAGAGAGAGAGAGACAGAGCAGGAGCACGTGAACAGCAGAGTGAGAGAGGGACACAGAATCTGAAGCAGACTCCAGGCTCTGGGCTGTCAGCACAGAGCCCGACGCAGGGCTTGAACTCATAGACTGCGAGATCATGACCTGAGCCAAAGTCAGACACTCAACCGACTGAGCTTAAATAAAAGCTTTAAAAACATGGGGCTCTCCCTGAGGATATTGCTTCTCACAGAAACTTTGTGAAGTTTTTTTTTCTCCTCTTACACCAGCATATTACAGACCTTTGACATTTAATAGCAATGAGGAGAAAAGAGAATACCTATTTAAGTTTCATTTTCCATTTCTTTTGCCTGGAAGTATTTTATCCCAGATTTTTGTGTGGCTTGCTTTTTCGTATATTCAGATCTTTATTCAAATCTATGGCAAAACCATCCCTGACTACTCTGTCTAAAATAGTACCTCCTCTGTCACTACCTTCTTAATCTGTTTTATTTCCTTCACAGCACACGAAGAGAACAGGAAAGTAGAATAAAAATATGATTAAAATATATATCCATGTAAAAGAGAAAAATACTACAAAGTATTTATAGCAGTCACTTTTAAGGTTGAAATTGAGTGACTTTACATATATATATGTAATTTCTAATTTTTCTACAATGGGTATATACTTTTATAATCAGAATAAAGTTATCTTTAAATAATAGATCATAGTGATAGAAAATTCAAAACAGCTAAACAAAAGAATAATGGGAGAATCCAGCAAATTTCTTCCACCTTCAGTGCCCAGCCAGAAATCCCATCAAGTGCAAAACTCTGATAGACACTGATATGAAGACCACTTCCTGCTCGAGGCTGGTTGGCCATTGGCCTTACCTCACGGCAGACAGCTGCGATCTGGCCTTCATCCATGCAAGTTTCTGTTACCACATCTGTCAAAGAGCCTCCAGCCAAGTATTCCATGACAACCCACAGCTCATCTCCCACGAGGTAACTGTAGGAGTATAGAAAAGGGGTAAGAAGGAACAGAGCACACTGAGCCATAGCAATGGGTTTCAAAGGCTCAGCATATACACAGAGTGAACCTGTATCTCCATCAGCTCAGGAAAAGTCTAGGGTTCTTTTTTCTGGGGAAAAGCAGAATCTGGGGGATACAAACACTAACTTTATATCCCTTGTGGATTCTCCTGGAGAAAACAAAGCAGATTATTCTGTGAAGCCCAAAAAAGTAGAAGTAAGATTATTAGGTTGAAGATATAATAAAATTACATTTCATCACAATACAAAGCAATGCTTCTCAAAATTAGGCATCATTCCCACACATCTAGAAGCATCAAGGCAGAGAGCAACCAAACATTTGACAAAGATGGGATTTGGAATCCACGTCACCAGCATTAGAGCAAGTCACAAAACCTCCTTGAGAGTTCTAAATCTGAGATCCATGAGACCAAGTACTGGGTCTTGTTCAAGACTCTATCCCCAGAGTCTAACACAGTAGATGCCAATATTTCCTGAATGAATCAATGAGCAAAATAAAAGATAATTGATTGTAAATATTAAATGAAATAATGGCTATAAAAGCCATTTAAAAGCTATAAAGTATCATACACATACTATGTTGGCAATGATCTCCACTTTACATGATTCTAAAAATGAAATCAATTGAACAAAGCCTGCAGAGCCAAAGCCTCTTCTGGTAATCCAAGGGATGCCATTTAGTGCTGTATCCCTACAGAGATTATTGAGACATGAGTTAGGACCAATACTATCACTCAGGGATTGGATCATTCAGCCCTATTATGTGATAAATAAAAAGATCACTTAGCCTGTCTGGTCAGTCTTTTTAGCTGCAGAATGAAACAAATAAAAAGACTAGCCTAGAGCCCTACAGACTTTTCTGCTAGCTTTAGACAAAGAAGCTACATTGGACTGGCTTGAGCTGTGTGGTATGTCATCTTATTGTCACCCTGACATTGGGACTACTTCTGGGCAGACAGACAGACTGTTAAAAAAAAAAAAAAGCCTTCAGCAAAGGGTAGGATTTGAATCCTATTCTCTTGATTCTGAATCTAGTACTCTCTACATAGCTTCTATATTCTTTGTAACTCAAAGTCTTGTAGTTTTTTGTTTTGTTTTGTTTTGTTTTTAGTTTCCAGGAAGAATATATGTGACAGATTAAGATGTTCTTCAACTTGAATCTCTTTTGAGAAAGAAGATGATGGGGACTTGGACTAAAAGATAATTTAGGACTGGGTAAAAAACTCTCCACTGGCATGAGCCTATTTCTTCCCTGACAAAGAATGCACATTATGCCCTCTCATCCAGCACATCAAGGAGACATCTGCCAGCTTGGATGATTGGGAGGAAGAAATATGAGGGTTCAAGAGACCATCTCTGGACACTGGAAAAGAGAGCCTCTTTACCTGGGCCTGACATGACATACCTGGGCTTTGCTGTGTAAAGCTAAGACAATGCACAAACAGATACAGGTTGTCCCAAAAACTCTGTGGTTACACTGTATGCCAAGGTACCATCAAAAATCACATCTCCAAGGTAAAGCCTCAGAGCATCACACATTTGGAGAAGAACAAATTGGATGGAGCTCTCCCCTGGGACAACTCACAAGAATCAGACGCTCAACTGCAATACCTTCACTTACTGCTCAGGGTAAGGGCACCCTCCTCTGTCCTCCCACAGGAGCTCCTGGGTATTTTTTTATTTGAAGGCAGGGATTGGACCTTACTTACTTCTGGTTTCACAACACAAGCCTCTGGAAACACCGGCAAAGGCACGATTGATAAACAAACTTATAAATGTTCTTATCTTATTCCCAGGACACAAATTCCTTCAATAACATGGTCATGCATTTTATCGTTTAGATACCTCCAGTGATAAGACACTCACTTTTTAATGAGATAGGACATACTTTTATTGGGAAGCTTTCATTTTTCCTCATCCTAAGCCAAAATCTGGTACCCTTATAGCCTTCGGGAGTTTGTCCAAGCTATACTCTCTATATAATAAGTTCTTCAAAGAGATGGGAAGGTGAATAATAACTTTCAGAGGATTTTTCAAAGCCAGTCATGATCCGCATCATGGAAAGACAATCATTCCTCAAAAAGGAAGAAGGCTTTATTTGCTATAGTTATCAACATTATGCATTGGAAAGGTCAAAGTCCAACTCTTTTCTTCTTTAAAGAAACTGAAGCCTACCAATGTTTTAGATGCAAAAGAAGAAATCTGGCAGAAATGAAATATAGCTGACAATGCAACATAAATATTAAAAAAAGTTAGAGTCCAAGACTTAGTCCAATAGCACCTCGACCTGTGATGTCTCTGAAACCCAGGCAAGAAGCTCACTTTCTTTTTTCACATATAGGAGAAAAGAACATGATATGATGGAAAGGGTATGGATGTTGGTGCTAGGAATATTCAAATCCAAAACCCTCATTTGCTACTTACTGGCTTACTGGTCTTGGACAAGTTATTAACTTCTATGAACCTCAGTTTCTTCTCAGTAAAATACAGGTAGTAAGCCCTATTTCACAATTAGATATGTTCATGAAAGTACTTGGTACAAAGTAAAGCATAACACAAATGTTAGCTATAACCACTATTATTATGTTTAAGAACAGAATTCTGATGAGCTGGAATAATGGGCTGACATAATCAAAATGGGATTTAATGAAGGTTCCTAAAAAGTTCTACATTACCAGTTTCAGGCAAGCTCCCATTTAAAAAAAAAAAAAAGGGATCAGAGATTTAAATTGACTACAGACTAACTAGGGGTCAACAATGAAACAGGCTTCCTAAAAATAAAACAGTGAATAAAATCATGTTGAATTTAGAACAAGAGAAGTCTTATTCTTTCCATATTGGTCAATCTCAAATGAAACTACAGACTGTCAAATTTTGAGAGAATAAGTAAGATAAAGTAGAACTTATTCAGGAGGGTGAGCAGGATAAGGAAAGATCCGGAATGTGAAATGATTTAAAGGCTTACATGGCTGATTCTAGCAGATGGGCTGAAGGGCCTCTGTGAGGCAGAACAAACGGTTCTGGGACCAGGTGTCAGAAGCTACAGGGTGGTAGGGTTCATCCAACCCAGAAAGACTGTGCAGCAATCAGAGGTGTCCAGCAGTATACAGGGTCAGAGGCAGACAGCCAAGCACCACAGAAGATTCTTAAATGAAGGCAGTTTAGAGTGCTGGTGATGCCTTCTCCACTAATAGTTCCACCACCCATCAGTCCCAGGCTGATCTCTCTGACAAGACCTATTACTTCATACCTGTCCAAGTAGTTGACAATATTTGGGTTCTTGTTTTCCCTCATGACCAGGATCTCATTAATAATCAGCTCTTTCTTCGGCTGCTGCTGAAGGTTCATCTGCTTAATGGCCACCTGAAACAGAGTACATTCAATGAGCAACCAGTCACTCAACATTTACTGAGTGACTACTTAGTACCAGAATTTAAACACTAAGGAGACAGAGACGAATCAGTCTTAGCCCTTGCAGAATTCACATAAACCCGTGTATTCAATGTGAGGTTCCTGGACCAGCAGCATCAACATCATTTGGCAACTTGTTAGAAATTAAAATTTTTATTTTTTTAATGGCTATTTATTTATTTTGAGAGAGAGAGAGAGAACACACGCAAGTGGGGGAGGAGCAGAGAGAAAGGAAGAACAAGAATCCCAAGCAGGCTCCATGCTGCCAGCATACAGCCCAACACGGGACTCGACCTCATGAACTGTGAGATCATGAACTGTCAGATCATGACCTAAGCTGAAATCAAGAGTCTAACGCTTAACTGATTGAGCCATCCAGGTGCCCAAGAAATTGAAATTTTTTAGGTCCCACCCAGACAGAATCAGAAATTCTGTTTTAATAAATGCTCCAGCTGATTCTGATGTGTACCAAAGTTTGAGGATCAAACCTTCTATTAATAAAATATTCATATGAGAAAAATATTTTTTTTAAATCACAATATAAAAGAGGTATGCCATAACAAAAGTCCATACAAAGTGTTACAGAAACACAAAATAGAGCAAGACCTCCTTCAATATGGCAATGTTGAGACGCTTCATAAAGGGGGGGATGACTTTTTGAACTTGGTGTGGAAAGATAAATCAGAGTTGATCACATTAAGAGAGAAGAGAAAAAGGGGATGAGATCCCTAATATTTATATATCAAAAAGAATTTAATAGGTTTTTTGTCTGTGGAAATGAATTTCCACATAACACAAATATAAGGTATAAGTTAGTTTCCAAGACACTTTTGCGTCCATTTCTTCTATGTATCAAGTATTAGGTAAGGTATTCTCAGGTTTATTTCATTTAACCCTCGGAGACACGCTATGAGTTAAGCATTAATATTGATTCCTTTTGGCAGATATGGAAATCATGATTCAGAGAGGATATGTTATTTGTATACACAGTGATTCAGTAGCAAAGTTAGGAGTAGAACCCTCAAAAGTGATGCCAATTTATCCTGCACACAAGGCCAAATTAATCTTCCCCATAGTGCACATTTGATAACACCCTGCTCTGCTCAAATACATAAATGGTTTCTGTTTGCCTAGATGCTCCTCAGCCCAACATTCAAAGTTCTCATGATCTGACCCCTATCTTACTTCCCACTGTATTCCTTCACATACTCTGTGATCTGATCTTCTCTCCATTTGGAGTACCTTGCATCCTTTCCACATGTTCAAAAGCTATTTATACTTTGTGTCAGGCCAAAAGAAACCTCATTCTCCAAACCAGATAGGCTTTTTTCTCTTCTTTAAAGCCTCATAAGATCATATTTATTGCTCTCTTAGGGAACTTACCACATAGTGCCTTTATGATGATTAGTTAGGGTGTGTATCTCTAGAAGCTTGAGAGCTCATTTGAAAACTCAGAATCCCTGGTGCCAAGCACAGGACCTGACACACAGTGGTTGCTCAACAAATGTTTGTGGAAATGAAGAGAGAAAGAGAGAATTCAGTGGGTTGATAAGAACTTTGTTTTTAGACTATCAATAGCATCAGCAATAGACTATTCCACAGAGCTTAAATTATTTGCTAAATGTTTACTCCCTAGAGATATTTTCTTTTCCTGCTTAACAGACAAGAACATGGACAACCTAACAGAACAACTCAATGAGTCTTTCCAGAAGCAGCAAGAGCTGTAAAAAATGAATAATCCACATTTTTATGGGAAAAAAAACATAACTCTCATATTTCTTTAAGTAAAGTATAGGCAATCTTCTGCAGAGATTCAGTTCATCAATAAGAACAGAAATGATTCTTTTAAACACTTGACTACTTCCATTCCTCACCGCAAGCAAGAAAAATTTGCTTCGGAGTGGGGTCTCCTATGAGGTTAGGCTTCTGGTCTGGCTGTATCTTTCCATAATTCCATAGTTTGATTATTAGCTTTTTCTAATATCTGAAGAGCAACATATTGATCTAAAGATGTATTAAGTATAGTGACCTTTATAATATATATTAAAACCTGGGGCCAAAGGAATACCTTTGGAGTTCCTCTGGCCATCCTAAAGAATGGGACGGTGCTTACAAACCTCAAAGAGGTGGCTGCTGGAAGCAGCAAGGGAGATGACTGGCAAGTAGAGAATAACACAGAGGCAGTAGCAGGATACCAGGAATCCTTTTCAAAAGCTACTGACTAATTATGTGCTAGGCTAAATGCCCTTCACACAATCCGTCCCTCTTAGGACAGCACATAGCATTTCTATAAAAGAAAAAGAATTGGGCTTGCGCTCTGAGAACCTGAGCTCTGGGGACCTAAGCTCAGGCTGTCATTTACTGACCTTGACCAATCACAAGCTCTCTGTGCCTTGGTCTCTCCATCAGTACTTTGAGGATAATAATCCCACCCTTGGTTCCCTTTTTTGCAGGATTGTTTTGAGGACTAAATAGGAGATAGTGGCCAATGCATTACTCAAATACAAGTAAAAATTTTTAATAATAAAGGAAAAGAACAATAAAAACCATGAATTGTAGTAATGACCCTATTTGAGGAATATCTAACCCAGAGCAGCAAGAATGACCACATCAACAGGAACGACAGCAAAAACCAACCACCGGCAACACTGTTTATTCAATGCTTACTGCGTGCCAGGTGCTAGGTTAGGTGCTCTAGTTACATTATCTCAGTAAAAAGTAACAACAACCCTCCAAGTAAAAATCATTATCTGTATTTTCAAGTAAAGAAATTGAGACTAAGACTTTTAAGAAATTGACCAAGGTCATAATCAATGCCCTCAGGTCCATATGACTCCAAAGTCTCTTCCAATCTATTCCTTCTATGAAACACACTCCCTCTAAAAATGAGTTTGAAAAATAATTGTTGAATCTGTAACTGGGAGACTTCCTGGCATTAACATGCTAATCTTCCTATATGTGACATGCAACAGTTCTGTTCTTCCCAGGTGGATAACCCCCAATAAGCACTCACTGACAAAGACTGAGAGCATCTTGCCAGCTCCACTAACGATTTATGCTCCCTGGGGCAGGAAATGAGGCCTTCCTGACCACACTACATTAGCCACCCTAATGGACTTGCTTCCATTCATAGTTTTGTAACCACAAGGCAGGCATACAGTGAAGTCAAGTTTCTATTTCCTGTGGCCAGCTTCTCACACATGCAGGCTCCAGGCCTTTCCAGGAACTGCCAATCACCAGCCTGTCTCCCATCAAGGGCTGTAGGGCCCCAGAGCCCAGAAACAGGACAAGGAGCCCTAGTACCTAACCTTAGCTCTGTTGTGGCCTTGCAGCTTGGAGAACACAGGTCTAGGTTTTAGAATCAAGATTCTAACCCAGTCCTTGCTAACTGCTGGCAGCACAAACTTGCAAAAGTTAGCTAAACTCTCTAAGCCTCAAAATCTTAATCAGTAAAAGGAAATAATATTACCTACCCCACAGGGTTCTTTTTAGGATTGGTATAATCACCAATTTTCTACCTCTGCCTCTAATTCACCATGTTTAAAACTGGCACAGTAATACCTTCCTTACTCACCATTACTTTAACGCAGGTTCCTGTCCTCCGATCTATTCTCCACACTACAAGACTTTTATATGTGCCCAATGGCAAGTGTGGTCTCTAACACTTATATATGATTTTAATGTCTGCGTGCCTGCACAGGATTCAATATTTCACACAGTCCTTAGCACAAAGTGTGGCATAAGGCAAATCTTCAGCAATTGCTTTGTGGAACAAATAAAAAATAATAAATATGGAATTTTTTACTGAATGTAATAAATATATAACTTTAATTCTTCAAGTTTATGATGCATTTTCACGTACATTGCTTTACTGAATTCTTCCAACACTTTTGGTAGGTATGTATATGTTATCATGCACATTTCATAAATAAAATTCAGATTCAGAGAAGTCACATGACGTGCCTAAAATCATTTAAGTGCTAACAACAGTAAGCATCTAGGTTATTGAATTCATCTCAAAGAACAATGACTAAATCCTTAAATAATTATTTTGTTTTTTAAGTTGACCTACCGCCAACGGAGCCTCAATATTTGGTTTTGATGCTTGTAAAAGACTCACAAGAGCAAGGTGAAATATGTGCTATTCCTATTGACCATGACTGCTCCAGTATACCAGGGGTTTCAACCACCAAACATCCACAAGCAGGTCTTAGTAGCTTCCCTCCCAGGAGCCGTACTCTATCACGGGAGCAAGGGGTCTCTCTCACAACCTCTGAGTCCCAGGACTCTGCAAACTAAGAACTTCCACGAGCAGCTCCCATCCCCAGCCCACCTGCCAACATTCCTACTCTACAATCAAAGAACAGAATGCAAGGAAAACTCAAGTACTCTATATTCCCTTCACGGCTTCCTTCTGCTGAAGATGTAGGGTCAGCAGGCCTTAGCAATAAAGTCAGAGTTCTGCCAGCTTAATGAAATGAGAAAGACAAAGAGGTGCCTCCAAATGAGGACCTCAACGTCTGCTGGAATTCTGGGCGCAGACTAACGAAAGGATCACTACATCAGGAGTCAAGAGATGTGTGTTTAAATCTCTTCTACGTCAGATTTCTCTACCAAACACCAAACTTGTATAAACAATCATCCACCACCAGGCAGTGCCACAAGAAGATCTCTCAGACAATATCCAACTTCTTCAAACCTATACCTCCACCTTTTTACTTTCTACTTAACTAGGATCACTCACTTGTGAGTCATCCTCACATTCATCAATCCCCAGATTCTGGCAAATCTACCTGTGTACCCCTCAAATCCAGCCACTTCCTCCCATTCATACTATGCTACTGCCTCAGTCCAAACCATCACCTCTCACCTAAAATTATGCAATAACCACCTGACTCACGTGCTCCAAGCTTAACTCCTCCAATCTGTTCTCCATGCAGTAGCCACAGAGACTTTTTCCAAAATCTGTAAGTCTCATTATGTTACTCCTCTGTTTAGTTCTAGTCTTCTATAGTGAGAAACTAGAAGTGTCCCTATTGAGCTAAGAAGAACTAAAAATTAACCAAACATAAAAAGAAACAGTAGAACTGAAGGAGCAAGAGTCAGTGGTTAATACTCACCTCCTGTCCTGTGGCCACATCCATTGCAGTGTACACAGTGCCTGAAGCACTACGTGAAAGGTGAGAGAGAGAGAAAAAAACAACACAGGTATTAAATGAAGTGACATTTGTCAAATGTAGATCTACAGACGACCTGGCAATGCAAGTGTTAATAATAATAGCAGCAAAAATAACCCTCCCCCATCCCCCCTCCCCCTACTCTATTCTCATATGTGAGAGGCAGTACATGGCAGAAAGAGAACACAGGCTCCAGGGGCCAAAAGACTTAGGTTCCAAAATGAAACATCTACCTAGTATCTACAAGCTATATGATCTTGAACAAGTGATTTAATTTCTCTGAGCTTCACTTTTCTCGTTGGCGAAGTGAAGATAAGAGATAAGAGACTATAAGAGAATTTAAATCAATTAGTTCATAAAGCACTTAGCCAAGTGCCTAGAATATAACAGGTCTTGATTATATACTAGTTTCCTGTTCTTGCTCTTCCTCCTTTCTTCTCCATCACCCTTGGCAGGTTCCTTTAACCCCTTGCGGCCTCAAACTCTTCATTTGTAAACCTTAGTAAGGTCAGATCTATGGTTTTCAACCAGGGGTGACTGAGGGGAAAGGGGTCCAAGGGAAATGTTCAGAATGAGGTGGAGGGAGGGGGCGGGGAGGGTTGACCTGCTTATATTTTTAGCAAAAGAAATACGGACTTCTGGGGTAATAGTAATGTTCTATTTCTTAATGTAGGTACTGGTTACATGGGTGTGTTCATTTTATAAAATTCATTGAGTTGTACACTTATCTGTGTTATATTCAATTATAATTTACATTAAAAAACTGTGAGTACTAAAAAATAGAAAATTAATCTCATGGTGCTTTAATCCTATGAACCTTTAGAACAGTGATTTTTTAATCACTTATCCTATCAAGAGGATATGTGAATTTTATTTTGCAGTTTATATTGTAAAATAGGTTTTTATTTTTCATTTTTTCAAACATAAAATATTAAATATGGTTTTTCAAACACATATGTTGCCTGAAAATCCGATATAATTCTTACCCCATCCCCAAGGTAAAAATAACCTCATATACACACATATGTACATGTATAATACACAAACATACACACACACACACACACACACACACACACACTCACACATACAAACAGAGAAAGAGAGTGGGAAGAAGAAAGGCAGAGACAAACTATGAATAATGCTGGGAAAGGAATCATGTCCGTTCTAAATAACTAAAAACTTAATTTTATGCCTATAACCACGAACCCTGTATATCTGTAGGTGAGTGATATGCAACAACATTTATAACTGTACATGCTGTATGTCAAATACATATGTGCAATTTGAAGAAATCTTAAAGTCTGTATATTACCAAATGCATTCCAGGCAAACCCTGAGATTATGCTACCCAGGGAAATCAGGTCCATTTAGGGAGAAAAGTCACTTGTAGGCCTTGCAGCTCAAAATTATGGTCACCAGCTTCCACACCACCACTCTTTAGTTAGAAGTATACTTATATGCCAGGAAATTGCGATCATAAGATACGGGCTATAAGAAGTGGATTATTTGTATTGGCAGTTACCTTCCCATTGCCTGATCATTCTATCTCTAGTCATTTTCTGTCATTAAGCCGGTGTCTATTTTCCTATACTCATCTTCTTCCATCCTACCATAAGCATCATTCTTAAAGGGCAAATATGCCCAGGCCCCAAAGGACTGGACATTTTGGGACTATGTCTCCATGATTACAGAGATTTAGATGTCAGGCCCACTAGTTAATACTTGATTATTTGTGCCTTAAAAAAAGACATATGAATTCCAGGTCAAAAAAAAATTCTTCAGGTCTTAAGGGATAAAAAGCAAACAAAAATTATAACTATCAATTCATCATATTTGTGTAGCATTTATTTTTTACTATTTTTTTAAGTAGGCTCCATGCCCAACATGGGGCTTGAACTCACAACCCTCAGATCAAGAGTTGCATGTTCTACCAACTGAGCCAGCCAGGTGCCCTGTGGCATTTTAAAATCATGGAATGTGTAGGAGCTTAATACATTTTTCATTCCTCCCTTAGCACACTAACAGACCTGTCAAAAAAGCAAGGAAAAAACATTTTTCAGATGTTGCCTATTTATGCCTATATATGTTACATTTCTGATGTTCATTTCTGAATTAAAAAAAAAAAGTCAGAGGGGCACCTGGGTGGCTCAGTTGTTTAAGTATCAACTTCGACTCAAGTCATGATCTCGCAGTTTGTGAATTTGAGCCCCATGTTGGTCTCTGTGCTGACAGCTCAGAGTCTGGAGCTTGCTTCAGCATCTGTGTCTCCCTCTCTCCCTGCCCCTCCCCTGCTTGCACTGTGACTCTCTATCTCTCTCAAAAATAAATAAACGTTTAAAAAAATTAAAAAAAAAAAAAGAAAGAAAAGTCAGAAGTTCTGGAAGTGAAAGGCTCTGAGTCCACAAGCCCTCTCTTAAATTTACAGATGAAGAAATTGAAGTCCAGAGATGTAACCTGACTTGCCCACACTTGTCCATGCACCTTTCTTCTACATTCTTAATATTGTAATGTAGTTAGCTAAAGGAAATGCCATCCCAGGTTATTTTGAGACAAGCAATATGATTTCTCTTCAAGGTGTTAACTACCTTATATCAGTTCAGACTCGCAAAAGCATGTCTGGTAGGAAAAGCACTGGACCAGGAAAAAAATAAGATCCACTCATGTCCAGGGTTATTTTGAGGATTAAATTAAACAACAGATGCAAATAACAGATGTAAGCTGTAGAATGATGTACAAACACATCATTATATAATGCAATACTTTATTTTCAGAAGTTCTTGGATTCATAAGAAAGAAAACTAAAACAGAAAACTTCAAAGACTTCATTAGCAACAATGCTTTCATTCAATTAACTGAGAGCTTTCTGTAAGTCAGGTGCTTTTTTTTCCAGCTTCTCTTTAATTTTAGCTATTTGGGTAGGTCTATAGAAATCTCATTATTTTGCTTTTTTATACAGAGATATGACTTGACTAAAGTAAACTGCACAAATTTTCAGTGTGCAACTTGATGATTTTTCAGTATGTACACACCCATGTGTTCACCATTAAGATCACCCCAAAGGTTCCTTATGCCCCTTCCCAATTCACATGCCCTTCCCAGACACAACCATTTTTCTGACTTCTATTAGCATAAATGAGTTTTGCCTTCTCTTGAACTTCACATAAACACACATCATATAGTGTCTGCTCTTTTATATCTGGCTTCTTTTGCTCAAAATAATGGCCAAACACTTTTAAGACTTATCATAAACATGAGGTCTTTGAAGACAGAGTTTGTACCAGATTCATAGCTGTATTCATAGTGCCTAGCACATAAACAGGAACTTGGTTAAGAACTGCTGACTTCAGTACACTGAGGGCAGCATGCAAGATTCACAGAAGAAATCAGAGAGCAGGAGACATGAATCCTGGCATCCACCTAGAAAAGCAGGTCCCATTACACTAGCAGAAGGGTCTGTAGTTCAGAGTCTTCCATTTCACATTAGTGCTGGTAGGTCTCAGCGCCAGGTCAACAGGGTTAATCTGAAAAAGCAGAGCTGTAATTTGGGAAGCAGGTTTTGTGCTAAGAAAATAAATGGCTTTTGCACTCTCACTGAAGGGTTATTTTTAGCAACATGGTCAGCTAAATGGCACATCTCTCATACTAAGCATAATTCTGCCAAACCTGAAGTCAGCCTAACATAACACTTCCAGATGGGTGAGGGATGAGGTAGAGAAAGAACAAGGTTTATGAGAGGCAAAACAAAAGCAAAATCATATATACCAGCATACACAATTTTTAAGTCATTTCTCTAGGGAAAGAAAATGCCCCTACTAACCCTTGTCCAATCTTCTCAAACCGTGTATATTTCTTCTTAGGATCGCCCACACTCACTATGCTCCCTTTGAAAGAAACAGAGACCATGAATCATTTTTTCCCAGATCAAGATACAAAGCAGGGCCCATGTTCCCCCAAACCCTGGAGCTGGCAAGGATTAAAAAACTATCTCCAACACCCAAAACCATACTCAGTACATCCTCAGCTCTTGCCCGTAAGTTCCAACCAAAAATTTCATCTCCTTACGGCTTTTATTCATCGTATTCTATTCCATTTCTAAACTCCTAAAGGCCACCATTCATTTTTAAATTCATTCATTCAATAAACATTTACTCATTTAATATGCTCACTTACTATGTACCAAGCCCTATGTTGAATACTAGGAATAAAGGGATAGATGAGACACAGTTAAAATAGTCCCTGCTCTCAAGAAGTTCAGTCTCATGGAAGAAATACAAAAGTAAGCATAAAGTTCCATGAAAATCCAATTGTTGTAATACAGAAAGAGGCATAAAATACAGACTGGAAAGTCTTCAGAAAGGAAGTGATATCTGATTTTTACAGGGTAAGTAGGAGTTAGCCAGGGAGAGGAAAGTCAAGAAGGGGTTACAGAAGGAAGTATATCAAGTGCAAAGACACAAAGGTATGAGAGAGGTTGGGTTTCACCATCTAGATGGTGAAACCAAGGCCCACAGAAGGGAAGATACTTCTTCCCAAGGTCACACAGCAAATTGGTGGTCAGAACTAAGATTAGGAGTTTGGTTTTTGGTCTCCCAGTCCAGTGTGCTCTCCCCAACACCAATTACTAATATTTGATACTTTTCACATATATTATCTCATTTGATTTACAAATAAGACAGTTATTAACATCCTAATCTAAAAGATGAGAAAAGGGAAGCCTAGAGAACAATAGGAAATTGCCCAAGACCCCAAGTCAGTGGCAAGGCTGGGGCTTCAACCCAAGTGCCTTTAACTCCCAGGCTAGTCTGCTGTTCCTAATTCTATGTTCTAAGTATTATTGCTTTAAAACAAATCTGGTTCAGAGAAAAACACTACATATAGGAGTAAACAGATGGCTAGATAAGTGGCTTTTCCTACTTCATTTCATAAGGGCTCTGGGCAAGGGCAACTATTAAAAGAGTGACATTTTTTAAAAAGTCAAATAAGAATTATCAGGAAGCAATTGAAAGTGGCTAAGCTAAAGAACCAGAAACCTAGGCTTTAAAAAGCAATGCTAGTTTGCAGATTTGGCCAAATAAGTCACATCAAATCCCCTTTAGAAGTAAATAGGTACAGGGGTGCCAGGGTGGCTCAGTCAGTTAGGTGTCTGATCTCAGCTCAGGTCATGATCTCATGGCTCATGGGTTCAAGCCATACATCGGGCTCTGTGCTGACAGCTCAGAGCCTGGAGCCTGCTTCACATTCTGTGTCTCCCTCTCTCTCTGCCCCTCCCCTGCTCTCACTCTGTCTCTCTCTCTCTCAAAACTAAATAAACATTAAAAAAATTTTTTTAGTAAAAAAGAACTAAATAGGTACAAAGAATAAATTGAAGTCCTCATCAAATGATTTTTCCAAGCCCAAACACTAACCTAGTCCTTCCTTCAGGCAGAAATTCTCTTACAGTTTACTGAAACACAGCAACAAGCTATTCTAACACACCCTCATTTCTTGCCACTAAAGAAAGTGAAATAGAAGTTACCACCTGAGACCAAGAGGCAGCATGCTTTCATTACAGAAGCACAAGGGCTCTAACCTCAGCCCTGTTACTTTCTGGCTGTGTGATCTTTGGGCAGGGTATTTAGCATAACCAGAGCCTCAAATACCTTAACTGCAAAAAATGAAGATTATAATGTCTATCTTCATAAGGAATAAATTAACAACAACAAAAAAAATCAAGGAAATACCTTGCTTGTCATTTGGTACATAGCACAGGCTCACAAAATGTTAGTTTCCCTTCACTCTTTTCCTACAACCAAGATGGCAGATCCGTCTTCTCCTTGGTCAATGGCAAGCATCAATAATCACAGGAATCTTTCTGACCAGGTATAAATAAGGCCTCAGTCTTTCTCAACACAACATTCCAGACTATTCACTAGATAAAAGCTATTTTTCATCTCCATAACCCATGCCTAAGGTTGAGAGATACCTAGCCCTTGAAGTGAGCAATCCACACTCTCATCACATTTCCATTCTAACGTGATATCCTATCAGGGCTGCTGAGACAGAGGAGGTGGCTGCAGGGGCAAGGTGAGAAGCAAACCTTACGTGGCTAAGAAATCAAGCATAGCCAGCAAGCCACATAGACCAAGCCTAGGACCAGGATCCTTTTAGCAATGGTTTTCCATCTTTGTGCTCATCCAGTCACATACAAAAGGCAAGTCGAGAAGGCTACAAAGTGCTTACGTAATTTCTCCAAGATCTCCTCATCAGACATTTTAGGCTTCTTCTTCTGCTTCTCAGTATTCCGGGTCAGAGCATCTGGTGGAATGGTATTATTCTCAGTAGGTGAAATGGGAGATGTAGCCACATCCCGAGTTGGAGTAACAGGAAGCGGTTCAATCACAGACCGTGTGTATACCTGCATTGTTGATGCAAGAATTTGGCAAGGTCAGTCTTTGTTAGCACAGGTGATGCTCAGGAGCCTCTTACACATGTGTGTTAGAACATCCACAGAAGAACAAATCCCAATAAACTCATCCCTTCTCCTAGGTCAAAATCTATGCTCCTCTTCTTCTGTGCCCCAGGCCCATCCTCTGTGGGTGGAATGGCCTTCCTTGTTCTCACATACACAACATAAATTAGGAATTAACAGTGTCCTTTTAGAAAGGAATACTATCGGGGCGCCTGGGTGGCGCAGTCGGTTTAAGCGTCCGACTTCAGCCAGGTCACGATCTCGCAGTCCGTGAGTTCGAGCCCCGCGTCGGGCTCTGGGCTGATGGCTCAGAGCCTGGAGCCTGTTTCTGATTCTGTGTCTCCCTCTCTCTCTGCCCCTCCCCCATTCATGCTCTGTCTCTCTCTGTCCCAAAAATAAATAAACGTTGAAAAAAAAAAAAAAAAAAGAAAGGAATACTATGAATTGGGGTGCCTGGGTGGCTCAGTTGGTTAAGCAACCAGCTTCAGCTCGGGTCATGATATCACAGTTCATGAGTCGAGCCCCGCATCAGGCTCTGTGCTGATAGCTCGGAGCCTGGAGCCTGCTTCAGAAGATTCTGTGTCTCCCTCTTTCTCTGCCCCTCCCCCGCTTACACTGTCTGTCTCTTTCTCTCTCATAAAATGAATATTTAAAAAATTAAAAAAAAGAAGAGAATGCTATGAAGATCAAATTTACCAATTCATTTGTTCATTAGATATTTACTTCCTTTCTGTTATCTGCCAAGAACTATGTTAAGCACTATTCATACATATATATTTCCTCTGTTTTTGAGAAGTTCTTGGTTTAGTGGGAAAATTTTTTTTTAAATAAACATGCTTGCAAACTGAAAAAAGGCCGTATCAAGGCGAGCTATCTTGACAACTCTCCAATTGTGAAGCTCATTGTGACCTACAGAAAGGGTGATTCCACAGATTCTGTTTAAAAGTTCTCATCCTAAAAGTTCATCTAAACCCCTTAAATTTCCGTCACAGCATCTCCTATAGTCAGTCAATCAACTTATGGTTGAACAGCTCCCTGAATCCTCTACTCAAAAGGCAGCCTTTTTTTTTTTTTTGTATTAGCACAGAGTGTAAGCCCTAGATCATTCTTTCATTGTAAAGCTCTTGTCATATTAAAATTCCAAACAAAGGGGGCGCCTGGGGTGGCGCAGTCGGTTGAGCGTCCGACTTCGGCCGGGTCATGATGTCACGGTCCGTGAGTTTGAGCCCCGCGTCGGGCTCTGGGCTGATGGCTCAGAGCCTGGAGCCTGTTTCTGATTCTGTGTCTCCCTCTCTCTCTGCCCCTCCCCCGTTCATGCTCTGTCTCTCTCTGTCCCCAAAAAAATAAATAAACGTTGAAAAAAAAAATTTTAAATTCCAAACAAAGAATCATCTAATAGAGTATCATCTGATGATAGGTTAGTGTGCACTGATGCTAAATCAAGTAAAAGGCATGGGGACCAGATTGTGCCAAGTGAGGGCAGAGGGACTGTGGCTATTTTGAAATGCAAGAACCTCAAAGGAAGTTAAATAAAAATCACTGCCAATATCCAGCATCAAAATGCACTCCTGATGTCCAGCATATTAATAGCACTAACATATTTATAAATTCCTTTGGGCCTTTCAGTATCATCAATGATGTTCTAAGAGGTAGAATGCTACACATTTAACAGAGAAGAAAAGATCTGCAGCAGGCTTCTTTGTTGCTTCCCAGGAGACTAGAATAATTTATGTAAGTCCTGCACTAAGTAACATTAATTCTATATATCTTCCTGTCTGTGAGGAACAGGCTAAGCAAACTAGAGTTAGGTTGGTATAAACACCAATTATCTGGGATACTTCAGGACTACCTGCAAACCAGTGATAAATAAAGACACTATCTCATATCTTTAATCATACAGAAAGTACTTTTCAGTCAAGGTGGTTCTGTGATTTCACCAGCTGCAAAAATCCAAGGACCCTTACCATAGCATTAAACCTCTAGGCCTCTAGGCCTTATAACTCCCCCTGTAAGCTCTGTCAAATCCCAAAGCTGTCCACATCTCCAAAGACTCACAGATTTTGTGTGCTCTGGGCGTGGAGCAATCACTGGAGGAGGGGTAGCATCATCATCATCATCTTCATCCTCTGAAACTGGTGGCACTGCAGGAGTCTCAGACACCGTCTTCACATTCTATACAGCAGAGAAAAGCTGGTTTCATCAGGTCCAGCTGACATGAGACTTAAGCTACCAGAATTGCCAAACCCCAGGAATAATCTCATTCAGACACCCCTTCTCACACCCGAATCAGACTCCGAACTCTCCACCTTTGTGTAGCCAGTCCCAGGAACTCAGTCAGCTTCTCCCTTTTCTTTTAGCTACTACTATCCACTAGTCCCTTGGAGGTTTCCTTCTCCCACCCAAAGCCTACTTGTGGATTAGGAAGCCAGCTTACAGATTCTCTACTTGCCTTGCCTAGTCCAAACTCTGAACACAAGCTCATAGTTCCTTCCCTTATTCTATGAACTTGACTCTCTTCACTGAACAGGTAACAAAGTACAAAATGTGGGAAAGAGATCAAAAGTTTGAAACTTCACAAAGTTTATCATTATAATTCCTTACTCCTTTCTGTATCTGATATGGGGGACAGAGAGAGGGTGAACTCCCCTCCTGCCTGCCATTTGGGGCTTCTGGAGAGAGGAAAGTCAGGAGTCAGAATGACAGGAGCTAAGTGAAGGAACTTACCTAGTGGAATACTAGGCAAGAACTACTGTGTGGGAGACTGATCTTTACCACATTTGACATACTAAGGGAGGAAAACTGGCAATCTCATAGATTTGAACAGGACTGCTGGTGCAGGGCATAACTTTTAATTAAAAATTGGCAGTCCTGGGTATATGTAAGCAACTAGCTTTGGTGCCAACAGGTGATGAATTGATCCTCTTGGTCTCAAGATTCATCATTTGAAGCATGTGGAGGAAGAGGAGGGGTATAATTGGAGGGGTAACCTTAAATTACTTCCCGTTCTGAAATCCAACAGAGGTCTTTCCCTGTCAAATCACGTATTTTGTTATCTTTCTGCTCTCTCCTATTTCTTTTCTCTCCACTATTCCACTCGACAAAAATTTAACTAGAAACCCAAAATGGGAACAAAGTTACTCAGCAATCTCTTCATCATGACATGGCCCTGGGGCTCCCGATATATACTGTAAACACAATTTAACATGTTTATTTGCTTCCTTTAACTCTGTAGAAAAGGGCATTTCATCATCTTTCTTAGCAACACATTCTGTTTTCCACAGGTAATGGCTTTGGGTGGTAATATTAACAACCACCAGTATCAGGGCACCTGGGTGGCTCAGTCAGCTGGCTCTTGATTTCGTCTCAGGTCATAGTCTCACAATTTTGTGAGTTTGAGCCCCGCGTCAGGCTCTGCACTGACAATGCAGGAGCTTACTTGGGATTCTCCCTCTCTCCCTTTCTTTGCCCCTCCCCTGCTGGTGGTTGAACCCAATAGTGTGCTCTCTCTCTCTCAAAATAAATAAACATAAAAGAAAAAACTACCACTATCAAGAGATATAGGTTTTTAACCCAAATTTTTACTTTTCATCCCTGTGTCCTTAGGCAGAGCTGTCCCGTCCTGAGCCACAAGTTTCTTGTCTATAAAATGGGGATAATGATAGCAGCTCTCTGCCTGAGGGCCAAAGGAGGATGAAATGAAGTGATGTGGGCATAAAAACACTTTGTAAATAAATGCTAAGGAGCTAGAAGGATGTGAGGAATCAACTAAATTGTTATTATGTCTAATAACCACAAACCTCTATTTTAACAAAAGCAGTGACTTCAACTCATGTATTCATTCACTGTGTACCTGGCTCTATTTTAGGCTCTGAGGCTATATTAAAGAACAAAACAAATATAGACCCTGGTCCTATGCTTGCATTTTAGAAGAGAATACAGTCAAAATTAATTACCAAAGTGCCAGGTAGTAATAAGGTACATGTATGAGAGCAGTAATTGGTTAGGAATGGGGAATGTTAATTTAGATAGAGTAGTCATGGAAAGGGCTCTCTAATGAGAAGTTATATAAGCAGAGGCCTGAATGAACTGAGACAGCAAGCCATGGGACTCTTTGGGAAAAGAATATTCATGGCAGGGAGAAGGATTACAAAGATCCAGAGATGGAAACATGCTTGGTGTGTTCCAATACTTCTAGGAGGTCTACATATATTGCTGAGAAATGCTTATGACATAAAACCTGCTGAACTTTGGGTAAAAGCAGTAGGAACCTCTGATGCTCTGGCCCAGGGCTGCTTCCATCCATCCCGCCTGCCCCAGCCCCATCAGAGTGGGGGCTCTTCCAGGGCAAGGCAGGTTATAACTGCATCATCTAAGAGGGCTCACCTTCATTTGGAGCAGTGGACATTGCCCAGGCCCCGTGGTGCTGTCAGCAGAGGTAACCTCCCAGAGCTGGTAGCAAAAGAGGCCACAACTCAGATCTACTAGCCTGAGACTGCAGTCCTGGATAGGCAAACAAATTCTGGCTGGGACTGCTCACAGTCACAGCAGTCATGAGAGAGGCCCCACACCAGTCTCACATGCCTAGCGGTGTGCATATACATAAAAAAACCAAAACAGCCAAGCAGAAAGCAAAAGCTGTAACAGACCTCAAGGAGATGTCAATAATTAACAGAACTAGGATAAAAATTAGCAAGGACATAGAAAATTTGAACAATACCACCAATCAATTCAACCTAACTGACATATATAGGACATTCTACCCAAGATCTGCAGAATACACATTCTTTTTAACCACATATAGATCATTCTTCAGAATAAACCATATGCTAGGCCACAAGACACATCATAATGAATTTTAAAGGATTAAAAACACAAAACATATTATTTACACCTTGGAATTAAATTAGGAATCAACAACAGGAAAGACATTTCTCCAAAGAGATAACCAAATGGCAAAAAAAAAAAATACATGAAAAGATGCTCAACATCACTACCCATTGAGAAATGCAAATCAAATCAACAGTGAGATACCATTTCACACCCACTAAAATGGCTATAATCAAAAGATAGAGAATAACAAATGTGAAGGCAGATATAGAGGAATTTGAACCCTCATAATTGCTAGTAGGAGTATAATATGGAACAGCCACTGTGAAATATAGTCTTCCTTAAAATGTTAAACATAGAGGGCACCTGGATGGCTCAGTCAGTTAAGCGTCCAACCCTTGATTTTGGCTCAGGTCATGATCTCACACTTCGTGAGTTCGAGCCTCACACTGGGCTCTGCACTAACAGTGCAGGGCCTGCTTGGGCCTTCTCTCCCTCCCTCGCTCTCTCTGCCCCTCCCCTGCACTGTGTGTGTGTCTCTCTCTCAAAATAAATAAACTTAAAAAAAAAAAAAATAAGTAAGGGTGCCTGGCTGGCTCAGTCAGTTAAACGTCTGACTCCTGATTTCGGCTTAGTTCACAATCTCACGGCTTGTGAGTTCAAGCCCCACGTTGAGCTCTATACTGACAGTGTGGAGCCTGCTTGGGATATTCTCTCCCTCTCCCTCTACCCATCCCTCACTCACATGCTCTGTCTCACTCTCTTTATCTCTCTCAAAGTAAATAAATTTTTAAAAATAATAAGTAAAAAAATAAATAAATAAAATGTTAAACATAGAGTTACCATATGACCTAGCAATTCCACTCCTAGATATATATCCAAGAGAAATGAAAATATACATCCACATACAATTTATACATGAATGAGCATTATTAATAGCCAAAAAGTGGAAACAACCCAAATGCCCATCAACTGGTGAGCAGATTAAAAATATAGTATATCAATACAATGCAATATTATTGAGACCTAAAAAGAAATGAAGTACTGAAGCAAGATTCAACAGGGATTAATTTTGCAAACTTTATGCCAAGAATCTAGACACAAGACTATATGCTATGTGCACATTTCAATAAAATGTCTAGAAGGGCAAATTTATACAGACAGAAAGAAGATCAGTGGTTTTCCAGGGCTGGGCATGGGAGTTTGAATGAACTGTAAAAGTTAACAAGGGAACTTTTCAAGGTGATGGGAATGTTCTAAAAAGTAGAGTGTGGTGATGGCTACACAAGTATAAACATTAAAAAAAAAACCCATTGCATTGTGCAATTAGGGTGGGTGAATTTCATGGTATATAAACACTGCCTCAATAAAGCTGCTTTTTTAAAAGTAAAAATTTTAAATTATATCTAAAGCCAGTAGATTCTCATTATATATTATAAATAATCTAGAAATGTAAGGAATTAAAAGTGAACAGTCCTCAGGAATGCCTGGTAAAGATGGTAAGTTGAACGTGGGAATATACATCTTGAAATCTCACTAGAACTATAATAAAGAAATAGTCTTTTAAAGGCATTAAACCCAGAAGAATGAGGAGAGCAAGAGAGAAGGTAAGAGCAGCAAAAAAAAAAAAAAAAAAAAAAAGGGACCCAATGACTAATGGATGAGCAGTAACTGACTCAAGGAGGCTGAATTCAAAGCTGAAAACCAATCTATTTATCTATGAAGCAGAATCCTCAAAGGCACAGGAACTGGTAACACTGTATACTTCTGAATTTGAAGATGAAGTAGAGGAGAAGGGGAGAGTACTAAAGGCAGATTCAATGAGTTATTTAAGGTGTAGTTAGATCCCTAAATCTCTTCACCTACTCTACACCACTATGTGGTTGCCCTTCTCACCCCTAGCAGAAAACTGGAGGTCTAGTCTCTGGAAGGGAAAACAGAGAATTTCTGGATTAGGGATGTCAGGCACAGTCAAATGTTAAGACTATCAAATCAAAAACAGGGTAATTAAGAGAATATACTGAATGCTGAGACTCCTACCCCACTTCCCTTTTTAGGCTCCTAGAACACTAGGAGTCTAACTTTTATTCTCAAAGCAGGAGATTAGAAGATCCTTCTCGGTTTCTTACCAGCCTCAGTTCTAAGATAAAATACAGGAGGTTTCAGCAAATGGTCCAGCTGGATTACTCTATAGCGATACAAACAAAAAAAACTAGATAGCAATGACTGCATAACTGTAAAAATTTATTAAAGTACTTAAAATTTTTTAATTTTTAGACAGAGAAGAGTACACATGCAAGTAGAGAAGAAGCAGAGAGAGGGAGAGAGAGAATCCCAAGCAGGTTCCACTCTGTCAGCGCAGAGCTTGACACAGGGCTTGATCTCATGAACCATGAGATCATGACCTGAGCCAAAATCAAGAGTAGGATGCTTAATAAACTGAGCCACCTAGGCGCCCCAAATTACTTTTAAAGGTATACATTTTACAATTATATACTTACAATTCAATGACACAAACAATGAGCTTAAAATTCTATTAAAGTCTTTAGTACCACAATTATAAATATGGGCATATATCCCCAAGGATTACCAAATATCCACAGGGTACTTCTAACTTAAGAGGAAGAAACCAAAATGAATGGGGAAAAAAGGACACTTGGAATAAACAGACTAGACAGGGAGAAAAATATATTAAAAAAAAAAAAAGCCTAGGGGTGCCTGGCTGACTCAGTTGATTAAGCATCCGACTTCAGCTCTGGTCATGATCTCACAGTTCATGAGTTTGAGCCCTGTGTCAGTCTCTGTGCTGATAGCTCAGAGCCTAGAGCTTGCTTGGGATTCTGTGTCTCCCTCTGTCTCTGTCCCTCCCCCGTTTATGCTCTGTCTCTCTCTCTCCCTCTAAAAAATAAATAAACTTAAAAAAATTTTTTTATTTAAAAAGCCTATCATTCATCTCAGGGGTAAGCAAATATACCGATTCTGGAAACAGAACGGGATACTTTAATTAAAAATAAATAAATAAATAAATAAGCTCTTCACAATTAAACATGAAAACAGAAATTAAAAATTCAATAGACAGACTGAAAGATGAAGTTGGGGAAGTCTCCAAAAATAAGAATAAAAAATCAAGGCAAGGGAAATAGAGAAAATATAAGAAAAGTGGAGAATCAGTCCAGGAGGTCCAAAATCTAAATAACAGGAGTTCCAGAAAGAAGAAACAAAGAAAACAGAAGAGATCACCAATGAAATAAGCCAAGCAAATTTCCTAGAACTGAAGGCTTGAATTTCCAAGGTTGAAAGAGTCCACAAAGCCACTTGCAAAATAAATAGATGAATATAGGGATACAAATATGAAATTTGAAAGCAATGGTGATAAAGAAAATGCCACAAACTTTTCAAGTGAAAAAAAAAGGCCAGATACAAAAAAGCAGGAATAAAACAGCTTCAGACTTCAATAGCCAATGCTGAAAGCTAGATGACAAAAGTGCAATGTTTTTCAAACACTGATGGAAAATTATTTCCATTCTAGAACTCTAGACTCAGCCAAAGTATCAATCAAATCTGAGGGTAGAATAGAGATGCTCCATTTTGAGAGTTGGAAGACATTAAATATTTACTTCCCATTTACTTTCTCAAAGCTACTGGAAGATGAGCTCCACCAAACTGCAAAAGTAAACCAAAAATAAGGAAGACACAGCATAAAGAAAATAGCAACACCAACACAGAAATACAAAAGGACTGTCAAGACAATGGTGAAGAGAGATCCCAGAACAACTGTAAATTACAAGAATTTTAGTCCTATTTGACTTTTTTTTTTTTTAACGTTTACTTATTTTTGAGACAGACAGAGACAGAGCATGAACAGGGGAGGGGCAAAGAGAGAGGGAGACACAGAATCTGAAACAGGCTCCAGGCTCTGAGCTGTCAGCACAGAGCCCGACGCGGGGCTCAAACTCAGGATACCGTGAGATCATGACCTGAGCCGAAGTCGGACGCTTAACCGACCGAGCCACCCAGGCGCCCCCCTATTTGACTTTTTAATCTAATACTTGGGTAAAAATTATTTTTAAGTGAATATTCTTAATCACCATCAACTCTGAAGGTAATTACTGCTACTATTCAGTGTTTAGCCTTTCAGAGATTATCTGTGGGTAGTAATTACATCTGTATCTGTGTAGGTCTTTATTTTGACCTCATGCATTCTTGAGTGCTAGTTTGATTAGGCACAGAATTCTTGGGTCTAATAACTTTTCCTCATACCTCTGAAGATACTGCTCCTTGGCCCACTATTGCTAATGAGGAACATTAGGTGTATATTCTCTTTGAAAGATTTGAAGATCTTTCTGTTCATCCTTGGGGTCTCTGCAGTTATCTGACTTGATAACTGGTACACCCTTTCATCTGAAGAGTCATGCTTTTTTTAGCTGAGGGATTTTTCTTCTATTATGCCTTTGGTTATTTTTTCTACTTTAGTGCCCCAATTCTATAATTCTTCTTGAATCTCCTTAAGTAACCCCCTTTTGTCCCTTATTCCCCTATTTTCCCAGTGTCTTTATATTTTGTATCACTAATTCACTTTTATATGTATTTTTTAATCCTCTGGATTTCTTTAATCATAGTCTTAATTTCTAAGAAATCTTTTTCATCCTCTAATCTAATAGCACTGTTTTTGTGGATGCAACATCTATAAAATCTCTGTGAATATACCATATATTTTTTTGGAAATTCTTTTAATTATCTATTTCCTCTGGGGCCAGTTTTACTTTCTGTTTCTGATCCTTCCCTTTAATGCTTTGTTTCCCTTAAGTATCTAGAGATCCTGGGCTTTCTATTCACACTTATAAGTGAAAAACTAGATTGAACAGTGTACATGAGTAGCATGAGTTTCCTCTGCAGTTGTGAGTCTGTTTTTCCACTGTCCTCTCCTCTGATTGGAAAGTCTGATACAGTCTCTACATGAGTTATGGCGTCTGTACGTGGTTACTGGCAAGCATCACTTTAGGGTATGTTGGCATGGAAGAGCACATAAGACTGAGATTCCTCTTCTCCCAGTTATGAAAAGTATCTCCATCTTGGGATGGAGGAATTTAATGCATTTGCTTCCACTGCAGAGCTACTTTTCCTTTCCTCCTTCTTCATACTGCTGTAGAGATCTGTAGTTAACTCAGGTTCTGCTCTGCCTCTGTCTTAGGCCCCTATACTACAGCAGGAGTTCTCTTCAAGTAGGTGTTTACTTTCTGGACAAAATTATCTGGCTTAAGCTTAGGATCAAAATTCTGCTACCTTTTGCTCACTGTAAGATGAAGACTGTCCTTTCTGTTTCAAATGCAGAATTTTCATTAATTTTTAATTTACCCTTTAAGATGATCCAGGACTCCTTCCTGCTTCTTATATGTATTCTCTCAACTACTCTTATCTCCCTAGGAGTTTTCTTTTCCACATATTTTAAGCTGTGGTTTTTTCTGCTGTCATCAGTCTGATCTTTGCTTTCTATCTTCCATGACAATGGTTTATTTATGTCCCGTTTTTGTTTTGGAGCACTATTTTGTATTCATTTTTTAAATATATCTTTTCTGAAATTAAGAAATTTGGGGTAAAGGCACCTGAGTGGCTCAGTCAGTTAAGCATCTGACTTTGGCTTAGGTCATAATCTCACAGTCATGGGTTCGAGCCCCATGTCAGGCTCTGTGCTGACAGCTCGGAGCCTGGAGCCTGCTTCGGATTCTATCTCTCTCTCTCTCTCTCTCTCTCTCTGCCCCTCCTCCACTCACGCTATGTCTCTATCTCTCAAAAATAAACAAACATTAAAAAAATTATTAAAAAAAAGAAATCTGTAATAGCAAGAGAGATAGATACATGAATTCATTCTAGTACTCTGATCCAATTTCCAGAGGAATCTTTCAAGGGTGTTAGTTTAGACTAAAATGCACATCCAGCTGTATCAATCTCCTATATAAAGCTCCAACACACAGTTCAAGGTTTTTGGCTTGACACGATGGATCCTTTACTTGACTTTTGTCCATGCTACCTCAGACAAAAAAGCATTTCCCTTTTTTCTGCCTGGTATCATTCATTACCTGTGTTTACCTGACAAGATATTATAAATCCCTGTTTACATGTTCTGATTCCTCACTAAATTGTGAATTTTTTTTTTACTGAGTTGTGAAATTAAGAGCAAAGACCTTACCAGTCCTTGATGCCCCAACACCTAAAGAGCCTATCACATAATAGCTGTTCATTTTATAAATGAGAATTCATGTGCTAACATGCTATAGAATCTGAAAGCCAGACCTCAAACCATTAAGCCACAAGTAACAAAATTTCAGTGCTAGAAGGAACCTTAAAGATTTTTTTTTTAATGAATAAATCATTAGGGACTGACAACTCTCTACAAACTTCCCTCCACTACCAAGCAGAATAAATCACTCTATCAAATATGAACCCCCCTCATACATTATTCATACCTCTCTTGCAGCCCTCATCCCTCTAGTCTGCTGTTAATTTTATTCTTCAAGGACTAAGATAGTGCATATTCATTTTTGTATCACCAGCACCTGGGCACAAAGAAGGTGCTAAGTAAATATTTATAGTATGAATGAATAAATGCATGCTCAAGACAATGGGATTTTGTACTGGTTTCTACTACTACTTTATTCAAGGGTTGGAAGAAAGTCACTTAAACTCCAAGTCTCAACTTCTTAACCTGTGTTATGAGAATAACAATCCTATCCAATTATTTCACACATCAAGTGGGATGATATGAGAAACGAATATGGAAAATAATGACATGCTACCACAAAACAAACCATAATCTCCCATGTAAAACTAGTAAAGAAATACAGAATACTGAATCACAGGGAAAAATGTTATGAATTGGGGGGGGGGTGGTAAATGTCCTTGACAGACTGAGTAGTTTTAATTTTAGATAGTAAACCAGCACAGGTGTTTACCAAGCAGGTGTTATGCCCTCTGACATATGGCATGAGCCCCAGGGCTCCTGCTCTTCATGTACGAATAACATAGCTATGGCTTTACTGTAGTCTCCTTTGTAAGACCTCTCTGACATCATCTTTCTCAGTTCCCTGCCACAGTGAAAAGAATCCTGGACTGGGACTCAGAAGACCCTAGTTCTAATCTGGTTCTGCCACCATCACTAATTATGAGTCTTCAGGAAAGTCTGTTTTTCTACCTGTGAAATGGGGATGGATAATGCTTTCTTCGCAAGGTAACTGTGAGGGCTAATCACACTAACCATACGTAGTTATTAGGATAGTGCCCGGCACACATTAGCCAGGCCGTGATAGTGACGGCCATCACTCCTATAAAAGCATAACCACATTTGAGCCACAAAGCACAGCTCATCTTTGTTTAGGCCTCTTCTTCAATAATTAGCTGCTCTGTAATGGGGAGAAACTCCCAAAGAGCTTAACATTTACAAATTCTTCCCCCTCCTTTAATTACATCCATCCGACAAAAGAAAGATTATTCCATTGCTTTCAGGGGAAAGCAATGCAGACTGGGAATCAGATACCTACTGTCATTAACCCTTTCTCTATTTCAGTTTTATCATCTATGAAACAATGATATAACCCATCTCATTAAACTCCTGTGAGGATTAAAAGAAGTAGTGACTACAAAAGGACACAGTATGCTACAAAGGCAATGGACATGTGAACATTTTTCTATGATTGATAGGAATGTAAATGACTCAAGTAAATGGAAGCATGGATTAAAGTATTTTAATGGTGACTCAGTATTGTGTGAGAACTTACTGTTCCCCTGCTTAAAATTCTTTAATAGCTTCTCATTACTCTTAAGATAAAGATAAAACTTCTACATGATCTGACCTGCCACCATTCCTCCTCATCACCTACCTCTAGTCCATTCACACTTCACATTCCAATCATAACAAACTACTTGCAGTTCCCAATTAAAGCATACCTTGTGAACCTCCTTGTCTTTGCATGAGGTATTTATTTTCTCTTTGTCTGGAATATCCTCATCTCTCCTTAATTCTTGCCCTACATAACAAACTCCTTAAGCTCAGACTCTACAATCAAGAAGTTTTCTCTTAAACATCCAACCTTTCATTCAGTAAATGGTTACTTGCCAGATGCCATGGATACAGCAATTAACAAGTCAGACATAACCCTTGGCCCCATGAAGTTTTAGCACACTGTACTGTATGTAACTGTTTGTGCCTTCATAAGCCTGGGACACTCTTAGGAGTTGGGACAATGACTGATTTATTTCCTATATTGTCACTTCTCCACACAGGACCTGGCACAGAGTGGGGATTTTGTAAATATTTAGTAAATCAATATGACAAAACCACCTCTGTATAAGAGAAAACATCAGGTGTAAAGAATAGCAGTATATTTATACATATCATAGGCGTACTATTTGTAAGACTCTTTCAAACATCAGCATCTCATTTTATCTGCTCTGAAAAATGGAATTTGTAAGTTGAGAGGCAGAGAGACCTTTAAGGTCATCTAGCTTTTTTTTGGTTTTTTTTGGTTTTTTTAAATTTTAACTCCAGTATAGTTGACATACAGTATGCAATAGTTTTCAACAATTGTATACCTTATTCAGGGCTCACCATGATAAGTGTACTCTTAGTCCCTATCACTTATTTTACCCACCCACCCCCACCTGCCCTGTGGTAACCATCAATTTGCTCTCTTATAGAGTCCATTTCTTGGCTTGTCTCTCTCTCTTATTTTTTCTTTGTTCGTTTGTTTTTTAAATTCCACATATGAGTGAAATCATAGAATTTGTCTTTTTCTGACTTATTCCTTTTAGCATAATACTCTAGCTCCACCAATGTTGTTGCAAATGGCAAAACTTCTTTCTTTTTTAATGCCTGAATAATATTACACACACACACACACACACACACACACACACACACACACACACGTATATACACCACATCTTCTTTATCCATTCATCTATCAATGGATGGTTAGGTTGCTTCCATAATTTGGCTATTGTAAATAATGCTGCGATAAACAGCATAATTTGTGTTTTTAAGAGCACCTACGTGGCTCAGTGGGTTGAGCATCTGACTTCAGCTCAGGTCATGATCTCACAGTTCATGGATTTGAGCCCCGCATCGGGCTCTGTGCTGACAGCTCAGAGCCTGGAGCCTGCTTTGGATTCTGTGCCTCCCTCTCTCTCTCTCTCTCTCTGTCCCTTCCCTGCTCATACTCTGTCTCTCTCTCTCTCTCTCTCAAAAATAAATAAACATTAAAAAATTTTTTTGAATTTGTCTTTTTATATTCTTTGGGTAAATATCCAGTAGTGGAATTACTGGATTGTAAGGCAGTTCTATTTTTAAATTTTTGAGAATGAGATCATCTAGCTTTATTTTCCAGCCAATTCATCAGTGTAATATCCCTTCAAGTGACAGGCAGTCACTACAATGTCAGAGGACAGAATGAATGACTTTAAATGAACAGAATCTGCTCCCTTCAACAATTAGTCCTAATCCTGGTTTTGTAGACCATATCAACAAAAAAGAGGGAATTCTCTTCTAAATTCAGGTATTTGAAGACACGTCTAGTTAAGGCAAAGTGTATCATTCTCATTTTATTGATGAAAAAACTGAAACTCAGAAAGGCAACTTGGCTCTCCAAGGTTCAAAGCTACAAATGAAAAACTGAGTCTAACCAGTTCTGGTTCCAAGGTTAGGATTTCTGGAACACTAAAAAATTAAATCTGGAAGGGATACTTAACAGTTTATTAAGTCCAGTTCCTTTACTGTATAGGTAAAAACTATGAGGCCTGGTGGGGTGAGGGGCAGTAGCCAAGATGAGTTTTTTCCAGCCCAGGCTTTGCATCTACCACACAGTCTGGATCACTAACCACCAGGTCTGCCCATATCAGAATAAAGAAAATTAAGACTTACCAAAGTGTTAGAAGAATTATAATCTTCAGCTGATTTATCTGCAAAGGGAAAAAGACAAGGGACTCAGTCAGTAAACAACTACAATTAATCCATTCTTGAGGGCTAAGGAAGCCTATCCAGTCAAGCACTTGCCAGGCTGAGAGAATAATGGTATTACCAGTACTATGGGCCCAACACCAGGCTAAACCACATTAGATACATTACCTCCTTTAATCCTCACTACAGTTCTGAGTACTATTATTATGTCTACTTTTATAGATTTGGAAACTGAGGTTCAGAGAAGTTAAGTAATTTGCCCAGGGTATACACAGGTTAAACGGGAGTCAAGATTTGAATCCTGGTCTAATTCTAAATACTATGTCAGAACTGTGTCCACATCATCAACTATATCATCATCAGGTCTCAATGGTCAAGGAAATTTCCTGCAATCTAAGAAAATGGAAAAGAATTCATGTCCTGAGCTATCCATGATAAATCATGACCAGTTTGTGGCTTCAACTTTTAGAAAAGATCCTTCTACATGCATGTCTATTCCCTATAGGGAAAAACTGAGAAAAACTAAAGTTTAAGAAAAGAGAAGCATTAATCATGTCAAGTCTAATTTAAGGCAGGGTCTTATTTCTAAGAACAAATTCAAGTTTCCTCAATGAGGCAATTACCACAGTTCATTGATTCCAAAATGTAAATTTTTTACATTAACATCTATGAAATAGAGATGTGTCCTATAATCAAAGGCATTTCATGGTTTAATTGGCAACTTTTTTCTCTTTAGTGGTATATAAAATAATGACGCAGGTTTAGAATTAATGATATCTTAGATTTAATGAAATATGAAACATAGACTCAATGGAGATCTTAGCAAGAAAATAAGTTTAAAAGCCAAATATTATGTTTGGTTTTATTCTTTAATTCCTACAGGCCTTAGAAGAAACTGATTTAGCCAGTTCAACACCAATGGAATTAAGGAGAAATATTCTACCAAACCCAACATATTCCTCACCAAAAAACCAAGTGCAGAGAATGTCCAAGATCCCAATTCCATCATATAAGAAAGTGTCAGGTACAGCTTCTTTGGTCCTACGACAAACCATGAACCTATAAGCTATGACAATATATTCTTAAACCCTGAACAGCCAGCTATACCCAGGAGAAATCAATTCAGGATATACTCTAAACATAATTCCATCACATAGCACTTGATTCACCCTGAGTAAATCACTCAGTTTTTCTGAGGCTAATTAATTTCTCTGAGTCTGTGAACTGGGGATAATAGTCCTTGCCATACCAAGCCCCTAAGACCATCATGAAAATCAGTGAGATAATTCACGTGCAAGCATATACAAGTTAAAGTAGCACTCTCAGAATCAATAGTATGAGAAGAAGGGAAACAGGTAAAGGAGAGAGATGACATTAAACAAAAACTGTGCTAAGGGCACCTGGGTGGCTCAGTTGGTTGAGCGGCCGACTTTGGCTCAGGCCATGATCTCACCATTCGTGAGTTTGAGCCTGGCATAGGGCTCTGTGCTGACAGCTCAGAGCCTGGAGCCTGCTTCAGATTCTGTGTCTCCTGCGCTCTCTGCCCCTCCCCCACTCACGCTCTGTCTCTCAATACTGAATAAAAGTTAAAAAAAAAAAAACCAAAACAACTGTGCCAAATATACAATATTGCCTAGAAATGGCCCTGGTCTTCAACTTCTAAAAAACTAAAAATTCTGCACTTGCATGTGCATGCACACACACACATTTACATATACACGTGTGTGTAAATGTATATACACGGAAGAAGTATGAACACATATCTAAACATTCTATATATATATATATATATACTGTTATTCATATATGCATGCAAAGGTGAACATATACACAATTACCTGAATGTGTGTATCTATATACATATTAATTCATGAATACCTAAGTGGTCTTTAATTCTAAACGTATGCAAACCCACAGAGCTATGCTTCCATATACATATCTGGTACTTGTACACGTCTACATACACGTACACATAAACACAGAGATTCTTCCAAAGACTCTGCTGCTAAGACTTTCAAAGCCAGCTTCTAATCTGAGGTTCATGACAAACACCTTAAAACATAAACTTTAATCTTCTGACTAGAAAACTCTCCCACCCAGCACCCCTCAACCCTAATTCCTCCTTGGAATGACCCAGTCCCTCAATGAGAGAAGTGAGACAGAGCCAACAGAGCCAGACGTGAGGAAGGAAATACTGCTGGGAACACGCATGACCCTCTCCTGGGTACCACCATGGCAGCATGGGCAAAGCTGCAGTTTGTCATCCTCACCATCTGTGCCCTTTGATACAAGCCAGACACTTGCTGGGGAAAGCATCCTTCAAAATCGGCTAGTTCATCCTGGTTCTCACCTTCCCCAACAATACTGCTCTTTGAAAGAGACAGCATGAACACTGGAAAGAGTACCAGACTTGGAGTTAAGAGACCAGTTCTGCCATTAATTTAGCCAAATTAGAAAGGTCTTTCTTGGCTATAGTGTCTGCAAAACAAGGAGGACCTGGAAGTAGTATATACGGATGATACATCTTGCTCTAACATTCTAAGATGCTACTATAAAAGGCAAGTTTCTGGAAATGTAGGCCTTCTAATAACATATCCAGGAAAAGGAAAATGTCCCTGCTATGGGAGGAGGTGCTCCAGATAGAGTTCCTAGAAGCAGATAGTAAACTCCAAAGGTGCTCGTCTAGGAATTAGGAGGTCTGGATTCAAATCCCAATTCTGCCATTAAAAACACTGAAAGACACAGTCTGTTACGGAGAGGTACATCTAAAGAACATATATTATTACTGGCCTATTTTACATCTGAGTGATAAAAATTAATTCCTTGAGGAAGAAATTGGGCTTGCCTACTTAAAAGATAAACATGAAATGTGTTATTAAATAACAATGATATTAAAATTAATAATGATAATGATAGCTACATTTTCATGGTGCTGTTTACAACCTATAAATAACTTCCATACCAGTGAGCTCATTTATTCCTCATTACACTCTCTGGAGACAGAAATTATTATTCCCATTTCGAGGCTCAATATATACATATACCATGCTACTTATAAAGAAGGTGCAGTTTCAAAATACTCAGGTTTGATGCAAAAACTCATCATTTTGGCTCTCAAATTCCAAAAGTCCATCTTAGTTAAAGTATCGTCTCCACTCTTTCCAATACTTTCTCCTCTTACCCCATACCAATAGGCATGTGGAGCTTTTCCATCCAGGTGAAAACATTTTTTTTTTCCCTAGACTATTCTGGATTCGATCCCCATACCTGTAAAGCTCATGTACTTCTGGCTGTTGGAGGTCTTCTTTGAGTTATAAAATTCCAGTACATCCAGAACAGCTTGTGGGTTTTTCTTCTGCTCTGACTTAGTGATATTTGATGTTTGAAGCAAGCGAGCCCACTGCTCTGGCATTCCCTATAAGAGAGACATACAACGTTGTCAGGAAGGCATAGTTAGAGGGGATCCTGAAGGAAAATCAAAGCTAACTCTAATACCTGCTGGCAGTTAAAGACGGGTTTAGTTACTTCTTTCTCTCTATACCCTCAGAGCTCTATATAAGCCTTTTTTATAATACCTATCTCATTGGATTAGTCATTTCTTGAGATGTTTGCCCTTTCACTAGGCTATTCCTCCTTCAGAACAGGAACCATGTATGATTTGTCTTTATATCATCAGTGCCAAGGAGCCACTTAACTAAGGTCTACTTAAGAAATGGTGATTCAGGGGCACCTGGGTGGCGCAGTCGGTTAAGCGTCCGACTTCAGCCAGGTCACGATCTCGCGGTCCGGGAGTTCGAGCCCCGCGTCAGGCTCTGGGCTGATGGCTCAGAGCCTGGAGCCTGTTTCCGATTCTGTGTCTCCCTCTCTCTCTGCCCCTCCCCCATTCATGCTCTGTCTCTCTCTGTCCGAAAAATAAATAAACGTTGAAAAAAAAAAATTTAAAAAAAAAAAAAAAGAAAAAAAAAAAAAAAAGAAATGGTGATTCAAAGCGTTTTCTGATAAAATTTTAGAGATGAGGAAAATGTCCCTCTCATGAATATAAGAACATAGTAATGAGGATCTCAGGCAAAGACAGAGGCATTAGGAATACTAGGGTAAAAAATGAATCTACATAGTCATACGTAAATTCAAATCTAAATGTAGCCTTTAATTCCTTTAAAGGCTAAAAGAAAAAGATGTAGTCATCTTTCTCCCATCAAACATCTTGCATAAAGTAGATGTTCACAGAGGTCCTGCTGACCTGGCGGAAAAAGCTTCAATAGTTAAGGAATTGTATTGCTAAAGCAAAGTACCCTTGTCAGGGGTTGAATTATGTACCCCCATAGTACATAGTCAGAACTCTCAAAGATCACAGGCCTTTCCGTGACCCAGGACTTACTGTAAACTCTCCTGTGACAGCATCAAAACCAACGTGAATTGTGTGCTCAAAATCTGAAGGAAGAGAAATCTCTGGCCGTTCCTTCTCCTTCTTTTTATTTGCTGTAAGAGAAACAGAGAAAAGGAAATAAAAAACAAGGACATTATTACTTTTTTTTTTTTTTTTTTTTTTTTTTGCTTATTTAACTGTTTTTTGAGCTGTAGGCTCCTATAAAGGCTAAGGACCGTCTACTTCACATATGTATTGACAAGCCAAATGCTACATTTAGATTGGAGTAGGTGCTCAAAACATGATTAAAGACTTATTTTTTTGTTGAACTAAAGTAAGAAAGGGATAGAAAGAATTTTCTTCAAATGTTCTTCAGATCTAATGAGCCATTTGATCTAGGGTGAGTAACTTTCTTTTTCTGAACACTGGTTTTTTCCATCTCCAAAGAGAAAGCTAAGGCAGATGGTATCTAAAGATCCTTCCAGCCCTGACATCCTACATTCTATGAGCTTCTATGACCTACATCCCACTGGTTTGGTATTTGATTATGGACTGCTTTAAGGTTCCCTAAATTACAGAATTTTAGGTCTGGGTGGTATTTTAATAATATAAATCGCTAATATTTTATCAGGTGCTTACGAGGCAACAGTTTTAGTTCTTTACATGTATGAATTCACTTTAGCTTCATGGCAACCCTACAAGTTAGGTACTATCCTTATTTTGCAGATAAAGAAACTGAAGCACAGAGATTAAGTTACTTGCTCAAGATCACATGGTTAGTAGTTGGCAGCATCCAGGCACAAACCCAGGCAGTCTGGCCCAGAGCCTGAGCTCAAAACCACCATGCTGTGCTGCATCCCTAGGCTAGGACCTTAACGGATCATTAAAAGAAAAAGATGTAGTCATCTTTCTCCCATCAAACGTCTTGCATAAAGTAGATGTTCACAGAGGTCCTGCTGACCTGGCAGAAAAAGCTTCAATAGTTAAGGAATTGTATTGCTAAAGCAAAGTACCCTTGTCAGGGGTTGAATTATGTACCCCCAAATTCATATGTCCCAATTCCAGGTACCTCAGAATGTGACCTTATTTAGAAATAGGGCATTGCGGATATAATTAGTTTAGGTTACAATAGGTCATACTGGAGTAGGGGGGACCCCTAAGCCAATAAGACTGGTGTCCTTACAAAAATAAGAAATGTGGAGACAGATGCACACAAGGAGAATACCATATGAAGATGAACAGAGAAGTCAGAGTGATGCTGTTTCAAGCCAAGAAACACCAAAGATTGCCAGCAAGCCACCAGAAGCTAAGCGAGAGGCATGAAACAGATTTTTCTTCACAGCCTTCAAATGGAACCAACCCTGCCTACAACTTGATCTCAGAATTCTTGTTTCCAGAACTGAAACAATCCATTTCTGTTGTCTAAGCTGCTTAGTTTGTGGTACTTAGTTACAGAAGCTCTAGTAAATCTAACCCTCTTCCAATTAAAAGGAGTTTCAAGGTCTTGGTATCAGGCTAGACTTCAGCAGCCATCTGCAAATGTAATCCCACTGAAACAGGCTTAAACAGCTTCCAAGGCTCAGCCAGATAATCTTTCTTCCTAGATGGGGACCTACAGAGCCCAAATTTTAAAGAGCTGTAGAAACCCTCCTTATCCCTTCAACGAAGGCTCCTCCTCCTTCAACGTTCTAAGGAGAAGACATAGGAGAAGGCCATCTGGTCTAAACTTCCAGGGAACTCCGTACACATACCTGGGAGAACTGGGTTCAGAAGCTAACTGCAAAAGCTACTATTAATTGAGCTCTTAACATGTGCCAAGCATGTACTAAGAATTTTATATGCATCATATGTCACCAAATACTCCATACAACCCTACGAAACAGATATTAACATCTTCATTTTATAGGTAAGAAAACATAAGTACTTATTTTTAATAATTTGCTTTATCATTCCTGAGTTTCAGTGACAAGTCTATCCTAAAAGCATTATAAATTGGCCATGGAGGCTCATAGGCCTGTGAGGCAAGACTAGAATATCCTCTCTTTAAGGCAAGTCAGCAAAGAAAGCCCAGGAACCCTAAGTCTCCAGTCTTCCCCACTATCAATCTCTCAATGAAATCACCAGAGTTTTCTCCTTGTAGACATTATGTTACATACAGTCACAGTCAAGGCCCAAAGTCCCTGGCTCCATGACAAGACATTTTCCCTCCTAGAAATGCCCAGGATTACATGACAGCAAAGCTAAAACAAACAAACAACAACAAAAAAACAAAAACAAAACAAAAACAAAAACAAAAACACAGAAACAAACAAACAAAAACATTGTAAGCCCAAAATTCACCTCTAAAAAAATTCACTGAGCAGTACTGAAGAACTTGGCTAGGGTCAGACAAAGGCTGAATGCCAGGCTTGTCTGAGCCTATCCTTGGAGATCAGATTAAAAGTATAGGCTGAATTATAGCAATCAAAACAGTATGGTGCTGGCACAAAAACAGACACATAGATCAATGGAAAAGAACAGAGAGCCCAGAAATAAACCCATGCTTAAATAGTCAATTAATCTATGACAAAGGAGACAAGAATTTGGATGGGGAAAAGACAGTTTGTTCAATAAATGGTGCTAGGAAAACTGGACAGCTACATATAAAAGAATGAAAGTGGACCACTTTCTAACCCCAAACACAAAAATAATTTCAAAATGGATTAGACCTAAATGTAAGAGATGAAACTATAAAAATCCTAGAAGAGAGCACAGGCAATAATTTCTCCAACGTTGACCGTAGCAACATTTTTCTAACACTTCCCCTTGTCTCCAAAGGCAAGGAAAACAAAAGCAAAAATAAACTATTGGGACTCTATCAAAATAAAAGCTTTGGTGCAGCAAAGAAAACCATTAACAAAAAAGGCAACCTACTGAATAGGAGAAGGTACTTGCAAATGATATATCCAATAAGGGGTTAATATCCAAAACATGCAAAGAAGTGAGGGGCACCTGGGTGGCCCAGTCAGTTAAGTGCTCAACTCTGGATTTCAGCTCAGGTCATGATCTCGTAGATCATGATGAGATAGGGCTCCACGTCAGGGTCTGTGCTAACAGTGCATAGTCTGCTTGGGATTCTCTCTCTCTTTCTCTCTCTCTCTCTCCCTCCCTGTGCCCCTCCCCCACTTGCACACAAGCAGGTGCACACATGCACTCTCTCTTAAAATATATAAACTTTAAAAAAAGTACTTATATAACGCCACACACACACACACACACACACCAATCTGATTTAAAAATGGGCAGAGGACACAAATAGTCATTTTTCCAAAGAAGATACAGATGGCCAAGAAACATGAAAAGATGTTCAACATCACTCATCATCAGGGAAATGCAAATCAAAACCACAATGAGATATCATGTGACACCTGACAGAGTGGCTAAAATCAAAAAGACAAGAAATAACAAGTATTGGTGGGGATGTAGAGGAAAAGGAAACCTTGTGCACTGTTGGTGGGAATGTAAATTGGTACAGCAATGTGGAAAACAGTATGGGGTTCCTCAAAAAATTAAAAATAGAACTACCATATGATCTAGTATTGAACTACTGGGCATTTACTCAAAGAAAACAGAAACACTAATTTGAATAGATACACGCACCCCTATATGTGCATGTATCTAAGCAACCTAAGTGTCCATTGATAGATAAATGGATAAAGAAGCTGTAGGTGTGTGTGTTTATATACGCACACACACAGGAATATTATGCAGCTATAAAAAAGGGATGATAGTGCCATTTGCAACAACATGGATGGACCAGAGGATATTATGCTAAGTGAAATAAGTCAGACTGAGAAAGACAAATATCATATGATTTTCACTCATATGTGGAATCTTCAAAAAAAATGAATCAACAAACAAAAAGCAGAATTAGAGCTATAAATACAGAGAACAAACTGATAGTTGCCAGAGGGGAGGGGGGTTGGGGATGGGCAACATGCGTGTAGGGGAGTAGGAGATAAGGCTTCCAGCTATGGAACGAATAAGTCACAGGAATAAAAGGCACTGCATAAGGAATATAATTAATGGTACTATAATAGCACCATATGGTGACAGATGGTACCTACACTTGTGAACATAGCATAATGTGTAAACTTGAATCACTATGTTGTACACCTGAAACTAATGTAATGTGTGTCAACTACACTACAATACAAATAATTTTTTTAAAGTATAGGCTGTAGATGAAAACAGGTGGCCAAATCGACAGTTAAGGCCCCAATGCTCAAGAGAGCTGCATGCATGTATATGATCCACTTGTTCTATTACCTTTCCAGGTTGATTTGTCTGAACCTCACTACCAGACTGAACATTCCTGGGCAAAGAAAGTACCAGTATACCTTATAGCACTTTATAACAGATTTACATTTCATAATAATTACAATAATCACCTTCATTTGTATCATGCTCTAGTGCTCACATATATTATTTCACCAGAACCTGAAAACAACTGTGTGATGAACAGGGCAGTGGTTAAGGTGCCTATTGAGAGAAGAAGAAACAGAGGTTCCAAGAGGTTAAATAACCTGCACAAGGTCACAAGTTAGAAGCAGACCTGCACCCAGAACTGGGGTCTTCAGACTCCCAGCCACAAGGCCCTCCTATTCTGTCACTCTGCCTCTTATAGACTACCGCTGCTCATGATTATGTGATCTCTCCTCTTTCTCCCCATCTCTCTTAAATTCAGTCCCCAGGTTACTAATGATTTCCTCTGCTATACAGAAATCAAATTTATCCACTCTTTTCCATTTTCATTGTTACCACCCCCTTTCAGGCATTGTTATCTATGGCCTGGATCATTCTAAAAGTCACCTGTCACCTGCATTCTGGTCCCCTCCAATGCAGACAGCAGCCAAGGTGATCTATAGTCTTGATATTCCAAGCAGCATCAGCACAACTTGGGAGACTACTGGGAATGTAGGATCTCAAGCTCCAACCCAGACCTACTGAATCAGAATCTGAATTTTAATGAGATCAGAAACGATTCATGTGCATATAAAAGTTTGAGAATCAAGAGAATGAGAAGACAAGCCACAGATAAAAGAAAATATTTGTAAAAGACTTATCTGATAAAGGACTGTTATCCAAAATATATGAAGAACTCTTAAAACTCAACAATAAGACAAACAACCTGATTAATAAAATGGGCAAAAGACCTGAACAAGTAACTACCAAAAAAGATATACAGGTGGGAAAGATGTGCAACATCATGTGTCATTAGGGAATTGCAAATTAAAATGACAATGAAATACCACTACACACCTTGAAAATATCAAATGCCGACAAGGCTATGAAACAACAAGAATGTTTATTCCTTGGGGAACCTGGGTGGCTCAGTCAGTTAAGCATCCGACTTCGGCTCAGGTCATGACCTCACAGTTCATGAGTTTGAGCCCCATGTCAGGCTCTGTGCTGACAGCTTGGAGCCTGGAGCCTTCTTTAGATTCTGTGTCTCCCTCTCTCTCCACCCTTTCCCTGCTTACACTCTGTCTCTCTCTCTCTCTCTCTCTCTCTCTCTCTCAAAAATAAATAAACATTAAACAATTTTTTAAAAAAAGAGTGTTTATTCCTTGCTGGCAGGAATCCAAAATGGTAAGTCACTTTCGAAGACGGGTTGGCAGTTTCTTACAAAATTAAACACACTCTTACCATACAATCCAGCAATTGCACTCCTTGCTATTCACCCAAATGAGCTGAAAACTTATGTTCACATAAAAACTTGCACATGGATATTTATAGCAGCTTTATTCATAACTGCCAAAACTTAGAAGCAACCAAGATATCTTTCAGTAGGTGAGTGGATAAATAAACTGTGGTTCCTCCAGGAAATGGAATATTATTTAGCACTAAAAAGAAATGAGCTATTAAGCCATGAAAAGACAATGAGGAACCTTAAATACATATTACTAGGAAAACAAATCAACCTGAAAAGACTATGAACTGTATTATTCCAATTATATGACATTCTAGGAAAGGCGAAACTATGGAAACAGCATAAGAATCAGTGGTTGTCAGGGGTTAGGAGGGAAGAAGCGATAAATTAGTAGAGCACAGAGGAATTTTAGGGCAGTGAAACTACTCTGTACGATACTATCATGGTGGACATATGTCATTATTCATTTGTCCAAACCCATTGAGTGTACAACACCAAGAATGAACCCTAACATAAAATACAGACCTAAGGTGAACATGATATGTTGATGTCAGTGCATCAATTGAAACAAATGCACCACCCTGGTACAAGATGCTAATTGTGGGAAAGGTTGTACATATGTGAGGGCAGGAGGTATACAGTAAATCTGGATACCTTCCACTCAATTTTGCTGTGAACTTAAAACTATGCTATTAAACAAAAAAGTTTCAGAAGCTCCACTCTACAAACTTGTACCCTCTTTTAACCTCCTGCTACTTATGTTTCACACACTCTACACCAACTACACTGAATCAGTTACGTCACCAAACATAATGGGTTCTTTTACACATCTTCACATTTTCTCAAGCTACTCCATTTGCCTATGAATCCTGCCTTTCCTTTTCCCTTCCCTTGCTACCTCAGCCTTTTATTTATCCTTTTCAGGTCTCAACTTAAAGGTCATCTTTTCTCTGAAGTCCTCCCTGATCTCTAGGTTGGGCAGTCCTTCACCCTTTGCTCTGTTCCCACAGCACCATTATAGTAATTGCCTATTTTAAGGGTTTCTCTTGGGAAAAACCACACTGAGTCCCAAGTGCAGGGGCCATGTCCAATTCATTATGGATCCTCAATGGCTAGCACACGCCTGGCACAAAACAGGTGTACAGACAGCGAGTGAAGAAAGTAACAAATAACCACATACCTAACTCAACTTGGCAAGGAGTCTAAGGAAATCTGCCTAAAACAGGCAAATTCTTTCCAGGACAGGAATAAATGTTTCATTTTTACAAGATCTGACCTGACTTTCACAATCCTTGTTACCCAGCCATCATCAGTCCTGTTTGAAAACCCTGCTCTGTGGGAGCTCAGTACACTGGCCCAAAGAAATTCTGAAGTCCTAATGTCTCCACAGACCCAGCCAGGATAACTGGGTAACCCTGATGAAATGAAAATCCTGATGAAAAATGTGGTGGGAGGAACAAGAAGGTTCTAGAGTTCAGGCCAGTTTTGCCTCTACACACCATACAGTCCAGATTCTCAGCTTTCCCATATGAACAATGGAGAGAATGGATGAGATGATTGTTAAGGACCCTTCTAGCTCCTACATTCCATGAGTCTATGAAAACAGAGGGATGAATACTCTCAAGACTCTGTAGCTGGATTCCTCTTGACATGGCATCCTACAGTTTTTAATAGGTACTCCATTCACATCATCTCATATAATTACCACAATCCTGAGAGGCAATTAATTTTACTTATAGATTAAGTAACTGAAGCACAGACTTGCCTACAGTTATTGAAGTGACTGCAATTCAAAAGGTGTGGCTTCAAAGCCGAGGCCCTTTACATTCTATTTTTCACCTTCCCTAAAGAATTTCAAGTTGAGTCAAGAAAATATACTTTGGTATAAAAGGAAAAGAAATAATATTAAATAAGAACTTACCACGTGTAAGATACCATAACTTAACACATTCTTTTCCTGAATTCTTATAATCCTATGAGATAGATTATTATGATTGTCATTTTACAGATGAAGAAACAAAAAACAAAAAACAAACAAACAAACAAAAACCATTAAATAATTTGCTCAAGCTCACACAGTTAGTAAGAGCTGGGATTTGAACCCAAGTCTGATTCCAAAGTTCCTTTCCTCAGTGTCTTAATAAGAACTATTTGCCTACATGCCAATTGCTAGAGTTTAAGCTATTCAGCACTTGGCAATTTCCCTTCAAGAAGCAGCTGTTTTTAGAAAGGAAAGGCCAAGAGTTTAGCAGGGCCCAAATAAAGCAGTCATTTATGACATAAGTCCATCTGTCTTACTCATAGCTAGAATGCATGGGACATGTTGCAGGGCTTTGGAACTGCTTATTGTTCCTAAATTTCCCCTGATCTAGTCATTTAAAAGATGGTAGGGAAAAACAACTTTTATGTTTTTGTTTTTTTAATGTTTATTTTTGAGAGAGACAGAGACAGAATGCGAGTGGGTTAGGGGCAGAGAGAGAGGCAGACACAGAATCCAAAGCAAGCTCCAGGCTCCGAGCTGTCAGCACAGAGGCTGATGAGGGGCTCGAACTTAGGAGCTGTGAGATCATGACCTGAGCTGAAGTCGGACGCTTAACGGACTGAGCCACCCAGGCGCCCCTTTTATGTTTTATTTGAATTTGTATTTTATGCTTCTATACCTTATATTTTTACATATCATTTCTAATTTATGTTATTAATATACTATATAACATGCCATTATAGGCATAGAATGTCAAATACAAAAGAAACTCCAGTAATGGAGACACAAAAAGAGAGGGGCTTAGAGGATGAGTAATCTATAGAAAAGAGCCCCAAGGAAATGAAATCATTTAACACATGAACATACAGTAATGCTGAAGTTGGCTTCCACTGGTCACTTTTTGTCCCATAACCTTTGCATATACCTCCCATATTCCCACCTCCAAGTTTTTGCTCTTTTTATTCTCCTTACTTTGGAATGCTCTTCCTCCCAATCTCCCTGTCAAATTCTCAGTCATCTTTTAAAGACTGGTCCAAGTCCCACTTACTTCTTCCTGACTTTTCCTCCCTCTGTGAATTCCTAAGACACTGAGTCTGCCACACCACCATGCATTTAGTCATTTCCTGTCTTGTATGATTCCTTGCTATTTTAAAGACTTACTCCTTTACTTAAAATGTAAGCTTCCTGAGGACCATAATCATGGCTTCTAATCATGATCGTTATACTTCCAAATCTTCCATTGAGGACCCAACACAGAATAGGTTAATTCAAGAACACCCCCAAAACATTAAGAAGTAACCTTAGAGTCTGTTATTCTACTTCCTGAAGTAAGAGGCCCTAAGAAGTAAACTGACTCACTGTATCACAGAGCATATGGTGGTAAGACTCAGTTCACCCGATCAAGTCTTTTACCCTTTGTGATAGCCTCTGATCCTTACTGACTGATTTGACTGGAAGCAACTACTTACTGAAATAACAGTTTAACACAGACCAGAATGAGTATAAGAAAAGAAGGGCTTGGCTGAAGTGGGAGAGGAGGGAAGTACAGGGGGGAAAAGAACCCTAGTGGGCAGAATTTATCCTGCGTGCCATGCAATTTAGGCTGAGTAGTCACTGACTGGAGAGCATCAGCAGGAAACAGGACACCTGAGGCAGGAAAGCAGGACAGAACTGGAGAAGCCACCTAGTCACAGAGCTACCTGGCACTCACTGAATGCCTTACTGGAAGTAACAATCACACTCACATGTGTATAGCCCTTCACAAAGCCTTTTCACAGTCACTGCCTCACTGGCTCCTTACAACAACTCCAAGAACCAGACAGCATAGATTATTCCCATCTCAGAGCTGAGAACACTGAGGTCAGGTAGTTAAAAGAAATCTGTCCTGGACTAGGAGTCAGTGGAGGATGGATCCAGTATTATCTTTGCCATTAATTCACTTTATGACCCTAGAAAAGTCACTTTCTTCTTCTTAGATCAAGTCTTCAATCTGCAAAATAGGTCAATGATCCATGTTCAGGTATAGATAAAGGTAGGTAAAAATCACCTTTCTGGAGAAGATAATACCTGAAAGAAATCATGAAGAATAAACAGGAGTTGGTCAGGCAGAAATGGAAAAGGGCATTCCAGAAGGAAACAGAATAAACAAAGGGCCAGAAAACAGTGGTCTTTGCCCCAGCTTTCTATCTGCCCAGCAAGTCAACCAAATTTAATAAGCTCTTCTTAGAGATGTACTCCAAGCATGGGACTGACGGATGATACAATGGAGGAAATAAAGCAAACTCAGGATACGGGTAGTCCCAGATCCCAAGGCCACAAACGTCAGGCTGCCTGCGACAACTGCTGCTGCTGCTGCTAGCACATTTTTCTATGATGACTAGTAAGTATGAGTCTAGAGGAATCTGATGAAAACCTTTATCTGCACAACGACTTGTAAGTGAATGTTCATAGCAACATTATTCAAAATAATCAAAACATAGAAACCAAAATGTCCCTCAACTGATAAACAGATAAATGGTATATCCATACAACAAAATATTATTAAGCTATAAAAAGAAATGAAGTCCTGACCCATGCTACAACATGGATGAACCTAAAAACATCATGCCAAGTGAAAGAAGCAAGTCACAAACGGCCACATATTGTACGATTCTATTTATATAAAATGTCCAGAGAAGTCAAATCCATAGACAGAAAGTAGATTAGTGGTTGCCAAGGGGAAGAAGGAAATATGGCGAAGTACAGGGTTTCTTTTTAGGGTGGTGGAAAATGTACTGGAATTAGAGCATTGTGATGTTGTACAATCTTGTGACTATACTAAAAACCACTGAACCGTATGGTATATGAATTATATCTCTGTATTTTAAACAAAGTAAATGCAATATACCAGAAGAACAAAATAAAGGAGAAAATGCATTTGCTAAAATTTTATAACCAATTGTGATTAAACATTCATAGCAAACTAGGATTATAAGGGAATCCATTTAATCTAATAAAAGCTAATTACCAAAAACACTAGCACCAACATCAAACTTAATGGTAAAATGTTGACAGTTTTCCTCTGAGATTACAAGTAAGATTAAGGGTGTCACTGCTATTTATCACAATACTGAAGGTATTAGTCAGTGCAACTAGGAAAGAAAAGAAGAAGGATTAAAAAGGAAGAAACAAAATTATCACAATTCACAGATAATAGGATTGTGTATATGAACATAGCAAAAATTCAAATAGAAAAATCTTCATAACTTATAGTAGATAAAGATTCTAAAAACAGAACAGAAAACATTAGAAAGGAAATAATACATTTAGCTATATTTAATTCTATCAAAGACACCATGTCATACATATATCAAAGATACCATTAAGTGCATAAATGAAGATATTTGCTATATATTCAACTGGCAAAAGGTTTATATCTAGGTAAGAACTCCTGAAAATCAATAAAAAAAATTTTTTCTTAAATGGGCAAAACACCTGAATAAGCACTTCACAAAAAAGAATATCCAAATGGCCAATTAACATGAAAAGCTGCTCAACCTCATTAAAGACTGACAAAACTAAGTGGTGACAAAAAAGTGAAGTGCAACTCTTATGCATGACTGGTGGGAATATAAACTGAACAGCCATGTGTTTGAACTTTGAATTTTTTAATTATCAACCAAAGTTTAGCATAAGTATCTGCATGATCCAGCATTTTCACTATGTATATGTACTCAACAAAAAAGTGTGAATACATCTATAAAAATATGCACAAGTGTGATCAGAAAACATTACCCATAAGAGTCTACCACTGACACCAACCTGATGTTCATCGATAGTACAATGGAAAATAATCCTATAAGAGAATATTATATAGCAATGGAAATGAGCTAAACTGTATGTAAAATTGCAGATAAATCTTATAAACAGTGTTAATCAAATGAAGACAAAGAAAAGAATATACATTGTATGATTCTATGTATAGCAACTCATTAATGGGTTTACCTTTGGGAAAGAGAGAGATGTTAGTGCCTGCAAGAGAAAACGAACGGAGCTTCTAGGGGGCTGCTTATATCCTTTTTTGTTGGACAGGTTAGTGGCCACATAGATGTGGTCAATGCAACACTAAACTGTACACTTCTGAAACGTGCATTTTACAAATAAAGGTGAAAGTTCAATGAGGGGACCTATAAGAAACCATGGTTCATGAGCCACATACGAACTTACAGAGCATTTAGTCCAATTTTTTTCATTTTATTTATTTTTTTAAAGTTTATTTATTTATTTTTGATGGAGGGGAAGGGCAGAGAGGGAGAGAGAGAATTCCAAGCAGGCTTCACGCTGTCAGTACAGAGCCCGACACAGGGTGTAATCTCATAAACCATGAGATCATGACCTGAGCCAAAATCAAGAGTCAGATGCTAACCGACTGAGCCACCCAGGCACCTCCAACTTTTTCATTTTAAAGACAGGAAAGCCTAGAGAAGTTCAGGAAGTTGTCCAAGGCCATACAACAAGTAAGTGAGAACACTGCAGGAGGAACCAAACCCCAAACAGAATACTTTATACTATTAATTCCTTAGAAAATCTTGAACATATAACTGGTTGCCAAGCTAAACTCCTAGTATCATATGTACATCAGTGCTTCCAACCCTGTGGACAAAAACTATGTAAGTGAATCAGAGAACACAGAGGAAGAAGGGAAGAAAGGGAAAAAAAGGGAAAAGAGAGAGAATTAGAATAAGAAAGAAATGAAGAGTATCTAAGATTTGTAGTTTTAAGAGGCTTACCTTTTTGGCCTCAGTTTCAAATATATTATTTGTTCCAGAGATCCAAGCCCATATCCAGAGCTTAGACTCCTGCTTCTGACAGATATTACAGAGAACTCTTGAGAACTTCTTGGGAAACCTGTTCTTGGGTCTGCTTAGTCTCAATGCCCAAAATAGCTTAATCTGGCCTTCCCATTAGCCCTATCTCAACCAACAGGAAATACAGGCCTATATGTGGACAGAGAAAGGTAGCTTACCCCAAATCCATTTTTTAATTCTACCTTAGAGGAACCCTGTCAAGAGCTGCTATTTTGTAAATATCGTAACAACTCTGAAGTGTTAATCACAGATTCCAAAAGAAAACTATGACTGCAAGCAATAATAGCCACCAAAGTTTTACCAAGTCTTAACAAGGCTTACTTTGCATAACATTTCTCACATCTTTAGTCTCATAATCCTTACAACAATTCTATGAGATAAATATTATTGTGTACCAATACTATAGGTAAAAGAACTGAGGCTAAGAAAGGTAAAGCAAGTTACCAAAAGTCTCAAAGTCAGGAATGGGCAATGGCGACAACTTCAAGTGCTTAAACTCCAACATGGTTTCTTTTGTATGCACTGTGCCTTCCCCATATTGCAGACTAAATGAATATGCCAGTAAGTGATAGAATAAATGTCATTCAATGCAAAGTTGTTTTAAAGCAAAAGAAACAACCAAATCAGTTCTACTAAAGGCGCTTGTATGAATATCTCTAGGATGGGAGCCCTCAAACACTACATGGTGTCCAAAGACTTAGAAGATAGAAGAATGAAAGGGTATGGTCCAGAAGTCAAGAGACAATGATTCAAATTCAGACTCCATGCACTACAACTATGCAGCATGTGCCCCTGGGCAAGTTGTTGACCTACTAAGCATAAGGGTATCAGTGCTTTACAGTGGAATCAGCTTCAATCCCAACTCAGCCACCCTCTAACTAGATCACCTTGGGAAAGTTACTTAATCACTATGAACCTGAGTTTACGGACTACAAAATGGAAATATTTATCTACCTAAAAGGGCTGGTATATTTTACAAACATCAAAGCTCCTAAAATACTGTGTGGAAATTAATAGGCATTCAATAGATAGTAGCTGGGTTATTGTTGTTACCATTTTATGGTTATTACTATTGTGTTATTACTATTTGTTATTACTATTTTATTATTATTATTATTATTATTATTATTATTAATTTCAGGATCAACTAAGGTGAAGAAAATATATATGCTTTATAAGCTAAAGAGCTTTACAAAATGAGTTATCATTAATGTGAGAGAGTTGCAGAGTAAGAGTTCCCAACCTACTCATTAAGACAAACTGTGGCTGAGAAGAAAAAAGAATCATCCTGATGTCATGTAACTAGAGATGACTAGCTTGAAGAAACAAAGTAGAAAAAGAAACTTGCAACCTCACACATCCTGATTTAACCCTATCTGTAGTCCATTTGGTTTTCAAATAGCATGGGAAATGAGGCTGACACTGCCAAATCCTATGGTGCGGTATAGCCATCCAGATTTCAGCACAAATTACTGGCCTTATTTATTTATTTATTTATTTATTTATTTATTTATTTATTATTTAAAAAAAATTTTTTTTAATGTTTATTCATTTTTGAGACAGAGAGAGACAGAGCATGAATGGGGGAGGGGCAGAGAGAGAGGGAGACACAGAATCGGAAGCAGGCTCCAGGCTCTGAGCCATCAGCCCAGAGCCTGACTCGGGCCCGAACCCACCAACCGTGAGATCGTGACCTGAGCCGAAGTCGGACGCTCAACCGACTGAGCCACCCAGGCGCCCCTGGCCTTATTTATTTTTTAAAAAGATTTATTTTTAATAAGTACCTCTCATTGGTTCAGCGGAGTTAATCTGAGCTCAAGGCAGTAAAACACTCCAAACTTGGGAGAGATAAACACTGACGTAGTCCAGTTTTAAAATTAACTTTGCTCAACTCTTCCCAAGCCTGGAGAATTCCACTTTGGTTGTGAAAATTCAGCCAGAAAAAGATTCCAAACTAAATGCTGCGGGACTTCTTAGAATAAGCCAAAGGCTCCAGACCCCAACCACAGGTACCAGGCTTTCCCACATAGAATTCTGCAACCCAGCGCCACCTATCACGGGCCTTCAATTACAGCTTCTTCCAATTATTTATGCATTTCCCCAGGCACACACTGAAGCCGTGCTGGAGGTCAGCATTAGGTAATGCCCACAAGCATTCTAACCATTGCCAGCTCAAATCTCAACCACTACTGCAGGCCACAAAGACTCTTCTTTCTCGTTTCCCAAATCTCTTTAGAGACCTAAAACTACCACTCTGGTAATTTTGGCTCCAAAAGTCCGGGTAGGACCTAGACACCTATTATTTTTTAAAAGCACCATGGGTGAGTCAGATGAGTAATCTGGGTTGAGAACAACTAACAGAGAGAGTAGGTTATGCTGTAACAGATACTTTAGGAAGATTTAGTTCCACACTCAACTCGACCACTTTCCAGTTGTGAGATCTTGAGCAATTTAATTTTCTCTAAACCTCAGCCTCCTCAACTGAAAATGACTTGTGGGCATCAGATTAAAACAAGAAATGAGTTTCCCATTAAGACAAACAAACAAAACCCCTCATATTTGTAATGTTTTACAGTTTAGAAAATGTCTACTACTTTATGTCTACTATGTCAAATGACAAAAGCCTATTCATGATAGGGAATTATGATTATTCCCACTTTACAGATGAGGATACTGAAATTAAAATCAACTGGTAAGGGGCGCCTGGGTGGCGCAGTCGGTTAAGCGTCCGACTTCAGCCAGGTCACGATCTCGCGGTCCGGGAGTTCGAGCCCCGCATCAGGCTCTGGGCTGATGGCCTGGAGCCTGTTTCCGATTCTGTGTCTCCCTCTCTCTCTGCCCCTCCCCCATTCATGCTCTATCTCTCTCTGTCCCAAAAATAAATAAACGTTGAAAAAAAAATTAAAAAAAAAAAAATCAACTGGTAAAAGGAAAAGAAATCACAGAATAAATGTCAGAGATAGGACTCAATCTGGGTTCTCTAAGTCCAGTTCTAGACCATTTCTAGACCAAATACTTTAGTAAGGGCATACCACTTCAAAGACTGCCAACACTGGTTTGTATCCTGCCAGGACTAAATGAGGCACAGGGCGAAGGGCAAAAATGCTTGTTGTTTGAAAGATAATATCAACAAGCACAGAATTAAACTGAACAAAGGATCCAAACAAAAGGGGAAAGAAGCACTTATTTCATTTTGATGTATGCATTAATTATAGCCATCTAGGTAGGTGTTCTTTAAAGGGGTGAAATCTCTGGGCTCAGGGCATGCATAGAAAATCTGTAACTAGGGGATGAAAGAGAGGTTACTAGATTATTTCACAAGAACTACTTATAACTCTATGCTTTCTACATCTATGCTTTGAATTTATAAAGATACAGCTTTGATCTTGAGCTATGAGATTTATTTTCGGACAGATTTGACCAAGGATCACTCAGCGAGAGTGTCCAAGCAAAACCTCCGGGTCTACAGCTTTATCATTAATTAAAGTACTTTACAATGGCCTACTTTCTTTCCACCTACATATACACCCCAATCCAATTTCATCTTTATAATCTTATTTATAGAATTACAGGATTTCAAAACTGTAAGAGACTTTATATGTCTACTGGTTTGACTCTAGTTTTTTAGATAAAGGCACTGAAGTCTACAGAGAAATAACTGACCCAAAAAAAGACAGCCAATTTATAACAGAACTAAGACCACAACCCAGATATTCAGAACCCCACCTCCCCATTCAGTACATAAGATCATCCCTTTCGTTCTCAATGATGTCTGAGGGTTATACTTGTACCTGCTGTTTTAGGCAAGAATCTTCTTTTAAAAAAAAAAAGGTTTTAAAACCATACAATTCATCCATATAGTGTAAAATTCAGTGGCTTTTTGTATATTAATGGAGCTAGGCAACCATTCTCACAATCAATTTTAGAACATTTTCATCACCCCAAAAAGAAACTCCATACCTCTTAGCCATCACCCTCTGATCCCATCCGCCTCCTCCCACGGTGCCAGGCAACCATTCATCTGTTTTTTGCCTATGGACTTGCCTGGACATTTCATATAAATGGAATCATGTAATATATGGTCCTTTGTAACTGGCTTCTTTCACTAGCATAATGTTTTCAAAGTTCCCCCATGTTGTAGCATGGATCAGAACTCCATTTCTTTTTATTACCAAGTAATAGTTCTTTGTTAGGATATGCCACATTTTATTTATCCACTCATCAGTTGATGGATATTTGGTTGTTTCTACTTCTTAGCTATTATGCATAATGCTGCTATAAACATTCATATGTAAGTATTGTGTGAACATGTTTCCATTTCTAGGTCATATGGTAATTCTATGATTAATCTTTTGAGAAACTGCCAGACTGTTCTAAGTGGCTGTACCATTTTACACTCCCACCAGCAGTGTATGAGGGTTCCAATTTCTCCACATCCTTGTCAGCACTTGTTATTCTATAGTCATCCTAGTGGGTGTGAAATGACATCTCATTGTGGTTTTGATTTGCATTTCCCTGATGACTAATGATTTTGAGCATCTTTTCATGTGCTTATTGGCCATTTGTATATCTTCTTGGGAGAAATGTCTATTTGGATCCTTTACCCATTTTTTTAATTGAGTTGTCTTTTTATTGTTAAGTTGTAATAGCTCTCCATATATGTATGATACAAGTCCCTCATCAGAAATATGATTTAAGAAAATTTTCTACCATTCTGTGAGTTATCTTTTAACTTTCCTGATGGTGTCCTTTGAAACACAAAAAATTTTAATTTTGATGGTATCTATGAGGCAGGAATCTTAGTTAGTCAGCAAGAACAATTCCAACTTCAATTTTAAAAGTCCTTTCTACTATATGTAGAAACTTGGGCCAAAGACCTACTTATTTATAGAGTTCAAGAATTATTGTTGAACCCAAAAGACAAATAAGCCAGTTAAGAAATGGGCAGAAGACATGATTAGACACTTTTCCAAAGAAGACATCCAGACGGGTAACAGACACATGAAAAGATGTTCAATATCACTCATCATCAGGCAAATACAAATCAAAACCACAATGAGATACCACCTCACACCTGTCAGAATGGCTAAAATTAATGACACAGGAAACAACAGGTGTTCGCGAAGATGTGGAGAAAAGGGAACCCTCCTGGACTGTTGGTGGGAATGCAAACTGACGCGGCCACTCTGGAGAATAGTATGGAGGTTCCTCAAAAAATTAAAAATAGAACTACCCCATGAGCCAGCAATTCCACTCTTAGACACTTACCCAAAGGATACAAAGATTCCAAGGGATACATGCACCCTGATGTTTACAGCTGCATTATCAACAATAGCCAAACTATGGAGAGAGCCCAAATGTCCACTGACTGATGAATTGATAAAGAAGATGTAGTATATATACATTGTGAAATATTACTTGGCCATCAAAAAGAATGAAATCTTGCCATTTGCAATGACGTGGGTGGAGCCAGAATATATTATGCTAAGCAAAATAAGTCAATCAAAGAAAGACAAATACCATATGATTTCATTCATATGTGGAATTTAAGAAACAAAACAGATGAAAATATGAGAAGACAGGGCAGGGAGAGAGGAAAGGGAAACAAACCACAAGAAACTCTTAATGACAGAGAACAAACTGAGGGTTGATGGAGAGAGGTGGGGAGGTGGGCTAGATGGGTGGTGGATACTAAGGAGGTTGCTAGTTGTGAAGAGCAGTGGGTACTGTATGTAAATGATAAATCACTGAATTCTACTCCTGAACTCAATATTGCACTGTGTGTTAACTAAAATTTAAATAAAAAAATAAAGTTTTCAGCCACTGGGGGGGAAAAAAAAAAAGAACTATGGTTGTTAAAGCACAATGTTAAAAATAAGCATCCACCTAAATTGAGGGATACAAAGTGACTATATATGTGGGAGAAGATTCTAGGGCAGGGTAATATCACCTAGATCATAGCCCCTGTATCCTAGGAAGTTAACCACTACTACATAAATAAATTAGCCAGAAAATGAAAGCTAAGCAACTTACCCCTATCTCTTCTATCTAGGCCCCCAAAGGGCTCACAATGAAGGTGGAATAGAGGAAAGGGTAAACACACACAAAGACACAAGCCCCAAATACTCAATAATAATCCTCAATAGTTCTCATTTCAGTTATTCAAGAATCATTTCCTATACGTAATATCACTGCTTATTAGACATCTCTATGTCAAGACATCTCAGATGCAAAGTGCCTAAAATTATCTTTTCACCTCAAATGCGATGTGTTTAAAGTCATCATCTTTCCTGCTCTCCAACTACAAACCTCCTGACTTGTTCCTCTTCCCGTGTTCCCTATTTGGTTAATAATACTATCATCTACCATCTTATACTGATCTATAGTTATGCAGTTATATTTTTCTACAACGTAAGATATTTTCTGCAATTCACATTGTGCTTATTATATTTGGCCTACTGCTTCAGAATCCCAATTCTGATTTTATCATATAGTCTAATGCCTCCCAGCTTCAATAAAGGAGTAAAGAGAAAGGGTAATAATTTTTGAGTACCTTCTGTGTGGAAGGTACTTAATTAGGAAATTTGCTGTAATCTTCACACAACAACCCTGTGAAATATTATCCCAATTTTAGAGATATGAAAATCCCAATGTTTCCTGCAGATAGGAAACTAAAAGTCAAAGGAGGTGACTCACATACCTAAGGTCAGAGAGCTGGTAAGTGATGAATACAGGATTTGAACCAGGTCCATCTAAATCAGAAGCTATGATAACTATTTATAAACAGAAAGCCAATTTTGTCAACACCCTACAAGAAAAGGACTTGCAAGCATGACTGAGAATTTTACCTCATATCAATAGCCACTTAAATAAACATTTGGGGAGTCAAACAAAAGTCATCTATCAATGTGGATACCCAAACCTCTATTTCATGATCTTCTTGTCCATAGGATCTCAGTGACTTTATGAGATACACTATTAAAATCCTGATTATTCTTCTAGAAGTTTTATCAGTAAAAAGAAAATGAGCCCACCTAGTATGACTTATCCTTAGCAAACTCATGCTGGGTCCTGCTTCCTTTTCTCAGCTATTACTTACCCTTCTTACGATATCTAATCTCCAAATCTATGTGAGATGGGGGCATACAAATAAATAAGAGGCAATCAAGAATCAGAAAGACATTCCAAATGAAACTAGCTTGAGAAAAAAACATTTCTTGGAGCACCTGGTTGGCTCAGTCAGTTAAGCTTCCTACTTTGGCTCAGGTCATGGTTCACAGTTGGTGAGTTCGAGCCTTGTGTTAGGCTCTGGCACAGAGCCTGCTTCTGATCCTCTGTCTCCCTCTCTCTGTCCCTCCCCTACTCATGTTCTCTCTCTCTCGCTCTCTCTCAACATAAATAAATATTTACAAAAAAAACATTTACAAATGAAGACATTCCAGTATTTCTTATATTTTGTGAGTTCATAAAAGTTTAATCACTTACTTAAAAAATAAGTAAATATTTGGCGTTAGATTGTCTAAACTTTGGTAACAGAATAATTATTTTCTTAGAATTTTGTTCAGATATAGTTAATAAAATATAAAAATAAGTCTATTTTCTATTTGACTTCAGCCACGTTAGGAAAGAAAGACAAAGGAAGTATTTAAGGGGAGAAAAGGCATTAAAGGAAAATTAAGTCAAGGAAAGGAGAGATCTTTTATCTAGATTACAAAAAAAATTGTTTTAAGTATACAAATTGGAGGGTATTATGCTAAGTGAAATAAGTCAGGCAGAGAAAGACACATACCATATGTTTTCACTCATAGGTGGATCCTGAGAAACTTAATAGAAGACCAAGGGGGAGGGGAAAGGGAAAAAAAAAAGTTACAGAGAGGGCAGGAGGCAAACCATAAGAAACTCTTAAATACTGAGAACAAACTGAGGGTTGAATGGCGGGAGGGGGAGGGGAAAGTGGGTGATGGGCATTGAGGAGGGCACCTGTTGGGATGAGCACTGGGTGTTGTATGGAAACCAATTTGACAATAAATTATATTTAATAAAATAAATAAATAAACAAAAAAAGCAAAAGAAAAATAAACAGAGTACACAAATGATGAGAAAAATGAAATACTGTACTTTTATCTCCAGGTAAGATGGATCGGTAAAATCGGTCCTTCTTTTTCTTCTCCTCTGGGTTTGGAGGCAGAGGTTTGGAACCGTGGTTTAGGGTTCCAGCATCTTTGCTGCCAGCTCCAATCATAGTGCTGGTGTTTCTCATCGGAGGGGCTGGAGGTTTGTCTTGAATGTCTAGGCCGTTATTTGACATCGTCACCACCACCAGCAGCTACTGGAATCAGAGAGAACAAAATAACTCTTTTATCATTTTCGTGCTAAAGGAAATATATATTAAAAAAAATTTTAAGTCCAAACTATACAACCCATCCTCCAGGGCCCAGCTCAAATCCTTCCACTGCACACCATAACTACTGCTGTCTGATTCAGTCAACAATACTCAAAGATGTAATACCTACTCTGTGCCAAGCACTGATGAAAATTCACAAGGTTCTTGTTTTTCTCTAAGGCACTGGAGAGCACAGAGAACCACCATGATGTCATTTAAAAGGCAGAAATTTGGCCCAGCTAAAATATGAATCCCAAACTAAGTGTGAATCCCAGTGCCACTTACTAGCTTTAGAAGAATTTCTTAACCACTTGGGTTCCATTTATTCATTCATTAAATAAAACTGCTAACAGCATTCTACATAGTAACTCTTTGCCAACCTTTAATCCTGTAGCTTTAGGAAATCATGTTCCCTCTCTATAATGGACTGTATCACTACATCAAAAGTCAGTAAAGCTGCCAATTTTGTTAATAGTCTTATTGGAACACAGTCATTCATTTACATATTGTCTATGGCATCTTTCACATTCCAATGAGTTGAGTAGTTGCAATAGAGACTATATGTTCACAAACCTAAAATATTTATCAAGTTTTTTTCAGGAAAACTTTGTTGAAGGGGGAGTTCTAGCCCCCTTGGCCTAGATCATCTCTCCTGTAAATTTGACCTGGTTCTAAACCCATGATGGCCAATGCAGTAACCATCCTGTCATATACGGTGTTGAATTTACTGCTAATCTCCAATGCTTCTGGTAAAGGGAAGGAATAAAATCTTTAAAGGGGAATTCCTATCATGGTACCAATAGTTTTAATGAGGATAGGTGTTATTACCTTAAATAAGTAAGTGTCCTTGACAATGGACAGGCATGAATGTGTCCACAATTAATAAAGTCTCTCATTATTCTTCTAGGTTACAGTAGAAATTATATCTCTAACCATGACTACTTAGAATATACATTCTGAAGGGCACCTGGGTGGCTCAGTCAGTTGAGCGTCCAACTTTGGCTCAGGTTATGATCTCATAGCTCGTGAGTTCGAGCCCCACGTCGGGCTCTGTGCTGACAGCTCAGAGCCTGGAGCCTGCTTCTGCTTCTGTGTCTCCCTCTCTCTCTGCCCCTAACCCCTTCGCATTCTGTCTCTGTCTCTCTCAAAAATAAATAAACATTAAAAATATAAGTTCCGTGGAGTAAAATACAACAATGCTTTAGAGATGAACGTTTCTAATTAAAAAACAAACAAACATAAACCAACATAATAATCATCACAAGCTTTTTAGGAATACAGATGCCCTGTTTTGATCCCCACAAATTGTGATTTAGTATGACTGGGTTATGTTCCAAATTCTGTAATTTTAAGACTTAGTGATCCCAATGCCAGCCAGATTTGAATACCACTGCTGTAGATGCCAATTACATAAATACTATGAACAAAATTGAATCTTTTTTACATTTTCTAATAAATGCAGAACTAAATGATCACCTGCATCCATTTTGTCTTTTAATTATTTCTCCACATGCCATCAGTGATCTAAAATACAGCACTCCTCTACTTTAAAATCCATCACAGGGGCGCCTGGGTGGCGCAGTCAGTTAAGCGTCCGACATCAGCCAGGTCACGATCTCGCCGTCTGTGAGTTCGAGCCCCGCGTCAGGCTCTGGGCTGATGGCTCGGAGCCTGGAGCCTGTTTCCGATTCTGTGTCTCCCTCTCTCTCTGCCCCTCCCCCGTTCATGCTCTGTCTCTCTCTGTCCCAAAAATAAATAAACGTTGAAAAAAAAAAATTTTAAATCCATCACAAAAGCTAAAGTTCCTTACAAACTAAGCCATAACACCCGGACACAGCCTACATTCAAATTGTACCTTAGAAACCTCTATTCTCCTGATTTGCCAAGTAGTTTCTTACCCTCCTGCCAATGCTTCTTGTCAATGATTTCTCCCTCCTCTGACTGATAAAAATCTTACTCATCATTCAGGGCCAAATTCAAGCTTTACCTCTTTGTGTAATTCATCCTCACCTACCTCTGGCAAACCAACTGCTCCTTACTTCTCTTTTTGAACAAAAGAAATCAAATAAGCAAGGACAATCTTATTAATCTATACTAACTCTCTGGGTAGTGTGCTTTTTATCCATTTGTTCCAGCTTCACTTTGCAGATTTGCCTTTGCTTTCCCTTCCAGCCCCAACTCAGGTCCCTCAGCTCCCCCAAAGAGAATTTCCACAGGCTCAGTTCTCAAGTGTACTTTCCTACTCTGGACTGCCAGTTCCAAAATTACACTCCCCACAGCTACCTGATAGCCTAAGCAGGCCCTTCCTGCCTTTCTGGTCCTTCAGCCAACAGTTTCATTGAATGTAACTCCCTTTGAGGACTATAGCCCAAGATTATGCCAAGAAAGGCTTCATCACCCTTTTTGATACAGGGTTTTCTTCATTTCTCAGTTCTTTCACCATACTTGGGGAACTCTCAGGGGTAGCCCTCCATTTTCAAAATGATTCCAAATTATTAAAATCTAAAATCTGTTGTTGGAATACAATGCTTGAATCCTCTGTACCACATTCCAGCCTAGGTCACCCAGCCTATGCTTGAAAACTTCCAATTTTAGGAAATCTACAGTCTCAAAAGACAGCCTATTCTATCTTTGGTCACTTCATTTAGAGTTCTTACTTGTATTAAGTTCTATCTATTTCACACTGCATTGCAATCATCTGTTTAGACATTTCCTCCCCATACACTCCCTCCTCTGCCAGACTTAGACTATGAACTCCTCAAGAACAAAGTTCAAGGATGCCTGGATGCTATGAACAAAAACTGTTCTGTCAGTTAAGGCTTGGACTCTTGGGACTCTTGATTTCAGCTGAGATGGAGCCCTGTGTCAGGCTCTACACTGACAGTGCAGAGCCTGCTTGGGATTCTCTCTTTCTGTCTCTCTTCACTCTTCCTTGCTTATGGGTGCACACACACTCTCTCTCAAAATAAGTTAGTAAATGTTAAAAAAAAAGAAGAATAAAGTTCAGTCATATTTATTTCTCAATCCTCAACACCAGGTCTGGAACAGAATATTCAAAAAGAATGAAATCTTGCCATATGTAACAACATGGATGGAACTAGAGTGTATTATGCTAAGCGAAGTAAGTCAGTCAGATAAAGACAAATATCATATGATTTCACTCATATGTGGAATTTAATAAACAAAACAGATGAACATAGGGGTAGGGAAGGAAAAATAGGATAAAAACAGAGAGGGAGGCAAACCATAAGAGACTGTTAAATACAGAACAACCTAAAAGTTGCTAGAGGGGAGATGGGCAGGGGATGGGCTAGATAGGGGATGGGTTTTAAGGAGGGCACTTGTGATGGGCACTGGGTATTATACATAAGTGATGAATCACTGGGTTCTACTCCTGAAACCAATACTACACAGTATGTTAACTAACTTGAATTTAAATAAATTAATTAAAAAAAAAGAATACTCAATAGGGGCACCTGGGTGGCTCAGTCGGTTGAGCATCTGACTTCAGCTCAAGTCATGATCTCACAGTCCATGAGTTCGAGCCCTGCGTCAGGCTCTGTGCTGACAGCTCAGAGCCTGGAACCTGCTTCAGATTCTGTCTCCCTCTCTCTCTGCCCCTCCCCTACTCATGCTCTGTCTCTCTCTGTCTCAAAAATAAATTTTAAAAAAACATTCAAAAAAAATTTTTTTAAATAAGAAGAATACTCAATAAAGATTTGTTGAACAAATGAACAAAGAGCAAGTAAACAAATAAATGAATAAATAAAAACTACTTCTATTTGTTAGTCCTAAATCTTAACTCACAGCTATTCCAAAAAGTCTATTGCTTCTTCCCCAGACTGAACTTTAGATACCTGAAAACATCTTTCAAAACCCCCCAAATCTATTTTCTCAATGCTAAACATTGTCAGTACCTTCAACTACACTCACAGAACACAATTTTATATCTTCCTGATCCTTCCCTCTGAACTTACTTGGACTTAATGTTTCTATACTACTTTCCAGTTTCCCTGCAGCCCTCCAACCAGTCTTTTCCTATGGTTCCTCCACAAGTCTTTACTCTCTTTACACTTCATAGATCCCCTCACTGGTCATTTTGTCCATCTACATTCAGGACAATAACTGGCACATGTTTAAAACTATGCCATTTTAAACTTTTTTTTTTTTTTTTTTAACAGGAAAACAAGTCCAAAACATCAATCCTGAGGGGAGAAAGGAAAAACATACTCAACTCTTAAATAAGGAGACCAAACACATCTTAAATCTTCTAACAGTCTGTGCAGGCCAAAGATCTGGGAGGATAACAAGCCCATGCCTTCTGACATGCTGCAGTATAAAGCTAGGTTCAAGGCCAACATTTAGAATGATCATTCAGATGGCACCCTTCTACCCATCCTAGAGAACAAACTGGTAATACAGAGAGGGGGAAAGATAGACTGACCACATTTTACCAATACCCCAGAGGCTTAGGGAGCCTAATAATTTATGAGAAACTAATTATACTGAAGTATTATGAATCAACTGAATGGCTCTACAATACATGCAGGATCACTGTGAGGTTTCAAAAAGGCCATTGGTAGGACAATATAATAAAAAGATGACTGGAGGCTAAAATCAAGAGACCTGGATTTAAGTCCTGGCTCTGCTATTTACTAGCTACATTTCTAATAAAAGTCCCTTCACCTATGAGGGGCAATCTGTTGTTTCCCACTATGTAGTCACTAGACAGATACTGGTCAAGAAGGCAACCAAGGAAGGGAAGTGATTTGATGTCTCCTTTGCCATAAAAAGCATAAAGACATTGTGCTTGGGCAGAGAGAAGGGGAAGAAAACACTTTTCAAGTAGCCACTATGTGTAAGGTACTTTACATACTAGATGAAACTGGACAGGGACTGAGGGAAGAAGTGTGCACACCAACCGCTACTTCCTTCCACTTTATCACATCTGGATGCCACAGCCACAGTATAAAGAGCCATGATACACATAACATCAAAGCCAGAAGCAACATTAGAAGCCACCTAATCTGACCCTCTCATATAACAGAAGGGAACACTGAGGTCCAAAACACAGAATGAAATTGCTTAAGATCGCACAGCAATTTAAAGGTGGGGGTTCCAATGTTTTCAGACTCTGTCAAACAATTTTCCAAATATACCTGATGTAACTGTAGCACCTTTGTAACTTTTCTTTTTTTTTTTAATATGTTTGGTGGTTTGATAGAGAGAGAAGGAGACAGACAGCACACAAGCAGAAGAGGGAGAGAGTGAGAATCCCAAGCAGACTCCAAACTCACAGGCTCCACACTCAACAGACTGAGCCACCCAGGCGCCCTGCCCCTTCGTACCTTTTCTGACCTGAATTCTGCTACTCTTGGTTTAGGTAAGTCAAATCTAGCCAGTGGCAAATATACAACAATATAAACATGTTTGGGCTGGATGTGATTGATATTTACTAATGTCTTCCATGAGGCTCAGCATGTGAAAGTTATGGACACCTTTTGCTGTCACTGCAGATTCTTCATTTAAGTACAATTCAAATCAATAAATTTTTACTGAGTACTTACATATAAGCTGCCATGTTGGAAACCAGGGACACAGAGATAAATAAAGGAATATGATCTAACTCTAGAGGTTCTCACAGTCTAGTAAGCAAGATAGGCAGGATCTAGAAAACCACAATGCCAGGCCACTTGTGAATAGTGCTGTAAGAGCAGGATAAGCAGTAAAATGTCAGAAGACACAAAAAGGAAAGACTATATTGAATTTAGGTGATCAGCAAGGCTTCATAGAAGAGGTGATGTTAAAAGGAGGGGCTTAACGAATAAACAGGTCAGACTGGTGGTCTTTGACTCTGGATTATTAGAACCCCCTATGAGCTTTTAAAAGCACCAGCCAAAGTACTTAGGGGGAAGTACACTAATATTTGCAATTTACTTTGAAATTCATTTAAAAAAATAAGATGGATTAATGAATGAACACAGGGATGTGATATACTTGTCCATATATAACTTATAATGAATGCGATAAAGCAAATACTTGAAAATGTTAATGGTAGAAGAATCTAGGTGGTGGGTATACATGTATTCACTGTAAAATTCTTCCAACTTTGCTGTACTTTTGGAATTTCTCCTAATAAAAAGTTGGGGGGATGGATACCAATGCTGAGCTCTGATTTAACTGGTATAAAATAGGCCCAGGCATTGGTATAGTACCAGAACCAAACAAAACAGTCAATAAATAAATGGATGATTTTGACAGAGAATGATAATGGCAAGTGCATCCCAGACCACAGGAATAGCAACCGTGAGAGTACACTGTGATAGAACACAACATGAAAATGAAAAAGTAGGACACAGTGATCACAGAGAACCTTTTATGTTCTGTAACACATACAGCACTGGTCAGAAAAATGGTCCCTTCTAAGCAGTTCTAGGTCCATGCAATGAATGTTCTGTGTTAAAAATAAAAGATGACACTTGATTTAAAAAGGCTGTGGAGAGATGACAATGAAAAAAGAGGTGTTGCCTGGAGGAGGGGACCAGCTGCCATCTGTCTGCACAGAGGACTCTGCGCTGACTTGAGCTCACACAATGGGACTTGGAGTTTAGAAGAGTCCTCTAAACTGCCTAACAGGGTTGCTAAAATTCTAAAAACCAGTGTCCCTGCAAAACCTCTTGAACTAACCATCTTTGCAAATAGGATTTCAGCCATCATTTGACACTGACAGTTTAATAACCACTAACATTCTAAAACACTTTGGAGTTTACAGAAAACATGGAAATCCATTTGGTTGGTATCATTTTTCTCATTCATTCATGCAAATATTTATTCATCACCTACTGTCTGCCAGGCTGTGCTAGGTGCTGGGGATAAAACAGTGAACAAGTCAGAAGAAGCAAAATGTCAGAGATGGTGCCAGTCACCCAGAGCCAACAGAGGCGGGGATCTGAAATGCAGTCTGTGTGACCAGAGGACCACCTCTTTTTCAACTACACCACATGTCACTGTTCACTCTAAAAGCAAAGGAATGGGCTAGATAACCTCTAATAATCCCTCAGGCCATTATTTAAAATGAAAGAGAGAAAGGAAGAAGAGAAAATAAAACCTATTCCATATATTAACCACATCTGTCAGTCAACAACTCAAAGCAGCTGAGACTGGCATGACCAACACTCCACCCAGAACTGGGGAGTACTGCATGCCCTTGACACCTGGTTATGAGAATCTGATCTTTAATTAAATTGTGCCAGGAGGCTTTCTTTGGCAGGAGCCTGGAATGCTGCAGTCTTGAATTTGCTGAGGGATGTCCTTCTGACACGTCAAAGGCACTCCCGCTATGCAGCCTCCAGCCACTTGTTCTGGTTTAGCAACAAGAAAGCAACTGCTGAAGTAGCAGAGGAAAACTGTGGAGGCTGTTTCTGGGCTGTTAGGAAAGCTACTTTAATTTCTGACCCTCAGTTTCCTCTTATGTAAAATACACATAAGACTATGTACTTTATACAGGTATGAGAACTTAAAAAGCATATATAGAGAGAAGCACCTAGCATGCTGCCTGGCACAAAACAGATGTCCAATAAATACCCGTTCTTATCCCCCATTCATCTTTCTAGTTTCATCTCTATTATTCCCTAAACTTGTTCATTCCAACTCAATATTCTTTCATGCCCCTGCCTTTGCCCACACTGTTCTCTCTGCCTAGATGTCCCAACTTGTCTGCCAAGCAAACTCCTACTCATTCTTCAAGACCCAGCTTGATTCACTTTCTCTATGAAACCTTCATAGAAACCCCCCTACTTCTATCCTTTCCCCAAAATTTAATAGCATTTTATACATACATTTATACATGCAGCATTTATACATTTATACATGCAGCAGTTTCCACATAATCATAATAACCTCACCAGACTATGAACAAGCCAAAGGACAAAACTGAGTCTGATTAATCTCTATTCTCCAAGTCCCACCCAGCACAAACCTGGCACACGAGGTAACTAGCAAAGGTTCACAGTCTAAGGCTGCCTTGTTTACAAGAAAAAAAACATAGGAGCTAGAAGGATCATGAAAAATCAGCCAGTTCCAAACCTTTATTCTATAGCTGGGAACCTGAAACCCATAGGGGTATGAAATTTACCTAAGATCACTCAATGAAATAATGAGGACATGATGAGCCTCTGATTATTCTGATTCTCTTAAAAACACTCTCTTTCAGGGGCACCTGAGTGGCGCAGTCGGTTAAGCGTCCGACTTCAGCCAGGTCACGATCTCGCGGTCCATGAGTTTGAGCCCCGCGTCAGGCTCTGGGCTGATGGCTCGGAGTCTGGAGCCTGTTTCCGATTCTGTGTCTCCCTCTCTCTCTGCCCCTCCCCCGTTCATGCTCTGCCTCTCTCTGTCCCAAAAATAAATAAACGTTGAAAAAAAAAATTAAAAAAAAAAAACACTCTCTTTCTACACTAATTATAGTTTGAGACAAAATGAACAAAGGACTATACCTGGAATCAGAGAGGTATGAGACGCAGCAAAATGAAATGGAAAAGACAGAGAGATTTGGAGTCACAGACTTAAGGCAACGATGTACCTTCACCCTTCCCTCCTCTCACCAATCAGATCTACATATCTTCCTCACTTCTACCACCTGTGCAGATAGCCACTAGAGTTACCTGCAGAAACTAGTAACAAAGGTCTGATACCTCTCCCTACCATCTTGGGAAATTCCTGAGCTGCAGTTCCAGTTAAGCTATTCTCAACAGTTAAGGATAAGCTTCAAACCATCAGACTTCACAATGGATGCCCTGAACTAAGAAAATCATCACTGAAACCTGAGGCCCATACAATCTGAGAGCTGAAAGGAACCTATATGGCCATCTGGTTCAACCACCCAAGGAACAATGAAATCTACTCAGCTGCCTCTTACATGGATGACCTTCTAGTCAATCTCTGCCTAAACATATCTTGTGATTTCCCACACTGCCACATGCTGCCTCAAAGGAACATTTTCTCTTGGAAGTGTTAAGAACCACAGTTTAAAAGTGGACTGCCCTCTCTCCTCTAAAAGATAATCAGGACTAAGTCAATCAACCTTCCAGTGTCCATTTACTTCAGTCATCCTCAATCACCCAAAATCTTGTCCCCTACCTTTTCTGTATGCCCTCTAATCTCATCAAATTCCTCACCCCCTCCTAATTCTGGATCCCTTTCACTATTTCCTCTGTATCTTCCCATTTGTCATGGGCTAACTCCCCTTGCCTCCTTTTCTTAAAAGAAACCTGGCTATCACCTAAAAAAGAGACTTCAGCAGCCCTCTCAATTGGAAGCTATTTTCTCTCTCATACCCAATGTATCAGTGTTGTCCTTAACTTTTCAGAGCTATTTCCAAACAATTCCTTTCTCCTTGTAAAAACTTCTTTCCTTTGAGCAGCCTCCACTGGTTGCTATCACACTTCCGTCCTGCCTAATACTCACTTCCTGGTCACCTCACTCAAAGGCTTTAGTTCCTTGATCAGTCTTCTTCTGTACCCCTCTAGTTATCATTCTAGGTGACTTTTACAGCCACAATGATAACCATTCCAACACTCTGGCCATTTCAATTGCAGACCTCCAGTCCAAGCTGCCAATACTCCCATGATCACACCCTAGACCTTATCACCAAAATGTGCATCAACTCCAATATCTGGAATGAATCATATATACTCTAACACAATCTCCAAGCCATGCAGCTCACTTGCTCAAGAAGTTCTACTACGATTCCTAGACTTTCTATTGAGCTCTAATCCACTATCCATTAGTACCTCCAGCCTTCACTTCTCTTTTTTCTTAATTACAGTCCATAAAAATCACTCAAACATCAAAACCCATCAGTCCTCTAAAACTCAACAACAAAAATCCTAACAACTCAATTCAAAAGTGGGCAAAGGATCTGAATAGACATTAAAAAAAAAAAAAAAAGATATGTGAATGGCCAATAAGCACATGAAAAAATGTTCAACGTCACTAATCATCAGGAAAATGCAAGTCAAAACTACAATGAGATAATACCTTGCATCATTAGGATGGCTACTATCAAAAAAAGAGAAACCAACAAGTATTGGTGAGGATGTTGAGAAATTAGAACGCTTGCTCACTGCTGGTGGGAATGTAAGATGGTACAGCCACTATGGAAAATAGTGTAGTGGTTCCTCAAAAAATTAAAAATAGAATTACCATATGATCCAGCAATTCCACTTCTGGGTATACACACACACACACACACACACACACACACACACACACACACACAAATGGGGTCTCAAAGAGACATTTGCACACCTGTGTCCATAACAGTATTATTCACAATAGCTAAAATGTAGAAGCAATACAAGGATCCATTGGCAGATGAATAGATAAGCAAAATGTAGTACACACATACACTCAAATATTATTCAGAGAAGGACAGAAATTCTGTAACATGCTACAACATGGATGAACCTTGAGAACACTATGCTAAGTTAAATAAGTCAATCACAAAAAGACAAATACTATATGATTCCAATAATATGAGATCATATTCTCATAGTCAAAATCATAAAGATAAAAAGTATGATGGTGGCTGCCAGAAGCTGGTGGGAGGCGAAACGGAGAGTTACTGTTTAACAGGCCGAGTTTCAGTTTTATAAAATAAAAAGAGTTCTAGGATGAATGCTGGTGATGGTTGCATAATAATGTGAATGTATTTAATGCCACTGACCTATACACTTAAAAATAGTTAGTATGGTAAGTTTTATGTTATATACATTTTACCACAATAAAAAAAAAAGGAAAAAGTAAGGGGAATTAGAATTTACTAAATACGCTACAATGTGCTCAAAGTTCACAATGGTATCACAGTCATATTACCATAGGAGCCTGTTAACACTGGGGTAGAGGCCAGTGAACTGAGACTTAAGATATTAATTACAGGGGGCGCCTGGGTAGCTCAGTCAGTTGAGCATCCAACTCTTGATTTCAGCTCAGGTCACGATCTCATGGTGAGACATGAGATCAAACCCTGCCTCGGGCTCTGTGCTGGCTGAGGAGCCTGCTTAATTAAGATTCTCTCTCCCCCATTTGTGCACGCATGTTTCTCTCTCTCAAAAAAAGATATTAATTACAGGCAAATGATGACTGGTTCTCAGTAAAATCTATAGGACAATAAGACAGCTTATAACAGGCTTTCACTGTACATACATACTTTAAATAAATCTGATCAATCTAAACAAATCTGATTAAAACACACACATGACACACAGAAAACAAAACAATCAATCCCTTTGCCTCCTCTCCCTTTCCAAAATTCAACTGGAAAAATCTCAGCTTTGGCATACCTGAACTCCCTCCCAAATGTCTCTATACTGAAGCAGTTGAATGTCCTAGAGAACATTGCCTGATTGACTGCTTTCACTTGAAAATTATGAATACCTCCCTACATATGATTACCTTGCCTCAAATAAGCACTCAATTGGGCTTCCCAATCACCCCTTCCCCTTTGCTGATGAACTCACCTTCTGTGAGAAAATAGAAATCTTTGCAGGAGAATTCCATCTTCCCACTCCCAAATCTATGTGCCTGTCTGCACCTGCATCACCCAGTTACAATGAAGGAAGTGTTCCTACTCCCATCAAAAGCCATTCTCTCTTTTCCCTCTACTCTTTTACTTGCACTCCCTCTCACCTGGAATGATCTCTTTCAGCTACATTAATCAACCAATCAATTAATCAGTCTCTCTCCCCCACTCCCTCTCTTTTTTAGATATATTCAGTCATTCAACAAATATTTATCAAGCATCTACATTATCCCAGTACTACTCTAGCTGAATAAGACAAAGTCCCTGTGTTTGTGGATTCTATGAACCAGTAAAAGAAGCAGACAAAGAAATAAGCAAATAAATATGCAATGTCAAATCCATAATGGAAATTAAAGAGTAATACATGTGAATATGGAGAGGAACAGGGATGGGTGGTATATAAGACGAGATGATCAGGAGAGGCTTCTCTGAGGAAGAGACACTTAAGACCTGAATAAATGAGACAACTAATCTTAGTAATACCTGGAAGCATTTTAAGCAGAGGGAGCAGTAAGTACAAATGTCCTAGATGAGACTATTTGGGGGCATGTAGGGCAGCGAAAAGGACAGCAAGACAAAAGTTTACTGAACAAGGAAAAGCATGGCAGAAAACTAAGATTAGAGATATAGCCAGGGGCCAGATTATGTAGGACTTTACAGTCCTACAAACAGTAAGTTTGAATTCTGTATCAAGCATGAGAAGATACTAATGAGTTTTGAGTAGTGTTCTGATTTATGTTTAAACCACTCTGGTTGCAGAGAAGAGACTGCAGGGGAGCAAAGGAAAAGTAAAGAGACCATTAAGAAATTATTATAATAGTCCAGGTAGAAACTGATGATGCCTTAATGGATTGCAGTCAGTATACAGCAGTATAAGCAAAGATAGATATTTTGAAGGTGGAGCCAAATGGTTTATTTAGAGATTGGATGTGAGAAAAAAGGAAAAATCAAGATGATCTCTAAATTTTTGGCCTGTTCTGAGAATACTGAGTGAATATAAACATGTTATAGTGTCTCCCATTCAAAGACACCAACATCTTCCTCAAAACATCATACATTTCTTGTTGCCCTTCATAGCACAGCTTCTCAAAAGAATTGTCTATTTATACTATCTCCACTTCCTCCTCTTCTATTTGCCAAGTAATATTCTACTATTGCACCAAAAGTAGTCAAGATTACCAATCATCTCCATGTTGCCAAATCAAATGGTTACTATTCTGTCTTGACCTTACTCAATCTCTCTGCAGCATTCACCTGCTTCTCCTTCTTTTTGTGTACTCCTATCTCCTTTGCTGACTCTTCCTAGCTATCCTCGACATGTCCAAGGTTAGAAACCTCCTTTCTTCATATGTTACATTCTCATCTAGATGATCTCATCTAGATGTATGGCGTACATGTATCTCTATGTATGGCTTTACATATTACCTATATGTTGATGTTATCCAAGTTTCTATCTTTAGCCCAAAAGCTCTCTTTCAGATTAGTAACCATCTGTTAGACAATTCCACCTAAACCTAACATGAATAAATGAAACTCTTGGTATTCACAGCATCTATGATAAATTTTAATTGTATTTGCTTATTTATTATACATCTCCATCAATAAACAGAAAGCTTCACAAAGGAGCAACTAAGTCTTTTGTGTTTACTAATATATAGTTAGCAACTAAATAGGGCTCAGCAAAAGTAGACACCAAGATTTACTAGAGCCTGTCTCTACCCTCCAAATAGTCACATACTAATAGGATAGGCAGATACATAAACCGCAATGACAGTATGACATGACATGGTAAGTGCCACTGTCAGTGGTGAGAGGAAGAACATGAGTGCTTCATGAATCCCAAAGAAGGGCCCTTAATAGCCTTGGAGTCAAGGAAGGCTTTTTTTTTTAATATGAAATTTATTGTCAAATTGGTTTCCATACAACACCCAGTGCTCATCCCAACAGGTGCCCAAGGAAGGCTTTCTTAAGAAGACAACTTAAGAGTTTATTTTTGCAAGCATAGTTATTCAGTGCCTACTATACACTTTTTCTTTTTTATATAATTATGTTCAAGCTTTATAGTAACTCTTCAAGGTAGGTATAAATATATTCAATTTTATATATGAAGCTTAGAGAGATTAAAAACCAAGTAGTTAGTAGGTAGTGGAACCAAAATTTGAACTGAGGTCAGTCTGCTTTTCAATCCCTCCACCTTCCTTTCTTTCTTTTCTTTACTCTTCCTTTTTTTTTTCCTGTATCACAAGGCATCACCAAAAATAATATCTTTTATACTTGCCACCTACTATTTGTTTGACCTAAAAGAAATCACTATACCTCTTGACTTCAGTTTTTAGCATGGGGTTCAATTACCAGTCAGTCTCTAAGTCCTCCTCATTCTAACTCCCTCTTTTTTCCTTTGTTATTAAAGATTGAGACTCATGGCACCTGGGTAGCTCAGTAGGTTACCGTTACTTGTCAGACTCTTGATTTCGGCTCAGATCATAATCTCACAATTCATGTGAGATTGAGCCCCGCATCAGGCTCTGTGCAGACAGCCTGGGATTCTCTCCCTCTCTCTCTGCTGTTCCCCTACTCGTGCTAGCTCTCTCTCTCTCTCAAAATAAATAAATAACCTTAAAAAAAAGATTGAGGGGTGCCTGGGTGGCTCAGTCGGTTAAGCACCCGACTTTGGCTCAGGTCATGATCTTGCGGTTCATGAGTTCAAGCCCTGTGCCCATCTCTGTGCTGACAACTCAGAGCTTGAAGCCTGCTTCCTGTGTCTCCCTCTCTCTCTCTGCCCATCCCCTGCTCATCCTCTCTCATTCATTCTCTCTCATTCATTCTCTCTCTCTCTCTCTCTCTCTCCCTCCCTCTCAAAAATAAATAAAACATTAAAAAAAAAAAAAGATTGAGGCTCAGTTCTAAAATAGTCAGTGAGCAACCCTAGGCATTTCTTTCATGCTATAGCATCTAAGCATTTTTCATGGTGAAAATACATTCACAAATAACCACAGTAACATCTGTAGATCAGTTCACAGTTTACAAATTAGTTTCACACATTCATTATTTCATTTGATCTTCACCAACCCCATGAGGTGTTAAATCCCTATTTTACAGAGGCCAATGGAAGTGAAATGCCTAGCCTAGCTCTATCAGGTCTCTGGCCTCTAAAGCCCACCAGAAATTGAATTTAAGAAAATAGAGGGGTGCGGAAGGGATGAAGACAGCAAATGACTCATTGAGGAAGCTCACCCAAGTGGCCTAGAGCCAGAAGAAATTAACAGGGACCATGTCAGTTTCCCTTCCAAGGTAATGAGCGTTTGGCCATGGCACAGTGACCTACCACGTGGAACTGCTCTGTTTTCATTTCAGTAGTACCTTGAGTCCAGCCCCAGAAAAGAAAATGTAAGAACACTCTTTGTACACTGCATACAGAGGGTCTGAAGACAACATGGCATAAAAGAACAGATACCACCTTTAGAGAAGACTTGAATTTAGGTCCAATCTCTGCCACTGACTTGCTGAATAAAAAGTTCCCTCCCTCTGTGTTATCATAGCCCCTTGTGCTTCTGTCACATATACTTATCACATGAGGTTATAGACACCCATACTCCTTGACCTGCAATGGAAGGTAGCAACTTAGTCCAATTTCCATCTTTGTATCCCCAGCACCTGGCACCACAACTAACACTGAATAGATGATCCAGAGAATGTGTGATGATAGATGTCATGTTCAAAGTTTTTTGTATACATATGCATTCCACATTATAGTCTACCCAGGGAGTGCCAGGAAAATAGCAACCTTGTCTTCTTATCTCTGCTTCCTCTCTCACCTCTCCTACTTTGAGGACACTGCTCAAGAAGAGTTTGTTGAGGAGAAACAAGACAGTCCAAAAAGCCGGCCTTCGGAGGGAAAGAAATTAACCTATATGGTCCTCTTTCCCAGACTATAGTCTTTCCCACCATACCTACCTCAACACCCAAATAACCCCTAACTTTTTCAGTCCACCTTCTTCTTCAAAAGACCATTGTTCTTCTCTCCAGTACCCCACCCTCCTCCCTCTACCCCATCCCTGCTATCCCCTCTTCTTCCCTTGGCTCACAAGTCCACCTCTTTTCCTCCAGGTCAACAATGAAAGCTGCCACAGAGCCTTTCTTCCTCTCCCAGTCACTTGTCTCACAAAAGAGAGTCTGGGCCCAGCCCTACTGGACACCTTGCTCTACTCCCACTCTAGTCTTCAAGCTGTCCATTTTCCATCTTGCTTACTCCCTATGCTACCCCCTCCCCTCTGGGAAGGAGGTAGGGGTCAAATCCTGGAAGAAAGATTGCTTATTGGCAAACCCAAAGCAAGGCACAGATGAAGTAAGGAGAGAGACTGGCACAGAATTTGTAGATGAAAGCTCAAAGTAAGGGAATTAGGTAGGAAACGGAGAGCGTTTGGACCTCAAACACCACAAAAAGGTCCATACAAACCAGTAGGTTTATTAATAATGAGAAAGTTTAACCAACAGTTCTAAAAGGAAAAGAGAAGAAAGCCTAACCAAGAAGAGAAGGACCCAAGAGAGGGAAGGAAAAACTAGCTATGGAGGGTAAAGGATAAGAAGGGGAAGTATGAGGAGAGCAAGAAGAAGAAAGAAAATGGAGGGCAGGAGAAAAAACAGGGGAAGGAAAAATGAACAGGAGTAGGAAATAGAAAAATGGGGCGAGGAAGACGAGGCAGTGTCACAGAAAAACTGGGGGGAGGTAGGGGATCAAAATCATCCAGGTAAGTTAGTATCAGGCCTAGTGTTTCTTGGTCCCAGATGATTAAGAAGGAAAGAATTATACAGAGTAAGACATTGCACAGCCCCCAAGGTCTGTCATTAACTAGGCTGAGTAAGGAGGGGGCTCCAGAAAAGATAGCCTAGTTTATTTATTTTTTAACATTTTATTTTATTTTTTTAGAGAGAACGAGAGAGAGCATGCAAGCAAGCTGGGGAGAGGGATAGAGGGAGAAGAGAGAATCTCAAGCAGGCTCCAGGCTCAGCACTGAGCCCCATGCGGAGCTCGATTCCATGACCCTGGGATCACAACCTGAGCTGAAATCAAGAGTCAGACACTCCACTGACGGAGCCACCTAGGCACCCCGAAGATAGCCTACTTTAAAGCAGCTTTACACTCAAGTATCAAATCACTGGCCAGTTCACAGAAAAACCATTAACATGCCTTGACCTGTTTCTTCCCAACCCCACCTCCCTACATCCAACATACCTACACTCAACACTAAAATAATCAGCCTCTGCCTTGCCCGTGAAGTCTCTGGGTCCTCAGCAGACCAGCAAGATGTCATCCAAAAGGCTGGCTGGAGGACAGGATACAAAGGCCTGCTCTCAAGTTCCCCTGTCTTCTACAGGATTGAAGGGGACATCTCTGCAGCCCATTCTAGGGTTTAACCAGCTTACTTTTCCAAAAGGCAGTTACATCTAGGGAAGCCAGAGTTACAAAAAGAACATCAAGCTCTTCACTGCATAGATAAGGAAACTGAGGCCCACAGAGGCTACCAGAACAGGACCAGCCTGGGTCTCCTATCTCCCGGTTTACTCCACCTCTTAACAGGTCACTTATAATATAATGGCCCTCCCCAGCACCCAAGAGAAAACCCCCAGGGTCCCAGCAGGCCAGCACCTAAGCCAAGGTAGAAGAAAGCACCACCCAAACCACCAAAGAGAGGGTGTTAGCAAAAGAGAACGGCTCCTGAGGCACAGCAGTTCCCCCAAACCAGCTTCCCCTTCCCAACCTTTCCTAGCCAGAGCTGATTCCAGGTGCTGGCCTAGCCCTAGGCCGGCTCATCTGAGGGTTCCGCCCTCAGCCCTTTCTTTCACTTAGAGTCTCTTTCCTTAAGAGACCCTAAACCCACCGGTCTGTGCGGCACCACTCCCCGGAAGCCAATGGAGACCCCTCCCCCTCCCAGCAGTGCCCAGCTGGGCGTGCCCCAGGGTGGGCCAGCATTACCTGGTGGGGGGAGCTGGCCCCGGCATCTCTGGCTACTGTTTTTGTCGCAGAGCCGCACCTCTCCCGCCCAGCTAACGGCACAACGCCCTGGCTCCACCCGCGCTGCTCTACTCAGCTGGGGCCGAGCTCCCAGCAGCTCAGCCGCCCCAGCTCCCGCTCTCGGTTGCAGCACGCTCCCGCCCTCGCAGGGCTCAGCGAAGGCGCAGCTTCGGGGTTGGTGAAGCAGAAGGGGCGGGGGAAGAAGGGAGGGAAGGAGGCGGGAGTAAACGGCGCTTCTCCCTCCCCCTCCCCCGAAGAAGCTCTGAGGGCGGGGAGACTGCTACCTTACCACCCTCTCAGCTATTCTCCCCCACCTAGTCCCGCTACCTAGCAGGAGGTAATTTCTCGCTGGGGCTAGGCTTTCCGGGGCCTGTCAGAGTCCTGGTTGAGCCCCAGAGTCAAGGAAGAGAACCAGACCCGCTCTGTACCTTAGTTTCTGCATCTGTACAAGGACTCAAGGGCACTTCAGGTCAAACCAGGTATTTTATCAGATCAGCCTTCAGGGAAAGAGATGCACCCACCCCTCTATACCACCAAGGTGTCAGGTTCTAATTCTAATGCCCGAGGGGAAACTAGGTGGGCACTTACAGCTGCTTCTAAGCAAAGAAAGCTCAGCAGCAGCTACCATTTATTAAGTGCTATTGTGTACCAGACGCTTTACAAAACGTTTTGTGTAGGGGCACCTGGGTGGCTCTGTCGGTTAAGCGTTGTACTGTGACTCAGGTCATGATCCAGTAGTCTGTGAGTTCAAGCCCCTCAACCGGCTCTGTGCTGACAGCTGGGATCTTGGAGCCTGCCTCAGATTCTGTGTGTGTGTGTGTGTGTGTGTGTGTGTGTGTGTCCCTCCCCCACTCACTCTCTGTCTCAAAAAATAAACATTAAAAAGAATTTAAAAAAAAAATGTTTTGTCTGTCTCACCACAACCCGATGAAGTAGGCACTCTACCAAATCACATGTCAAAACTGAGGTCCAGGAAGAACGTGGTTTCATACAATAGGTATTTCTTAAGCACATATTGTGAATCAGGCATTGTAATGAGCCCTAAGCTGAGCAACACATTACAGGACATTCATTAACCCTGGCCCAGACCCCCTAAACCCCACCAGTGCCCCCTGAATCATTTAACATTAAACAAACAAAAAAGCCTTCATACATTTCCAAATGCTCCCTAAGAGGTAATATTATGCCACTAACTACCCCCCTCTACACCCTGCTCTTGAGATATATGGCAGGAGTCAGATTATGCAAGGTCTCTTCCAGGTCAGAACTAGGAGTTCGCGTTTTGTTCCGTGTTAAGGATCAGAAGACTTTGGATGATTTTAAGCAGAATAATGAGATCTAATTTACATCTTTAACAGATCACTGATTGCTGAATGGAGAATAAAGGGGAGGATGATAGAAACAAGAAAACAAGTTAGTAGGTTCTTTCAGAACTCCAGGCAAGAGAAGATAATAATGATTTTGACTAATATATTGGAAGACGAGCTGAAACAAAACAAGCATTTTCTAAGGATACAGCTTGAAGAAGCTGCAGCAGAACTTAGTGAAAATAGAATGTGATGGATGAGAGAGGAGAGTGACTTCCCCAAGACCACACAGCCAGAAAACGGCTGAGTTGTCCCAACTCTGGTCTGACTCCTATGCTTTACTTCTCTCTGCCATGTTAGTCATCTTTAGATCAACTGCCATAACCCCTGTCCCTACTGCCTAGCAAAGAGCAGATAACCAGCATTATGCCTGATCAATAATTTAAGGATGCTAGACAGAAATTTTATGGTATTTATCCATTTTCCTTGTCAGATGTCTACACCTCCATTCAATGTGGCCAAATTATTTAACTGCAGAAGGATGTAAGGGAAGAATTCCATGAGGACAGAAAGAGCTCTTATGTTAAGTATCTTCCATCTTTCCCAGCAGACCCTGAGCACCCATACTAGTCCACTTACCAGAAGTCCCAAATTTGATGGAGGAGATAGGGAATTTCTTGAAGACACCCACATTATAGAGAACTGGTCAGTAACACCGGCTGGGGGACCTACGACACTATGAGAACTCAGGTTCAAAGTCGTTTTAGGATGTTCCTTTAACCCCATACCCTTGTATCAACTTATACAGAGTTGATGAAAGTCAGGAACAGTCTTCTGCTTTGGACATAGTTTTTCAAAGTAATGATCAATAATCATAACATCTGATCTTACCCAACTTTCCACCCCATGTAGCATCCCCCCTCTTACAGATGGTTTTCTAGGTTCTGCTGAAATACATGTAGGAACAGACAGCTTCCTTGAAAACAGCACTATTAGACAATGCTTCCTAACATTCAGCCAGGTGCCTCTCTGTAAACTTCCAATTCTGCCTCCTGGAAAACATCCTTCAGAGCAAATATTAAAGGCTTTCAGATATATGTTATGGTAATCTATCAAGTCCCCGCACTTCTCTTCTCCAGGATAAATACTCCCATGTTCTATTCATCACCTGTTCATTCAATAACTACTTAAGATCTTGTATAAGCCACCAGGGATAGAAACATCAGTAAACAGGACCAACCTTTATGGTTTACGTTTTTTTTTTTTTAATTTTTTCAACATTTTTTATTTATTTTTGGGACAGAGAGAGACAGAGCATGAACGGGGGAGGGCCAGGGAGAGAGGGAGACACAGAATCGGAAACAGGCTCCAGGCTCCGAGCCATCAGCCCAGAGCCTGACGCGGGGCTCGAACTCACGGACCATGAGATCGTGACCTGGCTGAAGTCGGACGCTTAACCGACTGCGCCACCCAGGCGCCCCTATGGTTTACGGTTTTAATATGATGGTTTTCAACTCTCCTTTTGCATCAAAATTACCTGGGAAACTTTAAAAATATACACTGAAGGGCGCCTGGATGGCTCAGTCATTAAGCATCTGACTTCAGCTCAGGTCATGATCTCACAGTGGGTGAGTTCGAGTCCCACATCAGGTGAGCACGAGCCCCACTTTGGGTGAGCTCGAGCCCTGCTTGGCTCCAGCCCTGCTTCGGGTAAAAATGTGAGTCCCAGGTGAGCATCACTTCTCTCTCTCTCTCTCTCTCCCTCTCTCTCTCTCTCTCTTTTCCTCCCTCTGTCTCTCTGCCCATAATGGGATATTCTATCTCTCTGCCCCTCATTCACTTGCACCCTCTCTCTCTCTCTCTCTAATAAATAAAAATAAAAAGAGTTTGATTATGACTTTTCAGATACAACAGCAAAATCATGATCCATAAAATAAAAAGTTGGTAAATTGAACTTTATTAAAATGTACAACTTCTGCAAAAGATACCCATTAAGAAAATGGAAAGACAAGCCATAGACTGAAAAAATATTGGCAAAACACATATCTGATAAAGAACTTGTATCCAAAATGTACAAAGAACTCTTAAAACTCAACAGCAAGAAAACAACCCAATCCAAAAAAATGGATAAAATAATCTGGACACCCCAACAAAAAAGATACAGAGAATATGAAGAGACAATCAGCATCATATGTCATTAGGGACAATAATGAGGTGCAACTACATACCTATTGGAATGGCTAAAACCCAAAACACTGATAACACCAAATGTGGGTGAGTATATACAGCAACAAGGATTCTCATTCACTGCTGATGGGAATGCAAAATGGAACAGCCACTTTGGGAGACAGTTTGGCAGTTTCTTATAAAGCTAAATACAGTATAGGCTTACCATACAATTGGCAATTGCACTCCTAGGAATTTATCCAAGTGTGTTGAAAATTTATGTCCACACAAAACCTTGTCCACAAATATTTATTACAGCCATATTCTTAATTGTCAAAGTTTCAAAGCAACTAAGATACCCTTCAATAGATCAATGGGTAAACAAACATCCATACAACGGTGTATTATTCAACAATAAAAAGAAATGAACTTTCAAACCTCAAAAAGACACAGAAAAACCTGAAGTGAAAGAGTGTCAAGTATAAAGCTAGGCTGAAAAGCATGATATTCTTGGAAAATGCAAAACTATAAAAGCAGCAAAAATATCCGTGGCTGCCAGGGGTTTAGAAGGGGGTTGGGGTAAGGATTAGCAGGTGGAACACTGGGCACTTTTAACACAGTGAAACTATTCTATATGATATTGTAATGGTGGATAGGATACATGACATTATGCACTTGTCAAAACCCACAAAACTGTACAGCACAAAGAGTGTACCCTAATATAAACTATGGACTTTAGTTAGTAATAATGTGTCAATATTGGTTCATCAATTGTACCTAATTCACAACACTGCAAGATGTTGACCACTGACAAAGTGCAAGGGAGAGTGGTAGAAAGAGAGTACGTGGGAGCTCTTTGTACTTTCTGATCAATTTTTCTGTAAGCCTTAAAACTTATCTAAAAATAAAATGTATTAAAATAAAATAAAAAGTAAAAGTTTCAAGCAATATAAAGGACATACAAGACAAAGCTCATTTTCTTTTTTAGTAGATTCATTAAACATAAAATTACTCTGTCAAATGGCCATAAAAATTTTTAACACTCTCAATTTTTATGCTTATCTCATTGTAGACTGAGAATAGGTCAGACTCTACTTTGAGTAGTGGTGATCTAGGACATCTTCCACTATGCATAAACATGATACTCTAAGTGCAGTCTGTCTCCTTCAGAACATTGTTGGACTATCACCTCCTTTAACTCTACTTACCTCCAATAATTTAGTCTGAAGCTGCATTAGTTTTTAGCCACTGCAATGTCTTTGCTGACATTGAGCTTAGGCAGCCAAAACCACCATTTCTATAAGAATAGCATCATGCTAGGTCTTCTCCAGCCTGCCCATATGTTGCTATTTCTTTGAGACTTAAAATGTAGAACTTCTCTGTCATCCTCCTTAAATTCCATCTTGTTGGCTTCAACCCATCTTTGCAAGCTCACTTGCTCACTTGCACTCTCTCTCTCTCTCTCTCTCTCTCTCTCTGCCATCTAGAATAGTTTTCCCTTCCAGTCTTTATCACCTGTAAATCTAATAAGTATTCTATCTCTTCAAAAATTTATCAAACATCTACCATGTGTCTTTGCCTATAGTAGGCTTCAGGGATTAAAGACAACTTAGAAATGGCCTATGTCTCCACTAATCACCACTAATAGTGGAGGCAAGCATATATAAAATGAAAAGTCCCACACTAGAAAACTGAATAAACAAAATAAACTAGATAAGGTAGAAGAAACAACATTATCATATAATGTAAAGCAGGCCCACTAATATTTTCAGCAGGAAAGATCAAATTTAGGCATTTTCTATTGTAGATTTCAGTTCTCAAAAACCAGGTGCTGATTCAGTTATAGAAGGCTGGCTAGCTGGTTCACTCCTAGCCAGCCAGTCAGCTAGGTGTTTCTTTCAATGGTGGGTGCTACTATAGGAAGCTTGGCTAAACTTGGCTCCCTCTGATAAAACATAAGACTCATGAAAATGAGGCATACTGGTAAGAAGCCAGAATTCTATTTATTACTGAGGGCTAATAATGAAGGAAGCTTTATTACTGAGGGCTAATAACCAATCAAACTTATGATTAAGGAAGAAACTATAAGCTAAAGAAATAAAAAAGCAGACTCAAATGAGGTAGAAGGGACTTTAAAGCCAAAACTGTACATTCAGAGAGAGAAATTAAATCTTAGAGATAAAAAATAATTTGTGCAAGTTTACACAAGTTGGCAGTTAACTTGTTTTAGGTGCAATTACTCCTTACATTTATATAGTCCTTTGGTTCACAAAGTAAATAATTCATAAGTTATTCTTCTGAGTCATGGACCTTGACCAGTAATGTTCTATCCATGTAATCACCTTAGGCCTGACCAGGCCCTTTTAGGTCACTTACCTGGCTTGTATACACATATGAGTTTATGACCCTCGGTAACACTATATAAAGGCTAATGATTGGTAATAATTAGCAAATTTTCTTTAGACACTACAGGTTTCAACCTAACTAATGGCTTATGTATAGTGATTATACAGCCCATAGGAAAAAGAAAGATTGTTTTTATTTGATTATTTTGCAACCACAAATAATTTTAAGAACAACGCATTTACTGATTGAAAATTACAATTTTCCCATATCACCAGTTAAATGTAGGAGGAAGTCAGGCAATAATGATGACTTTGCTTATAAAGTAGTCATCGAACATACTATTCTTTCTTGTAATTAGATGGCAAGGCCAGTTGCCTATTAAGTACCATGAAATGAGGTACAGTATAAAATAAATAGAGATGCCTGGGTGGCTCAATCGGCTAAGTGTAGACTCTTGATTTTGGCTCAAGCCATGATCTCATGGTTGGTAAGTTTGAGCCCCGTATTGGGTTCAGCACCGTGTCACCATGGAGCCTACTTGGAATTCTCTCTCCTTCTCTCTGCCCCTACCCCACTCATGTGCTCTCTCTCCCTCTCTCTCTCTCTCTCAAAATAAATAAATAAACTTAAACAATTAAAAATAAAAATAACAGCTTACAAAAATACTGCAAGAAAAGAAAGAAGCAATGGAGGAGATAGCATTTGGGCTGGATATTGAAGAAGGAGAATTTTTATAGATAGAGGTATTGAGATTGGGGATAAGGGTAGAGAATTCCCTTGAGGGAACCACAAAAGCAAAGACTCAAAGGAGGAAAAAGCATTCACTCTGTTTAGACAATAGTAAATAGTCTGATAATTCAAGAAAAGAGCAAATAATCTCATCATTCATTCACTACTTACTGAATATGTTCTACATGCCAGACACAGTGCTAGTCATAAGGGATGCAAACATTAGGAGACCTACATCTTAGAAAAAAAGCATTTTTAAATATAAGAACAGACAAAGCTGTGTCACTGACAGTGGGACTTAACAGATCCAAAATCTGTTCCTGCTTCAATCGTCCCCCTCTCAGTAAATAGCAACTCAACTCTTTCAGTTAGTTAGCCAAAATTTAGATTTGGCCTTGACTTCACTTTTTCTATTGCCTCTACATCAAATCCAACACAAAGCCCAAAGCCACACTGACAACCCGGTCAGTAGAAATGACTACCATTACTTCTGATCATCAGATGCTAGAATGGGTAGCTCTGCCACTTCTGGGAGTGTGAGAATTCAACCTCAGTTGAAGAGCCACCAGCATCAATGCCACTTCAATGCCAGAGACTCAAACTTGCAGGCCGATGCTACTGCTTCTGCCACCAAAGACAGAAAGTTAGTTCCCCATTACTTTTTCTCTCATGTCATTAAATCCTAAATCCAAGTGCAGTTTTGGTGAAAGCTAGGTCACTGCTCTAGAAGCGGAGCAATTTGAAAAGCAACTATCTAAGATAAGATACATTTTTAGCACTTTTAGGGGATAGCATCTTTGCCCCCAAGAAGACTCATAAGTTGGGGAACACCAAATGCTATGCAGTAAAAACAAATGATACCCATTCACTTCAGTTATCTGTTCCTTGTACTTTTTCTTCCCATATGTAAATAGTTTTTCAAAAATACAGCCTATCATCCCTAATTGTGAGGGAAATGCAAATCAAAATCACAGTGAGATATCACCTCACACCTGTTACAATGGCTGTTATCAGAAAGATAAAATATAACAAGCGTTGCTGGGATGTGGAGAAAAGGGAGCCCTTGTCCATTGCTGGTGGGCATGTAAATTGGTACAGCCACATGGAAAACATAGTGAATGAATATTCTTCAAAAAACTGAAAATAGGGGAGCCTGGGTGGCTCAGTCGGTTAAGTGTCCAACTTTGGCTCAGGTCACAATCTCGCAGTCTGTGGGTTCAAACCCCGTGACGTGCTCTGTGCTGACAGCTCGGAGCCTGGAGTCTGCTTCGGATTCTGTCTCCCTCTCTCTCTGCCTCTTCCCTGCTTATGCCCTGTCTCTCTGTCTCTCAAAGATAAATAAAACATTTTTTAAAAAATTATTTTATATTTATTTATAATCCAAAGCCGGTTCCAGGCTCCAAGCTATCAGCACAGAGCCGGACACAGGGCTCAAACCCACGGACCACGAGGTCATGACCTGAGCCGAAGTTGGAGGCTTAACCAACTGAGCCACCCAGGTGCCCCTGTAAATAAAACATTTTTTTAAAGTTAAAAAAAACAAAACAAAAAACAAAATAGAACTACTATATGGTCTAGCAATTCCACTTCTGGTATTTATCCAAAGAAACATGAATTTAAAAAGATATATGCATGATGAAGCACTATTTACAATAGCCAAGATATGGAAACAATCTAAGTATCAATTGATGGATGAATGGTTAAAGAAAATGTGATCTATACATACAACAAAATACTATTCAACCATAAAAAAGGTGAAACCTTAGCATGTGCAACAACATGGATAGACCTCAACATTATGCTAAGTGAAACGTCAGAGAAAAACAAATACGTATGATCTCACTTATATGTGGAATCTAAAAAAAAAAAAAAAATCTCATAGATAAACACATAGAACAGATTGGTGGTTGCCAGGTGGGCAGGGGAGAGGGTTGGTGAAACAGGTGAGGGGAGTCAAAAGGCACAAACTTCCAGCTATAAAATAAGTAAGTCTTGGGGATGTAATGTACAACATTACATGGTGATTTTACCATGGTGATTATGGTAAAATATACTGTATTACATATTTGAAAGTTGCTAAGAGAGTGAATATTAAAAGTCCTCATCACAAGAAAAAGGAAAGAAAAATATTGTAACTATGGTGACAGATGTTAACAGACAACGTGGTGAACATTTCACAACGTATACAAATACTGAATCATTATGTTGTACACCTGAAACTAATATAATGTTCTACGTCCATCATACACCAATTTTGTAAAAGTGGCAGAGCAAAAATACAAATTAAAAAAAGTACTCCGTCTTACACATTGTCACTAACCCTAACAAACTAAAAATACTCTTACCATCTCCCCCAAAAAAGGACAAAACAAAGTCTTATCAATTCCAATATCCAGCATTGAATTCTAAGGAATTTATCTCTTATTTATTGAGTGCTTTAAGTAGCAGGTACTACTCTAAGCCTCCATGCCTTTGTTCATGCTGTTACCTCTAATCGGAACAGCCTTATCTCTCATTATCTCCCTTTGTTTCCTGGCAAGCTTTTAACCTTCAGGTGTTAACCTCTCCAAACTTGCCATCTCTGCTGTGGTCCTGCCCAAGGCTTGAGTAGGTCTTCATCCTTTAGGATCTTAGAGTGCCTCATGAAAATTTACCACAGATGTCTTCTATCTCCAGCCAGACTAGTAGAAGTCCCTTTGGTTAGAGAATGTTTCATTCATTTGTTTCCTCAGGACCCAATCAAAGCCTCATACATACAAAGTTCTTAACAATTATATCTACTGAATCAAAACAAATCTAAAAAATAAAAGTATCACATATCTTTTGGCCCAGCCACACAATTGCTCTCTGTCTTAATCTGCTCCCATTTAGACCCCAGGATACATGCTTGTTAAATATAGCTCTTAAATATTTAAAACTGCAGCAACACAAGTAGCTTTTTTAAAAAGATTAAAGATTATTAAGATTAAGATTATTAAGATTATTAAACAAATTCTTTACAAACACAAAAGCAGTCTGAAGGTCCATTGTGTCATCAAAGCAAAAGACATTTTAATAGGCATACCCCTATTTTAAGAAATCATAGACTCAAAACACTTTAGATACAGATTTAAAAAAAAATTTTTTTTAATGTGTATTTATTTTTGAGAGAGAGACAGACAGACAGAGCATAAGCAAGGGAAGGGCAGAGCAAAAGAGGAACACAGAATCCGAAGCAGGCTCCAGGCTCTGAGCTGTCAGCACAGAGCCAGATGCAGGCCTAAACCCACAAGCCGTGAGATCATGACCCGAGCCAAAGTCAGACACTTAATCAACTGACCCACCCGGGTGCCCCCAGATTTTTTTTTTAAATGAGCTTCCAATCTTTGTTGCCACTAAAATCTTTCTTCTCACGTTAATTAAGCTTTGACTCCTGTTGTGGTGTTCCACTAGGTTAGTAAGGTATTAGAAAAGAAGTACTTCCTGTAAGATATGACAGTCTCTAACATTTATGCAGTTCGTTACAATAAGCAAAGCACAGTCATACTCATTATCCAATTTAATTCTTAAATAAAATCCTGTGAGATTTCTCCTCACAAGCAAAGCCCAGTCCCAAAGCCATCTCTCCTGGACCACTGGCACTACCAATGCCGGTCCCACCCCCCCACCACACACACACATTTGCTATAGCTCTTCTCACTGATACAGATTATCTGTTCTCCACGGTGAAGTGTGAGCAGCTTGAGGGAAGGGCAGGCCTACCACAATGTACAGCACAGTAAAGGCTTGGTAACTGCCGAATGAACAAGCCAACACGAGTTAGGCAGAAGAGTTAGCATATTTGCTTTAAAATAGAAACTGAGATGATATTCCCAAATTCTCCTAGCAAAGACATTAATCAGGGTGTTCTTGACTTTCAGTTCAGGACAATCTTTACCACAATGCTCTCTCCTAGAACTGGTCAGTGTACAAAGGTAGTCCTAAACTAAGACTCTTAAGTCCTGGTCCTTGGACAGGCCACTTCTCTGAGCATCAGTTTCCCCATTTTTCAAGTGAGAACAATCACACTATCTTTCCCTTCCTGAACATACTGTGAAGATTACATAAGATGATGGGAAAGTGGCTTGAGATGCGTGAAATGATACACTATGCCAGAGACAATACTTAGGGTGATGACTCCCATTGTTAGTGACAAAGTCAAAATCAGAGTCTGGCCTAGAAGAACCACATTTATCCTTACAGCTCCTAAAAACTGGCTTTATTATCCTCATTTTACAGACGAGAAAAATAAGGCAGAGAACTTACACTTGCCAAACACTGCAAACCTAGTAGATACTAAAGCTGGAATTAGAAATCAGGTCTATCACATCCTAAAGAGCTTCTCATGCTGCTTCCCCAACAGTAGAGAAACTAAAGCCTTCTTCTTCTTTAATTTCAATTACCACTAGGCAGATGGAACATTGTCTGTCAGACAAAATCAAACTAAAAGTTAGCCTTTTAGGTAAGTACAAGTACCTTGTAGGTAAGCTTGACTGCAATCCCTGTGGTGCCCTGCCTCCGTAAGAGCTAAAAACTGAATACGTATGTTAGAAAATGTTTTGACCTCAATTTTAAAAATATTTTTAATGTTTATTTATTTTTGAGAGACAGAGAGAGAGAGAGAGAAAGGGAGGAGCAGAGAGAGAAGGAGACAAAGAATCTGAAGCAAGCTCTAGGTTCTGAGGTGTCAGCACAGAGGCTGATGCCAGCCTTGAACCCACGAACCACAAGATCATGACCTGAGCCAAAGTCGGACACTCAACCGACTGAGCCACCCAGGTGCCCCTTGACCTCAATTTTGAAATTATTTTAACTAGACTAAAAATCTGACAGGAAAGGTCAAAGTAAACAATCAATTTTTTTTTTTTTTTTTTTGCCATTCATTATCATGATTATAAAGCATGGAAAAAAGCCTAGTCTTTGAAATCAGTTCAAACTTAGAAAAGAGAAGCCTGGGGGCACCTGAGTGGCTCAGTTGGTTCAGTGTCTGACTCTTCTTTTGGCTCAGGTCATGATCCCAGGGTCGTGGGATTAAGCCCTCCATTTGGGCTCCATGCTGAGGGTAGAGCCTGCTTAAGATTCTCTCTCCCTCTGCTGCTCTCCCCTGCGCGCTCTCTCTCTCTCTCAGTTAATTAATTAATTAATTAATTAATTAAGAAAAAGGAAAAAAGAAAGCCTGGACAAAGGCCCAGAGGAGGGAATAAGCAGAACAAGAGAAGACAGTGACGACAACTAGAGTAAGTGGGGTTGGCAGTGAGACCTATGAAAATACAATCCCCTATCATTTTCTTCCTCCCTAGACACCCACATATTCTGCAAGGAACCTAACCAGTGACGCTTCTTTTCTCCCTTCCTGCACCCGAACAATACAGATTAGTAAGTCATTGAGAAAGTTTAACCTTCATTTGCTGACACTTCAGCCTAAATGCCTCTCCAAAAACAGACTAAATGATAGACAGGCTGTTAAAAGACACATGTTGTCATTACACTGTCCTTCATACAGTTTGGGGAAGGCTTTTTTGGTAGAGCTGTGTAGCTGCCATTATTTGCAGCCATAGAGACCCATATACATGTAGCCAGAAAGTCTTTTATTTGGGATGAGAGTGTAGAGAATTTTTTTTTAAAGGATATATTTGGAATGCACAAAAAAGAAGAGCAGTGTGAATATTTAATTTTCTCAGAATGAGCTCTGACACAGGGAGGCATCTGACCCAGCAGTACCACAGCCCAAACGCTTGCATGCAGTTGAGCCTCTTGGACCTCAGCAGGACCTGTAAAAAGACTTCAGATGAAAAACAACAGACTCACAACTCAGAAGTCATCAACAAGTTCTACCGACTTTCCCTAAGAGTCTACTAGATACATGCCATGTGCTAGGTGAATTCAAAGAGCAGCCAATGAATCAGGAGCAACAGATAAAAGTCAATCATGAAAACAGGAAGAATGAAGTAAGTACTTCATCAGAAGTGGGGGAAAAAAAGGGATTGATTTTGACTATGGATGGAGGTCAGAGAGGCTTCACCAGGCAATCTCTTCCCTTTATAGATGCCCTCTTGACTATACTGTACTCAGGCTGTGATAGTCCACACCAGAAACGTGAACAAGCATCCAAAGGGATTTTGTCATATACCAAAGAAAAGAGTTAGCTAAGCCAAGGAGAGGAGAAGACAAAGGCAAAAACTTAGAAGAGTACATGCATAGGTACATAAGGAATGGCCAATGACCATGGCTGGAGTGCAGGGTGCACAGAGGAGTTAATAAGAAAAGAGGCAGGAGGGGCACCTGTGTGACTCAGTTGATTAAGTGTCTGACTTCAGCTCAGGTCATGATCTCACGGTTCATGGGTTCGAGTACTGCATCAGGCTCTGTGCTGACAGCTCAGAGCCTGGAGCCTGCTTCAGATTCTGTGTCTCCCTCTCTCTGTCCTGCCCCTGCTTTCTCTCTCTCTCTCTCTCTCTCTCTCAAATAAACATCAAAAAAAATAGGGGGAAAAAAAGAAAGAAATGAGGCAGGAAAGGCACATTTGGGTCAGATTCTGGAGAGCCCTGCATGCCAGTCTAAGGAACTTGGAATTCACTCTACAGGCAAGGGGAACTATTATAAATTTTTAAAACAGAACAGTGGCATGATTTGACTTCTATTTTAGAAAGATCACTCTAGCAGAACTGTGAAAGATACAGGAAGATTAAAAGCAGTAAGACTGTTAGGAAGCTACTGTGTTATAATAGCCCAGTTAAAAAATGATGAGGGCAGCCAACATCGTGATCAGAGCCTAAACAGGGTGAGGAGAATCTGCACTGGGGAGAGGGGTGGAGGAGAAGCAGTCTGGTAAGGAGAACCGAAGCCCAAACAAAGTGAAAAGGGCATCCATGCACAGCGCAGGTAGACGGACTGGTGTGGGATATAAGAATCTAAGTATAGTGAGGAGGGCATCCATATGAGGGTGAAGGTACCTGGTATGCATTTCAGAACCCAAGCTGGAAAAAAAAAGAAGAAATCTCCATGACAGAGCAGCCTGGTCTAGGGTATTGAAGCCCACACAGGATAAGGAAAGCATCCATACAGTGGAGAGAGCCTGTAATGGGGAGTTAGAACCTCAATTCCTCACTATGTCTATTGTGAGGGCCTGGGAGCAGCATAAGCCCAACAGAAACAACCATACCTAGCAGCCAGATCTTGGGTTCTAAATACCACTTACCACTAAAAGAAATGAAAGGCTCCTTGGTGAAATGGTTTATTCCAGGGCTAGGGCTGAGAATGCACAAGATGAGCCTAGAATATTTTCTTGGGCCAGAAAGCAAGGGAGTGGTCAAAGAATGGCAGGGACATGTCAAAAGTAGACAGAAGCCAACTTGAACAGGGCTCCTACTGGCCAAATCAGGGAGAATTTGAGCATCAAAATAAATAATAATAGCAATAGCTTACTACCTACCGAATAAAACAGGAAGCCATGAGTCCATACGGATACAAATAAATATATGGAAAGCTTGGCACAGAAAAGGATATTTACATAATTTCATAGTACCTCCCTACAAAATACTTATTTAATTATGAAGGAGAAAAGAGTAACTTCTCAGTAGAGAAGACTAGAAAACACCATCTTGAGCAAGTTACCAAACTGAACATCAAAGTAATGAGACAACCGCAGCAACATATAATAGAATGTGGACTCTGGAATTAGATCCAGTTTTGATTCCTGACTCTGCCACCTTGACCTGATTATTTAACCCTTTTGAACTGGAATTTCCTCACCTATCAAATGGCGATAATGTTTTCATTTTAAAGTGCTGGAGAAATAATGTTTAAAGTACCTACCAAAAGTGTCATGAACAGTAGGGGTTTAAAACATACCTATCGTGTAGCTACATTTTGCTATATTATTTGTAACTTTTTGCTATTATTTGTATTATTATTTACAACAATAATATTAATATTTACATTGGTTTAATATTAACCATTAATATTTACACTGGTTTTTATTTACATTATTTTTGCTATATTATTTGCAACTCCACCTTTTGCAAATAACTAATGTGTACACACAGTTTTAAATGCATCTAGGCTATCATTTACACTTCATAACTACCCTGAAAGGTTATGTAATAATAGTGGTACACTTCTTTCAATTTGACAGATGAGCAATGGAAACGAGAATAGAATGAATTGATGTGCCCAATTTTAACAGTTAGTTAAATGTACAGGTGAGCCTGAAACACACTCCCAATCCCTCTCCAGAAGCCTTTGCCCCTCACAGAGCTTGTGTTGCTAAAGGACATGGCCCTTCTCAGGGCTATGTCCTTTCACCAGAATGTGGAATAATATGAAAAGAAATAATCTGAGATGGGAGTGTGATTAAGGACAACTAAAACAGAGCAAAGCATCTTTGCTCCACTCAGAACCAGAATAAGAAGGGGCACCTAACTACCCAGCCACTTAGAATTTATCAAAACAGCAAACTTTTCAGAAGGACCTAAGTAAAGGAAGCCCCACAGAAGGCAAGTAATTTCACAACATGCTATTTAACTAAAGGGAATCTTACATACCACTGAGTCCAACTTTCCCATGTACAGACAGTGAATCTAAGACCTGGAGAAGGGAAAGGACATACTTGAGGACAAAAGAGTTTCACTATGCCAACCCTACTGTAACTGAATGGCCTGAAAATAAGGTCACTGTAGAGTTCATCTGGTAACTGTCCATCACATATCAACACAAGATGCTGTCTTTATCGAATTCCTGTGTTTTCAACTTTAAACCTACGTGTTTTTCTGTCTCCCAAACTATAGTGAATGGCCCCAAAACATCTTAGTCATGTGTGTACTTCCACAGGCTTGATAACCAGTTAGTACCCCAAAAATACTTCTCACAAAACACGATGTGATCCAGGGTGCATAAGGTTGGTTTAACGTCCAAAAAAGATCAGTCAATACACCATATTAACAGAGTAAAGAACAGAAAGTGTAAGATCATCTCTACTGACATATAAAAAGCATTTGACAAAATCTAACAGCTTTTCATGATAAAACATTCAAGAAACCAATAGTAGAAGGAAACTTCCTTAATGTGATAAAGGGCATCCACAACAAAACCCACACCTAGTATCATACTTAAATTGGTAAATAATTGAATGCTTTCTCCCCAAAATCAGGACAAGAAAAGAATATCTGCTTTTGCCACCTTTATTTAACATTGTATTAGAGGTTCTAGCCAGAGCAATTAGACTAAATAAATAAATAAATAAATAAATAAATGCAACCAGATTAGACAGGAAGAAGTACAATGATGTCTATTTGAGGTCACATGATCTTACATATAGAAAATCCTGAGGAGTCCACACATACACACACACATGCACACATAACTATTAAAATTAATAAATGAGTGCAATCAGGTTGCAGGATACAAGACTAATACAAAAGATATAAGATCAATACAAAAATCAATTATATCTCCATACATGAGCAATGAACAATCCAAAAGCTGAAAAAATTTTTTTAATTACATTTACAATAGCATCAAAAAGAATAAAAGAAGTGTAAGACTTGTACAACCTTGAAAAAGAAGAACAGAGTTGGAAGATTCAAACTTCCCAATTTCAAAACTTACTACAAAGTGGTTGTAATGAACACAGTGTGATTCTGGCATAGAGACAGAGAGATAGATCAATGAAACACAATTGGGAGTCCAGGAATTAACTCTTATATCTATGGTCAAATGATTCTGACAAAGTGCCAAGACAATTTAATGAGAAAATAACAGTCTTTTCAACAAGCGGTGCTGGGACAACTGATTATCCACCTGAAAAAGTATGAAGTTGGACTACTACCTCATATCATATGCAAAAAGTAATTGAAAATGATACCTAGCTCTAAATGTAAGAGCTAAAACTATAAAACACTTAGAAGAAAACCTAAGTATAGATATTCATGACCTGGGACTAGGCAATTATTTTTCATATATGGCACCAAAAGCCCAAACAACAAAAGAAAAACTAAATAAATTGGACAACAGCAAAATTACAACCTTTTGTACTGCAAGTGAAAGCAAGAAAGCAAAAAGAAAATCCACAGGAGAAAATATTTGTAGATCATATACCTGATAAGGGACCGTAAGACTACATAAAGAACTCTTACAATACAAGCATACCTCATTTTATTGTACCTCATACACCCTGTGAGGACAATTTTTACAAATTGAAGATCTGTGGCAATGCGGTGCCAAGCAAGTTTATTGGTGCCATGTTTCCAACAGCATTTGCTTGCTTTGTGTCTCTGTGCCACATTTTGGTAGTTCTCACAAAATTCCAAACTTTTTCATTATTATTATATTTATTCTGATGATCTGTGACCAGTGATCTTTCATGTTACTATTGTCATTGCTGTGAGGTACAACAAACCATACCCATATAAGATGGAGAACTTAATCGATAAATGTTCCATGTGTTCTTACCACTCCACCGACCAGATGTTCTCCCATCTCTCTCCCTCTCTTTGGGCCTCCCAGTATTAAAATTAGGTCAACTAATAACCCTACAATGGCCTCTAAGTATCAAGTGAAAGAGAAAGTTGCATGTCTGTCAATCTAAATCAAAAGCTAGAAATGACTAAGCTTAGTAAGGAAGGCATGTTGAAGGCTGAGGTAGGCTAAAAGCTAAGCCTCTTGTGCCAAACAGTTAGCAAAGGTGTGAATGCAAAAGAAAAGTCCTTGAAAGAAATTAAAGGTGCTACTCCAGTGAACATGCAAATGATAAGAAAGTGAAACAGCCTTATTGCTGATATGGAGAAAGTCTGACTGGTCTGGACAGAAGATTGAATCAGCCACAACTATGCCTTAAGCAAAATCTTAACCCAGACAAAAGCCCTAACTCTCTTCAATTCTATGAAGACTAAGAGGGGTGAGGAAGCTGCAGAATAAAGTTTGAAGCTAGCAGAGATTGGTTGATGAGGTTTAAGGAGAATAGCTATCTCCATAATATAAAAGTGTTAAGTGAAGCATGAAGTGCTGGTGTGGAAGTTACAGTAAGTTACCAGAAGATGTAGCTAAGATAATTCATGAAGGTGGCTACACTGAACAACAGATTTTCAATATAAACAACACAGCTTTCTATTAGAGGAAGATGCCATCTAGGATTTCCATAGCTAGAGAGGAGAAGTCAATGCTTGGTTTCAAAACTTCGAAGGACAGGCTGACTCTCTTGCTAGGGGCTAATGTAGCTGGTGACTTTAAGTTGAAGCCTGTGCTCACTTACCATTCTGAAAATCCTAGGGCTTTGAAGAATCATGCTAAATCAATTCTGCCTGTGCTCCATGAATGGAACAAAACCTGGATGAGACCACATCTGTTTACGACATGGTTTACTGAGGATTTTAAGCCCACTATTGAGACCCAACTGTTCAGAAAAAAAGGATTGCTTTCAAAATATGACTGCTCATTGACAGTGCACCCGGTCACTCAAGAGTTCTGATGAAGACATACAATGAAATGAATGTTTTCATGTCCACTAATACAATACCCATTCTGTAGTACATATATCAAGGAGTCACTTCGACTTTCAATTCTTATTATTTAAGATACACGTTTTGTGGGGCGCCTGGGTGGCGCAGTCGGTTAAGCGTCCGACTTCAGCCAGGTCACAATCTTGCGGTCCGTGAGTTCGAGCCCCGCGTCGGGCTCTGGGCTGATGGCTCAGAGCCTGGAGCCCGTTTCCGATTCTGTGTCTCCCTCTCCCTCTGCCCCTCCCCCGTTCATGCTCTGTCTCTCTCTGTCCCAAAAATAAATAAATGTTGAAAAAAATTAAAAAAAAAAAGATACACGTTTTGTAAGGCTACTATAGATACTGATTCTTGTGATAAATCTGGGCAAAGAAACCCTGAAAACCTCTAGAAAGGATTCACCATTCTAGTGAATCAGATCTTAAGGCTCCACCTGTAACTCTAGTTCTCTTGCTCTTTCCACCACATCTGTACTTATTGCTACAATCTCATGATAAAACTTGAACAAACGAGGAGTGGCTTCTTACGGATCAGCAAAGGAAGTATTTCTTGAGATGGCATCTACTCCTGGTGAAGATGCTGTGAAGACTCTTGAAATGACAGAAAGGATTTAGAATATTACATAAACTAAATGGATTAAGCAGCAGCAGCGTTTTGGAGGATGGACTCCAATTTGGAAAGAAATTCTACCAACGGTAAAATGTTAGCAAACAGCATCTCATCCCACAGAAAAATCGTTCATGAAAGAAGGGCCAATCAACACAGCAAACTTTATCATTGTCTTATGTTAAGAAATTGCCACAGCCACCCTAACCTTCAGCAACCATCACCCTAATCAGTCAGCAGCCATCAACAGGGAGGCAAGACCCTCCACCAGCACAAAGATTACAACTCACTAAAAGCTCAGATGATGGTTCACATTTTTAGTAATAAAGTATTTTTTCTTTTAAATAGGCTCCACACCCAGCGTGGAGCCCAACATGGAACCCAACGTGGGGCTTGAACTCACACCCCTGACATCAAGACCTGGGTGAGATCAAGAGTTGGATGCTTAACCAAATGAGCCATTCAGGCGCCCCAGTAATAAAGTATTTTTTAATTAAGGTACATACATTGCTTTTTTAGACATAATGCTATTGCACACTTAATAGACTACAGTATAATGTAAACATATTTAATTTTTTTTAATCTTTATTTATTTTTGAGAGAGAGAGAGAGCACGAGCAAGGGAGGAACAAAGAGAGAGGGAGACACAGAATCTGAAGCAGGCTCCAGGCTCTGAGCTGTCACCGCAGCACCCGATGCAGGGCTCGAACTCAAGAACTACAAGCTCATGACCTAAGCCGAAGTCGGATGCTAAACCGACTAAGCCACCCAGGTGCCCCATAAACATAACTTTTATATGCACTGTGACATAAAGAGATTCATTTGGCTCACTTTATTGTAACGCTCACGTTATTGCAGTGGTCTGGGACCAAACTCACAGTATCTCCAAGGTATGCCTACAGTAGTGTTGGTGGTATCATGGTGAGCATAGCTGCCTTCCAAGGTAAGTCTATAATAGTAAAAAGACACCCCAATTTAAAAATGGACAAAGGGTCTGAATAAAAATTTGTCCAAAAATATACAAATGGCCAATAAGCACATGAAAAGTTGCTCAACATCATTAGTCATTAGGGAAATTCAAATCAAAATCATAATTAGATTTCATACCCGCTAGGATGACTATAATAAAAAAGATAGATGGGGTGCCTAGGTGGCTCAGCCAGTTGAGTGACTTTATTGATTTCTGCTCAGGTCATGATCTCAGAGTTTGTGAGATTGAGCCCTGAGTTGAACTCTGTGCTAACAGTACAGAGGCTGCTTGGAATTCTCTCCCTCCCTCTCTCTCTCTCTGCCCCTCCCCTGCTCACTCGCTCTCTCTCTCTCTCTCTCTCTCTCTCTCTATCTCTCTCTCAAAATAAATAAACATTAAAAAAAAGATAATAACAAGTGTTGGTGCGGATGTGGAGAAATAAAAGCCATCATATAATGCTGTGGGGAATGTAAAATGGTGCAGTTCTTTTGCAAAAAGTCTATAAGTTCCTCAAAAGGATAAAAACAGTTACCATATGATCAAGCAGTTCCACTCCTAAATATATACTTAAAATAAATGAAAACACGACACAAAAACAGACACTCAGATCAATGGAACGGAATAGAGAACCCAGAAATGAACCCACAAACGTATGGCCAACTAATCTTTGACAAAGCAGGAAAGAATATCCAATGGAATAAAGACAGTCTCTTCAGCAAGTGGTGCTAGGAAAACTGGACAGCGACATGCAGAAAAATGAACCTGGATCACTTTCTCACACCATACACAAAAATAAACTCAAAATGGATGAAAGACCTAAATGTAAGACAGGAAGTCATCAAAATCCTTGAGGAAAAAGCAGGCAAAAACTTCTCTGACCTGGGCCACAGCAACTTCTTACTCAACACATCTCCAGAGGCAAGGGAAACAAAAGAAAAATGAAATATTGGGAACTCATCAAAATAAAAAGCTTCTGCACTGCAAAGGAAACAATCAGCAAAACTAAAAGGCAACCGACAGAATGGGAGAAGATATTTGCAAATGACATATCAGATAAAGGGTTAGTATCCATAATCTATAAAGAACTTATCAAACTCAACCCCCAAAATACAAAGAATCCAGTGAAGAAATGGGCAAAAGACATGCATAGACACTTCTCCAAAGAAGACATCCAGATGGCCAACCGACACATGAAAATTTGCTCAACATCACTCATCATCAGGGAAATACAAATCAAAACCACGATGAGATACCACCTCACACCTGTCAGAATGGCTAACATTAACAACTCAGGCAACAACAGATGTTGGCAAGGATGCAGAGAAAGAGGATCTCTTTTGCACTGCTGGTGGGAATGCAAACTGGTGCAGCCACTCTGGAAAAGAGTATGGAGGTTCCTCAAAAAATTAAAAATAGAACTACCTTACGACCCAGCAATTGCACTACTAGGTATTTATCTAAAGGATACAAGTGTGCTGGTTTGAAGGGGCACATGCACCCCAATGTTTATAGCAGCGCTATCAACAATGGCCAAAGTATGGAAAGAGCCCAAATGTCCATCGACAGATGAATGGATAAAGAAGATGTGGTATATATATACAATGGAGTAATACTCAGCAATCAAGAAGAATGAAATCTTGCCATTTGAAACTATGTGGATGGGACTGGAGAGTATTACGCTAAGTGAAATTAGAGAAAGACAAATATATAACTTCACTCATATGAGGACTTTAAGATGCAAAACAGATGAACATAAGGGAAGGGAAGCAAAAATAATATAAAAACAGGGAGGGGGACAAAAACATAGACTCTTAAATGTGAAGAACAAACAGAGGGTTGCTGCAGGAGTTGTGGGAGGGGGGATGGGCTAAATGGGTAAGGGGCATTAAGAAATCTACTCCTGAAATCATTGTCGCTCTATATGCTAACTTGGATGTAAATTGAAAAATGAATAATTTTTAAAAATAAATGAAAATATACATCCACACAGAAATTGTACATAAATGCTCATAGTAGCACTATATATAACAACAACAAATTAGAAACAACCCAAATGTCCATCAAATGATGAGTGAATAAATAAAATGTGGTATATCCAACCGTGGAATATTATTTGGCCAAAAAATCACCAAATATCATTCAGCAATAACAAGAAATGATACATGTTACAACACAGATGAACCTCGGGGCATGTGAGTGGCTCAGTCAGTTAAGCATCCGACTTTGGATCAAGTTGTTACCTCATGGTTTGTGAGTTTAAGCCCCACATCAGGCTCCCACTAAGAGTGTGGAGCCTGCTTGGGATTCTCTCTCTCTCTCTCTCTCTCTCTCTCTCTCTCTCTGCCCCTCCCCCACTCATGCTCATGCGCTCTCAAAATAAATAAAACTTAAGAAAAAAGGCAACATACATGAAACTTAAAACCACGAATGAAAGAAACAAGATACAAAACACTACATATTGTATGATTCCATTTATATGAAATGTCCAAAATAGGCAAATCAAGTCTATAGAGACAAAAAATAGATTAGTAGCTGCCTAGGGCGAGGGTGATGAGGCTAGAGAAGAATGGTTAAGAGTCTGCTAATGGATACAGGGTTTCTTTTAGGAGGATAAAATGTTCTACAACTAGATTGTGGTGATGAGGATACAAGTCTGTGAATATACTGAAAAAACAGTGAATTGTACACGTTAAGTAGGTGAATTTTTCGGCATGTTAATTATATCTCAATAAAGCTGTTAAACACACACACGCACATACATACACAGTATGGTAAAATGGCAAGAGCACCCACTGGTCTTAAGAGTCTGACCGGAGTTCAAACCCTGGTTCCACTACTCACTACCTGCATGACCATGACTTCTCACAGAATCTTATTTTCTTTATTGGTAAGATTAGGATAATAATAACAATTACTACCTTTACAAAATGGCTGGGAAATGAGGTAAGAAAACAGACATGAAAGCGCTTTGCATACAGCTGATCTCCTAAGATACTTATTTTCTCTTCATAAATATTTCTTGTCACTAGACCAAAATAATCTTGCTGACCAAAACGAATGAAACAAGGAGAGAAGGACATTTTTCTCATCTAAGTTAAGTAACTCTGTGGCATTTTCCCATAAGCTAAAAGGAAAATGAACAGACCCCCAAACCTGAGTTTAAAAGCAGGCACTCAGCATGCAGTCCTGAATAAAAAAGGGGGTATAAGTAGATACTCTAATTGCCTTCTTCCTCTGCATTCAAACCTACTTTCTGTTTTAATCAGTATACCCTTACCACATCACCACTGAAATAGGAAGTAGTTGTTCAAGAGAGATAATATGATTCAGAAGTTCTGGGTTGGCAAGGAGAATGAGGCTTCCCTGGTTTTTTCTAGATACTTACCCTGTGATTGGAGGCCACACCAGGACATCACTAGTGGAAACCAAGATTGAAATTGAGAAAAGAATAGTTGTTTAATAGTTTTGTTTACAGAAGGGAGAACTGAGGGATTTGACTACAGCCACACAGCAAGACCATACAGTCCCAATCATATGATAGGTATATAGCAAGAAACACGATGTCTTACAAAGAATTCTAGGCCTGAGGATAGGAAAAATCAAACCTAGTTCCAAAATTGCTACCAAATTGCTGTCTAATCTTGAATAAATCAATTTGATTCTCAGTTCCCTTCCTATATGCCTATTGATTCAGAAATTTCACAAATAAAAGTAATTACTGCATGCAAGGCACTGTGCTGAGATATTGTGGTGAACAAAACAGTCTGTTTACACATAAGTCTACACTTATGGAGCTTACAGAATAGAACACTGCAGAAGACAGATAGTAAAAATATAAACAAGCCAATTATTTCATAATTACAACTTGTGACATACAGCCAATGTCAATCAGGAAGTAAGAAGTGGGTTAGAAGAGCACATGTGCAAAAGAAAACCTCAAATCAGAAGGAGCTCCTCTCAACTCTTTCCATTACAAACAGGGGCTCAGGATTCTCTGCACATGTCACCTGACTGCCTGCTGCTTTGTGTGGCTGGAAGCATCATGGTCAACCACAAAAAACATAAAACATACATATAACAAATGCCAGGCAGCTCCACCAGTTTCTCCCCCTTGCTGTCCCTTAGTCTCAGGTTCTTCAGCTACAAAATGGAGGTAATACTATCTACTCCACAGTATCGTTTTGGGAGATAAAATAGGAAAAAGTACTCTAGAAACTAATCTCCAGCATACCCCCAGGGGTTCGTACAGAGTTAAGTACACTGTAGCTTCCCATCTGTAAAGTTATGGTAGCCCTGCATCCACCTCACAGGTGGGTTAAATGAGGTTGTGAAGATTAAATGATTTAACATGTATGTAAGGTACTTAGCAGAGTCCTTGACACGTAACAACTGATAAAAACATCAACTGCCATGAATTCACTTAACCTCTTCCCCTCAGTTTCCTCATTTGTGAAACACGAACAATAATAGTACCTAATTCTTAGGTTTACTATGGAAATTAAATGAGCTAATATATTTGAAGGCTTATAACAGTACTATACAAGGATAAAATTATATTATTACTGTTATTATTAATAATTTTATCTTTGAGCTTTCTCTACAGTTTGCATGTATATAGACCACTGGTTCTCAATCAGGGTTGATTTTGTACCCCAGAGGACATTGGCAATGCCTAGAGACATTTTTTGTTTGTCACAACTGGAGGGAAGAGTAGATGCTACTGGCATCCAGTGGGTAAAGAACAAGAACGCTGCTAAATACCTTAGAGGGCACAGAACAATCCCCCAGCCCAAACACAGACTTATATGATCCAAAATATCAAGTCTCAAGGTGGAAAAACTTCAATATAGCTAAAGAAATCAAACAGTTCTCTCTTCCTCCTCCTCTGAAATGCTATTTTATTTGGATCTCTCTTTTTTTTTAAGTTTTTTTTAATGTTTTATTTATTTTTGAGAGACAGAGTGCCAGCGGGAGAGGGGCAGAGAGAGAGAGGGAGACCCAGAATCCAAAGCAGGTTCCAGGCTCTGAAGTATCAGCACAGAGCCTGATGATGCAGGGCTCAAACTCATGAACTGTGAGATCATGACCCGAGCCGAAGTTGGTCGCTTAACCGAGCCACCCAGGAGCCCCTTGCATCTCTCTGCTAGGTTTTATTAAACAGGTACAAAAGTTTCAGACCTGAAACAGGTTTTAGAGAGGCCCTTTCTTTACCAAGGCTAAAATGGGCAAGTATTTTACAAAAGAACTGAGATTCAGGATGAAAGCCTGAACTGGAATGCAGGTCTCCTAACTCCCAGACTAGCTATCCTTCCATGGAGCTAACTCAGATAACTCTGCAAGCACTTTCTTTCCCTTCCCTACTCCTTCTACCCTTCTCCCTCTTCATCTCCCTATCCCTCCTTCCCAGATTTGGATCTATTTCTTTTCTACTATCATCAGAAGTCAGAGAGAGGGGTGACCTTTCTCCCCACCCTCCCAGTTGCCTACCTTTAGAAGGACCTGCCCTCTGGAGCTCCAGTCTGGGCTTTGGACCAGAGGCCAAGAACCCTTCCTATTTACCTTTTTTCACAGGGGTCAAGCTCAGCTGCTTTGGCCACCACTCTCTACTCTCTCCCAAGGTTATGCAGGCATTCTTCCCGAAAGAATAACTTGAGTCAGACAACCTGGGGTATTTCCTTTTCTCTGTCTATGGGAATGAACTAGCCTTAGGGAGGGGCCACAGGCAAGTTGTAACAGCTGACATTGGACTTTCTTCCCAGGAAGTGGTTTTGAAGAGAAAAAAAGACTATGACTACCTTGGTGAGAAAAAAACATGGAAAAAGAGTATGTAAGAGAAAAAGATTACGGATGGCTTTCACAGGGTATTCAGCCACATACAGGACATCTCAAACATTTCTCATGTCTAATTCATACCAGTACTTAGAGGACAAATGCCTGCTCCTCAAGAAAGCCTCCCACGGCTGCTTCAGCCCATGAAAATATTAAGCAAGTGCTCATAATGTGCCAGCCACTCTAGTAACTTTATCTCATTTAATCTTCACAACCTGACATAATTATTTTCCCCATTTCAGAGATGAAGAAAATGATAAGAGAAGTTAAGTAACTTGCCTTATTGCTTAGCCAATAAGTAGCAGAGCTGCAACTTTTCCCCAGATCTTTCAGACATCAGAAAACTAAGCTCTCAACTAAGTTACTAAAATGATTCTCAAGACAATTTCCCCCTTCTTTGAACCTATATTGCATTTACTATCTATATCACATATTAAGCAATTAATTTCAGGCATCAGATTTGTTCCAGACACTGTGCCAGCTCCGGTGAATAAAAGATATAAATAGCAGGCAGTCCCTTCTCTAAAGCAGGGTTTCTCAAACTGTTTTGACTACAACCTACAGTAAGAATGCAATTTATATGGAGACACAGTACACACACACACATAATCTATAAAACTGAAATACAAGTTTCACAAAACAGCCTTTGCTCTTTCTATATACCGTGTGTTCTGATTTGTTTTCTGGCCTATTCTATTTGGCTTTTTAAAAATGTGGTCCAATGTACTACATTAAATCTACAATCCATGAGTTATGACTTACATGGTTTGAAAAAAAACACTGCCCTTGAGAGCTCCCAGGTCAAAGGGGGAGATAAGATATGAGTAATAGTAAAATTACTATAACAGTAGTTAACATTTCAGGAACTCTTATTGTGTGTCCAGCACTCTGATAAGCACTTTACATGAATTATTTGGATCCAAAATTCAACCCAGCCTGCCTGTTTGAATCCAATGTCCATATTCTTTTCACCATACCACACTGCCTGTACAGCATGAGAACCATAATGAGGAACATTTCCATGAGGAAATGGGGATGGGGGGAGGGAATACTCAGAAAACTTCACAAAAGTGAAGATTTCTGAGTTGTGTCTTGAAGTATAAATTTTCAAGAATTTGGCACATGAACTCCTGTAGGTGCTCTACAAATATTTGTGGATAGAATCCTTAACCTTCTCTTGTGATACTGAAAAATAGCATGTTATTTTTACATGGAAATCTATGAAATTTTTAACTGATGCTCTCTCTCCTAACAGAAATCTCAAGGAACACCTGCCACATGGCACTTGAAAAAAAAGTTCTGGAGTTTGATAACAGTTTTTCTAGAAGAGCTGTCTATAAAATGACATCCAGTACTTGCTACCAGGAGACCAGGATCCTAATCTCAGAATTTATGTGTGTCTTTGGGCAGATAACTTTACCTCTCTGGGACTCAGTTACTAATCTGTAAAATGATAAAAACAGGCCATATGATCAGCAAGTTTCTTTCTAGTACTAATAAATTCTAATAATAAATTCTAGTGACTCTAGTACTAACAAATTTAGCAAGTCCATGAAAAAGAATAAATAATTATAATAAAGTCCATTTGCTCACAAAGACATCAGGATGAATTTGAGGCTCTGGAACTAAGCTCCTAGGTCTCTGTCTTGCCTAATCCTCTTAGCTGGATGTGGAACTGACAATGTACACCCACAGATCTGACATCACCATTTCATCCACCAGAGCCTAAATTTCTTGTGAGAGGCCAGTGATTAGAAGCCACACAGGAGTAGATTTTAGTTTTAAGAGCCAAAATGTCAAACCATGAAAATGACGGTCTCTATCAATACAGAGCGCTCCATCATGGAAATATGCAAACAGATATTGGCAAAATACTTGGAAGGACTTTGCAGAAGAAATTCAAACATGAGGTAAAAGCTGTATTAGACATCCTTACAAGGAACTTTTAGTCCTAAAATTCTACAATTTTCTCTTCACAAAGAAACAGAAGGAATAGCCCTTAGCACACTTTGAAGGGGAAAAAATACTCAAAAAGTTTTCTGAACTTTTCCAGCCTCCTTCCCTCCTTCTTTCCATATTACAGTTCCAGCACACTGGGTCATTCACAGCCAGAGACATCATGGCTACACTTGTCTACTCTTTTCAGGATTTGTTTTTATTTTATGAAGAGGGAAGGACAGGTTTAGTTGCCAAGGAAAGAACCATGAAGTACCTCTTCAAGGGCCCAGGTCCACACCAGGAAATACCTCTCAGGAGAATGGAAACTTAAGAGATTGGCTCTACCCAGCAGTATCCAACTCAAGGTGGCCTCTGGTTTCTCAGGACACATAGATTAATGGCCCTCAAAGCATAAAGTTAGGAACCTATACGGATGTCTACCCCAGCCCCAGCTGCCCAGACTAGTCTAAGACACTCCTGTAATTGGAGAATGATGTACTGTAAACTGAGTCCCTGCTGCCTCTATTGGTGGTCTTGGGCCATTCACTGCTTGACGTGGAGCCTGAATAATTCCAATTATAAAATGCACCCATTGTAAAATGAATATAGAAGATGAATTGTAAGACTTTTTCCAGTACCGACATTGTTACTCTAATATAAAATAGTAATTTTATAACTAGCATCTATCCTAAATTCTCAAAAATGTAAATATAAAAATAATTGTAAATACTTATCACCTAGTGAGCACATATTATGGGCAGATGCAGTACCTTACATACTTACCTCCTTTAATCTTCACAGCAATCCTATTTTACATATGAGGAAACAAACTGAGAAAGATTAAGAAACTTGCCCAAGGTCACACAAGTAAGTGGGAGAGCCAGAGCTTTGTCCAGACCTACTCATTCTAAATCCAATCCTCCTTCCACTAATCTATTCATTTCCAGGCTTCTATCCCAAAAAAAGAATACTATCTGGAAAATAAAAGAACAGAGAGTACGGAAAAAAATGGCTAAAGACTAACTTCAATCTGCTAGTAAAGATCTGCTTTCTATAGCCAACAAGGAAATAATAAAAACTATTGGAGCCACCAAAAGACAAGGGCCCTCCCAAGCTGCTGTAAGCAAGATTCATCTGAAATTCCTCCCACCTCTATCTTCTCTATTAGTCTCCAAAAGGTAGATGGGCTTGGGGACCAAGAATAGGCTAGAGAAAGCATTTTTACATCTATATAATCCTAAAGAGGCAGAGGCCAACTTTTAAGACCAGTTCTTCTCACCTGCTGCTGATTCACCCAGCCCCCTCCTCTCCCAGGAAGCCTGTTCAGTGACTTCTGCCTCTCCAAGAAAGGCCTTCATTCATTCCTCCAGATCTGGATCCTAATTCCAGAAGAAGCTATGCCACATTAAAAATGGAGAACTAGCCATCCCCTCTCCCACCACTGGCTTAAAGAAAACTGCCCACCTCTCCCACTACTGGCTTAAAGAAAAAAAATCTAAGGGGAAAAGGGTGAGAAAAACATCTAGATTTCTTAGAAGACATCTACGTCCACTGCTCTGCTGTTCTATCTATAGAGATGTAGAAAGGATAGTAGAGGCCAGGACCCCCAGGCTACTGCTTGCCCAATGGCATCAGAAAAACCAACTCCGTCTTTACACGGAGAAGGCTTCTGCAATCACTCAATCCAATGGTTTCCAAGCTTTTTTTTTTAAAGCCTCTCAAACTCTTTTTTCCAGTCAAATCTTACAGAAACAACAATATGTAAACAGGTAAATGCATAGCTGCTCTGGCTGAAAAGGAGGTGGGGAAGTTCCCCTTCCTCAGCGTCTTCCCACTTCCCAGTCTCACCACAATAGCCTGTGAAGTTGCACTTCCAAACCCTGAGACTCTAGTTTACACCTCCTTGTGTTACTTAAGGAAACTGGGGTCAAGGGGGAGAACGTGACTTTGTCAAAATCACAGTGCCTAAGCTGGAACCCAAATTCAGATGTACTGACTTAAATGGCAGTCAATTTCCCATCTCATCACACTATTCCTTGTAGATGATCACATGAAAAGTGAATGTGAAAGGGGTTTTTAAAGCACGAAGTGCTGGAGGCTTGTAAAGTTCCCTCAGGTAATTTTCTCAACAGGTAAAGATTTCCAAGGTTAATTTCACCAGGTAGCACTCAATGGCAAAGAAACCCTCTCATGCTCCCAACCGCTCAATAAAGTGTCTATTTGTAAAAACAGGCATGATTATGTTACCAACTTAGAAAGAGCAATAGTAAATACATGAGACTCAAGAGGCTTCTGCAAGATTCCCTGTTCCCTGTGTCCTAAGAAACCATCCCTTAAAGACATGGGGATTTTCCTGATATCCACCATACCTGGAACATGGAGTAGAATCTAAACTTGCATATTAAAGTTAACTCCTTAACTATGTATTATACAGCCTGGGCCTCAGTTTCTCTACAACTATGGTAGCCAGCCTCCAAGACAGTATCCAATGATCCCTGCCTCCTGGTATTCACACCTTTGTGTATCCTTTCCCACCTAGTAGAAGGGTTGGTCTGTGTGATCAAAAGAATACAGTTGAAGTGATGATATATCATTTCTGAAATTAGATTACAAAAGGCACTGCAGCTTCTGTTTTGGTTGCTCTTTTCTCTCTCAGATCATTCATTGTGGGGAAGCTAGCTGCCATGTTGTGAGCAAGGAACTGATGCTACCAGCCTGTCAACAGCCAGCTAAAAACTGAAGCTAGCCAATAACCAGATGAGTGAGTGTGGAAGGGAATCCACCAGGCCCAGGTGAACCTCTAGAAAACTGTAGCTCTAGGCAACAGCTTGACTGTAATCTCAGTTGAGACATAACAGCCAGAACCACCCAGCTTGGCCACTCTAAAATTCCTCACCCTCGGAAACTGTAAGATAATGTTTATTTTTTTCTTAAGCTGATAAATTTTACAGGCAATTTATTGAAGCAACAGTACATAACTAATACAACTACAAAACTAAGGCTTCTGGGTTTACATCCGAAAGCCCATTATGAAACCAAAAGGCCATCTGAAACAAAACCCAAGGTATCTAGGGTTGGAATTTCCCCTTAAACAATAATTGTCTCTATTGCTTACTCATAAGGTGACTGGTTGAAAGTCACTTCATCTCTCTTAGTTGTGGTTTCCTCGTTAAATATATTGGGATATTTTCTTTGCACATGATGGTGAGGATTAAATGAGAATAGCTTGTAAAATTATCTTTAAAACAGTATAAAACTATACTGATTAAAATTGTTATAATAAAGACTTTGGAAGGTATCCCATCAAGCCCACTCCCAAAAGCCACCAAAAGGAGATGACCCTGTTCAGTGAAGTCAAATGGAACAGCTTCTTTTTTTACCATTTATTCAACTGTATTAAAAGTATTACCCTCAGGGCACCTGAATAGCTCAGTCGGTTAAGCATCCAACTCTTGATGTCAACTCAGATCCTGATCTCATGGTCTTGAGATTGAGCCCCCTCGTCAGGCTCCACGCTGGGCATGAAGCCTCTTAAGACTCTCTCTCTCCCTTTCCCCCAGGGGTGTGCATGTGTGCTTTCTCATAAATGAATGAATGAATGAATGAATGAATTCTCTGCTATCACTACTTCTCATAATAACAAAAGCAACAATTATCAGTGTTTGGTATTATATACCAAGCACAGTGCTAAGTGCTTTCACATTATTTTCTCATTTAATACTCCGTTTAACATACAAAGAAACTGAAACTTAGAGAGGTTAAAGTGATTTGGTTAGTAATGGAGTCAGAATTGAACCTCACATCCATGCAACTCCAAAGACCATGTCCTTTCCACTAAACCAACATGCTGCTTACCATACCCAGTAGCCTGAAAGTATCTAATACAGAAGGCATTCAGATACAACTTAAAAGAACTGAAAACATGAAAGAGAAAGGAAGAAAAATCACCTTTCAAATTAATGGGGAAATAAAAAGATTCAGGAGATGTAGATTTTGGTCTTGTCTAGGGCACCAAGCAGTTATAACATCTTGGGCAAGTTATCTACCAGTGAAAAAAATTTTAAACCCTCATATTACATAGTACTTTTAATCTACAAAGCATTCTGAAGTATCTGCAAATATTTGATTGTCATAGCAAACCTCAAAGGTAGTTTAACTGTCTCCATTCTACAAATGAGAAAACTGAGATCCAAAAAGAATTCCAGTAACTTGCCCGTAGTTTTTAAACAGCTGGTACATGTCAGAGATAATATACCTAGATTTATTCTCAGAGGTACCTAAGATTCAATAGCTTTAGGGAATGTTCAAAGGTCACAGCAAGGACAAGAATCTGGTTTCTTTCTTACTCCCCTAAGCCAGTGTTACAACCAAGTATACAAACCAGGACAGCTTTTTTTTTTTTTTTTCAACGTTTATTTATTTTTGGGACAGAGAGAGACAGAGCTTGAACGGGAGAGGGGCAGAGAGAGAGGGAGACACAGAATCGGAAACAGGCTCCAGGCTCCGAGCCATCAGCCCAGAGCCTGACGCGGGGCTCGAACTCCCGGACCGCGAGATCGTGACCTGGCTGAAGTCGGAAGCTTAACCGACTGCGTCACCCAGGCGCCCCCAGGACAGCTTTTTTAAAACACTGATGCCTGGGCCCCATACCTACCTTTACCGCCCCCCCCCCAAATTTAATTTATTTGGTCCTGAGTGGGATCTAAGTGTCAATACATTTTTAAGCTTTCTTGGAGTGGCAAAACTTGAGAACTACTATCCTAACCCCAGGAGTCACAGATTAAGAAATGTCATGATCCACTCTCATTTTCTAATGTCAAATTCCTTGAAATCATCCATTTTTGGTATAAATTCATCACATTTACAAAGAAAATGTCTTCTATTACTAAAAATGACTATGTAAGTTAAATAATTTAATTTTTGTTACCTAAGAATAAATTTTTATTCAACATGCAATCAATATCTTAATGGTCAAGAGTGGATATGTGGCATGAGCAATAAAAGTGCTTATAGAAAAAGAAAGAAGTTGCCCACAAAAGTACACTATGAACAAAAACAACTAAGAAGAAAATTGAAGTAATCTTTTTTTCTCTAAATATCCCTGCTTGGGGATCTCAGAACTCCTTGGTTCTACCAAGATGAATTTACCTGGAGTGTCCTCTTATGAGGATTTAGATACTGTACAGATTTGTCTCACAGTATCTCCACTTCTTTCTGCTAATTCCACTCCTAGCTGACTGAGTTCTTTCCCCTAATCCTCAAGCCTATGGTTATGGGTTTGAACTGTGTCTCCCAAAATAAGATATGTCAAAGTCCTAAGCCCTAGTACTTCAGAATGTGATTTTATTTTAAAATAGAGTCTTTACAGAGGTAATCAAGTTAAAATGAGGTTATTAAGGGGGGGGGGCCCTAATGCAATATGACTTGAGTCCTTACAAGGAGAAATTTGGACACAAATTTCCAAATTCCAGCTAGGCTATTTTGGTCTATGCTTACTAAGAAGTTCACACACACATACACAAGGAGAGAGTCTATGAAAAGACAGGGAGATGTCCATCTACAAGCCAAGGAATGCCTAAGGCTACCAGAAGCTAGGCGAAGGGCCTGGAACAGATCCTTCCTTCACCTTCAAAGGCAGTATGGCCCTGGCTGACACCTTAATTTTGGACTTGTGGCCTCCAGAACTGTGTGACTATAATTTTCTTTTGTTCTAAGCCAACCAGTTTGTGGTATTTTGTTACAGGAGGTCAAGGAAACTAATGATTCACCTTTCTCTAAACACTTCAAGTTTCTACCCAGCTTATTTGGTGGAACTGTTTAATTTTTTAGCATAGAAATCCTACAGTCCTAATAAAATCAAAGCCTCTCAAGGGCAGAAACACCATTTTATACATTTTTTTTTATCTACAACTCTTAAGGAGAGACTGGTCTCAGAAAAAGTATTGAGGAAACATTTGCTCACTTGGATCACTTTCTGGAAAATGTTCTGCAGCCACTACTATTGTTTTAGAATTGAACAACCAGCTTCCTTACACCCTCACAAAATTTACCCAACCAAAGCCCCAAATCCTATAACAGGTCCTTTCTAGCACCTTCTTACAGAGATACCCCATGGTTCACCATAGGATATGTTCCCCCTTACCACAAGGAGTGATTAATTTGTTCAACTACAAGTGTGTTTCTCGTGATATTTGGCTTAATTGTGCTAAGTGAAAGTGGCAACTTTTAGGGTAATGTGGCGAAGAGAAAACAGTCATGGTCATCAAATATCTAAGTAATGCTTGTTTTCTTATTTCAAATTCTCTTGTGTCTAAAATCAAACAAAAGTACACATGTACCCATCTTCTTTAACATTTAATCCTAGAGGAAAACAACAGAAACTAATATGAATTTGCCATCATTATGAGAAAAAACACATTGAGTCATAGATAATGAAAGGAAACCTCTGTGTGTGTGCATGTGTGTGTAAATAAAAACACTTTAAATTTGTAAAAAAAAAAAAAAAAAAAAAATTGAACAACCAGAAAATCACTTTTCCTACTTCCATAATTCTGTTACACTGGAATTAGCTATTTTTATTTTATTTTATTTTATTTTATTTATTTATTTTGCTAATTAACATTTTTAGTTGCATTTATTAACATTTTTTAAATATAATTTATTGTCAAGTTGTATACTAACATACAGTATATACAGTGTGGTCTTGGTTTTGGGGGTAGATTCCCATGACTCATTGCTTACATACAACACCCAGTGGTCACCCCAACAAGTATCCTCCTCGATTCCCATCACCCATTTTCCCTCTCCCCAGCCCCCCCCACCCAACCATTGGTTTGTTCTCTGTATTTAAGAGTCTTTTATGGTTTGCCTCCCTCCCTCGCTGTTTGTAATTATTTTTCTCCTCTTCTCTTCCCCCATGGTCTTCTGTCAAGTTTCTCAAGTTCCACATATGAGTGAAAACATGGTATCTGTCTTTCTCTGACTTATTTCACTTAGCATAATACCTTCCAGTTCCATTCATGTTGCTGCAAATGGCAGGATTTCACTCTTTCTGACTGCCAAGTAATATTCCATTGTATATATATACCACATCTTCTTTATCCATTCATCAGCTGATGGACATTTAGGCTCTTTCCATAATTTGGCTATTGTTGAAAGTGCTGCTATAAACATTGGGGTACATGTGCCCCTATGAATCAGCACTCCTGTATCCTTTGGATAAATTCCTAGTAATGCTATTGCTGCGTCACAGGGTAGTTCTATTTTTAATTTTTTGAGGAACCTCTACACTGTTTTCCAGAGGCTGCACCAGTTTGCATTCCCACCAGCAGTGCAAGAGGGTTCCCATTTCTTCACATTCTCGCCAGCATCTGTTGTTTCATGAGTTGTTCATTTTAGCCACTCTGACTGATGTGAAGTGGTATCTCAGTGTGGTTTTGATTTGTATTTCCCTGATGATGAGTGATGTTGAGCATTTTTTTCATGTGTCTGTTGGCCATCTGGATGTCTTCTTTGGAAAAGTGTCTATTCATGTCTTCTCCAACACTCTTCTTCATGAGTTTTTTGTATATAAAATACCACTTACTCTCTGATACCCATAAGTGAAAAATTCACAAAATCATAGAATCTTATACTGTTTGAGACTCAGAGAGGGCTAACAGACCATCTAGTGCAACTCTAAAGTGATACCTTCCTCAGGGCACACAATACCATTTCTCTCTTTTATTTTTAAAAAAAGGTTTAAAGATTTTATTTTTAAGTAACCTCTCCACCCAACATGGGGCTAGAACCCACAACCCCATGATCAAGAGCTGCATGCTCCACTGACTGAGCCAGCCACATACCCCTCTCTCTTTTATGATAAATGCCACATCCTCCCTTGTCCATTGTATTAGTTACTGGCTTATAGGGCTCCTTCTCACCTTACCACCTCCCACTAGGCTATAAGCACATCAAGGGTTGAGATTTTCTCATTCATCCCCAGTGCTTATCATGATTAATGGTACATGGTCAACCAACAATTCCTAAAGTATTGTTTTCTCTTTCTTTGCCACAAGTCTATGAGCTTCTCCAAGAGAGGAACTGGATCTTACTCACTTTTATATACCTAGGGTCTAGCACAGCATGTAGCATAAAATAAATACAATAATATTTGTTGTTCATGTAATAAAAATGTTTTACTCACTATTTCTGTGCTAGACTATTCTAGCCTATGAACTTACTAAGAAGTTTAGATACCCAATAACCAAAAAACAAAAAGTAGCAAGTCAAAATAGAGCCAACTTCTACTCCAAAAGGAAAAATTATTGCTGAGATACTTAAAGAGAATTAAATGTTTAGGTATCTTAAATAGGTTAGGTCCTAAAGACCCACAGCTGCCTGGGATGACACAAAGTAGAGATTCCAAACAATTATCTTGAAAAATTCACTCGGGATTCGGCGGCAAGATGGCGGCTTAGGAGGACGCTGGGCTCACCGCACGTCCTGCTGATCACTTAGATTCCATCTACACCTGCCTAAATAACCCAGAAAACCGCCAGAGGATTAGCAGAACAGAGTCGCCGGAGCCAAACGCAGACGAGAGGCCCACGGAAGAGGGTAGGAAGGGCGGCGAGGCGGTGCGCGCTCCACGGACTGGCGGGAGGGAGCCGGGGCGGAGGGGCGGCTCGCCGGCCAAGCAGAGCCCCCGAGTCGGGCTTGCAAAAGCGGAGGGGCCGGGCGGACTGTGTTCCGACAGCAAGTGCGACTTAGCGTCTGGGAGGTCAGAAATTAACAGCTCTGCTCGGAAAGCGGGAAGGCTGGAGGACAAAGGGAGGGAGAGCTGCTGAGCCCCCTGACAACAGAGCTCAGTTTGGTGGGGAACAAAGGCGCTCGCCAGCGCCATTTCCCCCGCCCATCCCCCAGCCGAAATCCCAAAGCGAACCGGTTCCTGCCAGGGAACTTGCTCGCTCCGCGCAAACACCCAACTCTGCGCTTAGGCGGAGCCAAACCTCCGGCAGCGGATCTGACTCCCTCCCGCTGCCACAGGGCCCCTCCTGAAGTGGATCACCTAAGGAGAAGCGATCTAAGCCTGCCCCTCCTGCCCCCGAGCACCTTGCCTACCCACCCCAGCTAATACGCCAGATCCCCAGCATCACAAGCCTGGCAGGGTGCAAGTAGCCCAGACGAGCCACACCACTCCACAGTGAATCCCGCCCCTAGGAGAGGGGAAGAGAAGGCACACACCAGTCTGACTGTGGCCCCAGCGGTGGGCTGGGGGCAGACATCAGGTCTGACTGCGGCCCCGCCCACCAACTCCAGGTATACACCACAGCACAGGGGAAGTGCCCTGCAGGTCCTCACCACGCCAGGGACTATCCAAAATGACCAAGCGGAAGAACTCCCCTCAGAAGAATCTCCAGGAAATAACAACAGCTAATGAGCTGATCAAAAAGGATTTAAATAATATAACAGAAAGTGAATTTAGAATAATAGTCATAAAATTAATCGCTGGGCTTGAAAACAGTATACAGGACAGCAGAGAATCTCTTGCTACAGAGATCAAGGGACTAAGGAACAGTCACGAGGAGCTGAAAAATGCTTTAAACGAAATGCATAACAAAATGGAAACCACCACAGCTCGGCTTGAAGAGGCAGAGGAGAGAATAGGTGAACTAGAAGATAAAGTTATGGAAAAAGAGGAAGCTGAGAAAAAGAGAGATAAAAAAATCCAGGAGTATGAGGGGAAAATTAGAGAATTAAGTGATACACTAAAAAGAAATAATATACGCATAATTGGTATCCCAGAGGAGGAAGAGAGAGGGAAAGGTGCTGAAGGGGTACTTGAAGAAATCATAGCTGAGAACTTCCCTGAACTGGGGAAGGAAAAAGGCATTGAAATCCAAGAGGCACAGAGAACTCCCTTCAGACGTAACTTGAATCGATCTTCTGCACGACATATCATAGTGAAACTGGCAAAATACAAGGATAAAGAGAAAATTCTGAAAGCAGCAAGGGGTAAACGTGCCCTCACATATAAAGGGAGACCTATAAGACTCGTGACTGATCTCTCTTTTGAAACTTGGCAGGCCAGAAAGAATTGGCAAGAGATTTTCAGGGTGCTAGAGAGAAAAAATATGCAGCCAAGAATCCTTTATCCAGCAAGTCTGTCATTTAGAATAGAAGGAGAGATAAAGGTCTTCCCAAACAAACAAAAACTGAAGGAATTTGTCACCACTAAACCAGCCCTACAAGAGATCCTAAGGGGGACCCTGTGAGACAAAGTCCCAGAGACATCACTATAAGCATAAAACATACAGACATCACAATGACTCTAAACCCGTATCTTTCTATAATAACACTGAATGTAAATGGATTAAATGCGCCAACCAAAAGACATAGGGTATCAGAATGGATAAAAAAACAAGACCCATCTATTTGCTGTCTACAAGAGACTCATTTTAGACCTGAGGACACCTTTAGATTGAGAGTGAGGGGATGGAGAACTATTTATCATGCGACTGGAAGCCAAAAGAAAGCTGGAGTAGCCATACTTATATCTGACAAACTAGACTTTAAATTAAAGGCTGTAACAAGAGATGAAGAAGGACATTATATAATAGTTACAGGGTCTATCCATCAGGAAGAGCTAACAATTATAAATGTCTATGCACCGAATACCGGAGCCCCCAAATATATAAAACAATTACTCATAAACATAAGCAACCTTATTGATAAGAATGTGGTAATTGCAGGGGACTTTAATACACCACTTACAGAAATGGATAGATCATCTAGACACACGGTCAATAAAGAAACAAGGGCCCTGAATGAGACATTGGATGAGATGGACTTGACAGATATATTTAGAACTCTGCATCCCAAAGCAACAGAATATACTTTCTTCTCGAGTGCACATGGAACATTCTCCAAGATAGATCATATACTGGGTCACAAAACAGCCCTTCATAAGTTTACAAGAATTGAAATTATACCATGCTTACTTTCAGACCACAATGCCATGAAGCTTGAAATCAACCACAGGAAAAAGTCTGGAAAACCTCCAAAAGCATGGAGGTTAAAGAACACCCTACTAACGAATGAGTGGGTCAACCAGGCAATTAGAGAAGAAATTAAAAAATATATGGAAACAAACGAAAATGAAAATACAACAATCCAAACGCTTTGGGACGCAGCAAAGGCAGTCCTGAGAGGAAAATACATTGCAATCCAGGCCTATCTCAAGAAACAAGAAAAATCCCAAATACAAAATCTAACAGCACACCTAAAGGAACTAGAAGCAGAACAGCAAAGGCAGCCTAAGCCCAGCAGAAGAAGAGAAATAATAAAGATCAGAGCAGAAATAAACAATATAGAAACTAAAAAAACTGTAGAGCAGATCAACGAAACCAAGAGTTGGTTTTTTGAAAAAATAAACAAAATTGACAAACCTCTAGCCAGGCTTCTCAAAAAGAAAAGGGAGATGACCCAAATAGATAAAATCATGAATGAAAATGGAATTATTACAACCAATCCCTCAGAGATACAAACAATTATCAGGGAATACTATGAAAACTTATATGCCAACAAATTGGACAACCTGGAAGAAATGGACGAATTCCTGAACACCCACACGCTTCCAAAACTCAATCAGGAGGAAATAGAAAGCTTGAACAGACCCATAACCAGCGAAGAAATTGAATCGGTTATCAAAAATCTCCCAACAGGGGCGCCTGGGTGGCGCAGTCGGTTAAGCGTCCGACTTCAGCCAGGTCCCGATCTCGCGGTCCGTGAGTTCGAGCCCCGCGTCGGGCTCTGGGCTGATGGCTCAGAGCCTGGAGCCTGCTTCCGATTCTGTGTCTCCCTCTCTCTCTGCGCCTCCCCCGTTCATGCTCTGTCTCTCTCTGTCCCAAAAATAAATAAACATTGAAAAAAAAAAAAAAAAAAAAAAAAAAAAAAAAAAAAAAAAAATCTCCCAACAAATAAGAGTCCAGGACCAGATGGCTTCCCAGGGGAGTTCTACCAGACGTTTAAAGCAGAGATAATACCTATCCTTCTCAAGCTATTCCAAGAAATAGAAAGGGGAGGAAAACTTCCAGACTCATTCTATGAAGCCAGTATTACTTTGATTCCTAAACCAGACAGAGACCCAGTAAAAAAAGAGAACTACAGGCCAATATCCCTGATGAATATGGATGCAAAAATTCTCAATAAGATACTAGCAAATCGAATTCAACGGCATATAAAAAGAATTATTCACCATGATCAAGTGGGATTCATTCCTGGGATGCAGGGCTGGTTCAACATTCGCAAATCAATCAACGTGATACATCACATTAACAAAAAAAGAGAGAAGAACCATATGATCCTGTCAATCGATGCAGAAAAGGCCTTCGACAAAATCCAGCACCCTTTCTTAATAAAAACCCTTGAGAAAGTCGGGATAGAAGGAACATACTTAAAGATCATAAAAGCCATTTATGAAAAGCCCACAGCTAACATCATCCTCAACGGGGAAAAACTGAAAGCTTTTTCCCTGAGATCAGGAACACGACAAGGATGCCCACTCTCACCGCTGCTGTTTAACATAGTGCTGGAAGTTCTAGCATCAGCAATCAGACAACAAAAGGAAATCAAAGGCATCAAAATTGGCAAAGATGAAGTCAAGCTTTCGCTTTTTGCAGATGACATGATATTATACATGGAAAATCCGATAGACTCCACCAAAAATCTGCTAGAACTGACACAGGAATTCAGCAAAGTTGCAAGATACAAAATCAATGTACAGAAATCAGTTGCATTCTTATACACTAACAATGAAGCAACAGAAAGACAAATAAAGAAACTGATCCCATTCACAATTGCACCAAGAAGCATAAAATACCTAGGAATAAATCTAACCAAAGATGTAAAGGATCTGTATGCTGAAAACTATAGAAAGCTTCTGAAGGAAATTGAAGAAGATTTAAAGAAATGGAAAGACATTCCCTGCTCATGGATTGGAAAAATAAATATTGTCAAAATGTCAATACTACCCAAAGCTATCTACACATTCAATGCAATCCCAATCAAAATTGCACCAGCATTCTTCTCGAAACTAGAACAAGCCATCCTAAAATTCATATGGAACCACAAAAGGCCCCGAATAGCCAAAGGAATTTTGAAGAAGAAGACCAAAGCAGGAGGCATCACAATCCCAGACTTTAGCCTCTACTACAAAGCTGTCGTCATCAAGACAGCATGGTATTGGCACCAAAACAGACACATAGACCAATGGAATAGAATAGAAACCCCAGAACTAGACCCACAAACGTATGGCCAACTCATCTTTGACAAAGCAGGAAAGAACATCCAATGGAAAAAAGACGGCCTCTTTAACAAATGGTGCTGGGAGAACTGGACAGCAACATGCAGAAGGTTGAAACTAGACCACTTTCTCACACCATTCACAAAAATAAACTCAAAATGGATAAAGGACCTAAATGTGAGACAGGAAACCATCAAAACCTTAGAGGAGAAAGCAGGAAAAGACCTCTCTGACCTCAGCCGTAGCAATCTCTTACTCGACACATCCCCAAAGGCAAGGGAATTAAAAGCAAAAGTGAATTCCTGGGACCTTATGAAGATAAAAAGCTTCTGCACAGCAAAGGAAACAACCAACAAAACTAAAAGGCAACCAACGGAATGGGAAAAGATATTCGCAAATGACATATCGGACAAAGGGCTAGTATCCAAAATCTATAAAGAGCTCACCAAACTCCACACCCGAAAAACAAATAACCCAGTGAAGAAATGGGCAGAAAACATGAATAGACACTTCTCTAAAGAAGACATCCGGATGGCCAACAGGCACATGAAAAGATGTTCAGCGTCGCTCCTTATCAGGGAAATACAAATCAAAACCACACTCAGGTATCACCTCACGCCAGTCAGAGTGGCCAAAATGAACAAATCAGGAGACTATAGATGCTGGAGAGGATGTGGAGAAACGGGAACCCTCTTGCACTGTTGGTGGGAATGCAAATTGGTACAGCCGCTCTGGAAAGCAGTGTGGAGGTTCCTCAGAAAATTAAAAATAGACCTACCCTATGACCCAGCAATAGCACTGCTAGGAATTTATCCAAGGGATACAGGAGCACTGATGCATAGGGCCACTTGTACACCAATGTTCATAGCAGCACTCTCAACAATAGCCAAATTATGGAAAGAGCCTAAATGTCCATCAACTGATGAATGGATAAAGAAATTGTGGTTTATATACACAATGGAATATTACATGGCAATGAGAAAAAATGAAATATGGCCTTTTGTAGCAACGTGGATGGAACTGGAGAGCGTGATGCTAAGTGAAATAAGCCATACAGAGAAAGACAGATACCATATGGTCTCACTCTTATGTGGATCCTGAGAAACTTGGCAGGAACCCATGGGGGAGGGGAAGGAGGAAAAAAAAAAAAAGAGGTTAGAATGGGAGAGAGCCAAAGCATAAGAGACTGTAAAAAACTGAGAACAAACTGAGGGTTGATGGGGGGTGGGAGGGAGGAGAAGGTGGGTGATGGGTATTGAGGAGGGCACCTTTTGGGATGAGCACTGGGTGTTGTATGGAAACCAATTTGTCAATAAATTTCAGAAAAAAAAAAAAATAAATAAAAAATAAAAAATAAAATTAAAGAAAAAAAAAAAAAAAAAAAAAAGAAAAATTCACTCGGGCAGCTCTCGAAACAAAAGACATAATTTTCTGCTTACCTAACATACATCCATTAACAGTACCTGAATCTTAGGGTGCCTGGGTGGCCCAGTTGGTTGAGCACCTGAGCTCTTGATTTTGGCTCAGGTCATGATCCCAGGGCCCTGGGATTGAGTCCCGTGTGGGACTCCATGCTGAGTGTGAAGCCTTCTTAAGATTCTCTCTCTCTCCCTCTGCCCCTCTCCCCTGCTCTCTTGCTCTCTCTCTCTCTCTCTCTCTCAAAAATAAGTAAGTTAATTAATTAATTAATTTTTTAAAAACACAACAACAACAGTACCTAAACCTCAACCAGACTAAGAACAACAGCCTGGCCAAGTGTCTTGTTCCAGATCTCCACTGGTATAAAGAGAAGTCCAAGCCAGCGTCAGAAAAACACTAAATCAGACTTCGAAAGAACTTCTCAGTTCCTAATAGGCTCCAACGACTTCCCAAAGAAGGAGTCCTCTAGGTTCTGCTGAAGCCCAGAGAAATGGTAGACCTCAACACATTTTCAAACTGGTAAAGCTCAGTGGAAGCTCAATGGAAGCTCATTCTTCCACACATAAATGTCACCTCCTTTCTGGAGTCTTCAGTGCCTCTTCTCCTCCCTTTCCACTCCTTGCTTAGATAATACTTTGTACATCCCTCTATTATACATTCATCATTGAATGTTATAATAATTTTAGTGTCTTTCTCTCCTGCTAGAGCAGACACACAATAATCACAACTACAAAAAAACAAAATTGCTGCTCCTTTCCACGCTAAGACCTCAGGTACCCTGGCTTGTCTTAATTCTGGGAGAAAAAGCAAAAAAAAGTGAAATGTTTTAAAATACCTGCCTGTTTACCATGTATTGCCTAAGAGCCATGGGTTTGTATACTGCAATTCCTCTTTTTTTTTAATATTTTAAATTTTTAAAATATTTATTTTTGAGAGAGAGAGAGAGCGTGTGAGCGTAAGTGGGGGAGGGGCAGAGAGAGTGGGAGACACAGAATCCAAAGCAGGCTCCAGGTTCTGAGCTGTCAGCACAGAGCCTGACATGGGGCTCAAACTCACAAACCATAAGATCATGACCTGAGCCACAGTCGGAGGCTTAACTGACTGAGCCACCCAGGCACCCCTTTAAATATTTTAAATAGCAGCATTTATTCATCACCTTATATATTCTGGATATCGTGCTAGATACATCAATATGAATTAGCACAATACTCCTAATAACACAGTGCATTAGACAGACACTCCCAAAGTGGTTCCCAAAGGATTTTCATAGATATCTTGCATCTCCACCACACACACACACACCAAATTAATTAGTTTTCAAACAAATTTAATGAAATACTAAACTAAAAAGTCAAAGGGGTTTTTTATACTGCAGATGTTCTTGTGGTCTTTAACACTATAGGGTAGAAATTCCAAGATGGAGAACATTTCATTGTCATTGCTACTATGTTGGGTTTTTCTCCTTTTTGTTTATTATATATATGTATACACACACACACACACACACACATATTTATATTTACACACATTTAATTTAAATCCAAGTTAGTTAACATATAGTGTAATAATGATTTCAGGAACAGAATTTAGTGATTCATCACTTACATATAACACCTAGTGCTCATCCCAACAGGTGCCCTCCTTAATGCCCAATACCCATTTAGCCTATCCTCCACCCCAACACCCCTCCAGTGACCCTCAGTTTGTATTTAAGAGTCTCTTACGGTTTGTCTCCCTCTCTGTTTTTATCTTATTTTTGCTTCCCTTCCTTTCTTTTAATTTATTTTTGAGAGAGTGTGAGTGGGGGAGGGCAGAGAGAGAGCAACAGAGGATCTGAGGCAGGCTCTGCACTGACAGCAGCAAGCCCCGTGTGGGGCTTGAACCCACAAACCACGAGATCATGACCTGAGCCAAAGTCAGACACTCAGGCGATCCACCCAGGTGCCCCACTTCCTTTCCTTTTTTAAAGTATTGTGCTCTAGTCAGAATGGTAGGCAGATACACACACAGAGACTTCAGAGCACTCTCTATTTGTCTAAATCCTAGGCCTTCATCATCCTGAACAAGGGGCTAGACATTAGCATTAAAGGGTCAGTGCTCTTCAGGAATCAGGAAAATCTCAGACTCCTTAGAATAGTAAGGAACTTAGAGGTCATCAAGGAAAAGTTCCTAATTTATAGAGGGAAACTGAGGCCCAAAAAGGAGAAAGGATTTGGTCAAGATTCCATAGTTTGCTAAAAGCAAACTCATGTTTTGATGATTATTTCAGTGCAGTTTCTGATGTATCTTTTCTCTTAAAAAAAAAAATCCAATCTCAAAAGTGAGGATTAGCGGGGGCACCTGGGTGGCTTAGTCAGTTAAGTATCCAACTCTCGACTTCAGTTCAGGTCATGATCTCATGGTTCATGAGACTGAGCCCTGCGTCAGGCTCTGCACTGACAATGTGGAGCCTGCTTGGGATTCTCTCTCTCTCTCTCTCTCTCTCTCTCTCTCTCTCTCTCTCTCTCTCTGCCTCATCCCTGCTGGAGCTTTCTATCTTTCTCTGAAAGTAAATAAACTTTTTAAAAAACAAGGATTAGGGAGGTAATTTGTCCAAAGTCATATACCTAGTACATGATCAAGTCAAAATCTAAACCTAGGACATCTCCTAGGAAGGTCTAGCCTCTAACTCTCACTTACTTTCATGTCAAAGTTTTGTGACTCCAGATATAAATGCAACTTCATTTTCTTGACCTTTAAATTCTTTGAAGTTTGCTTGTAGTCCAATTTGGCAGAATAAAAACACATTTACCTATGTTCCTACCCAAAATCACACTAAAATAATATAAAGATTTTTTTTTTAATTTTTTTTAATGTTTATTTTTGAGACAGAGAGAGACAGAGCATGAACGTGGAAGGGTCAGAGAGAGAGGGGGACACAGAATCCGAAGCAGGCTCCAGGCTCTGAGCTGTCAGCACAGAGCCCGACGCGGGGCTCGAACTCACGGACCGTGAGATCATGACCTGAGCTGAAATCGGACGCTCAACCGACTGAGCCACCCAGGCACCCCAATATAAAGATATTTTAAAAGGTATAAACAAACCTCAACAAGGAAGAGAATGGGTAAGAGACATCAGAAGATGTCAGATTTCAACAAATTTTTAGACTATACAGAGTGAATGGAGGATTTGTGACCTTTTTTTAAAAAGAAAGGTAAAAGAAGCTACAGTGTAGCATGGTCCCTGGGCAACAGAGGTGTGTGGTCCTTAGACAGAAGGATCACATCCCCTGGAAAAACCACTAAACACCTACAAGAATAGGCTTAGGAAGTAGTAATCATTTGACTCAAATCACATAAGGCTACCAAAAGCTTGAACCCTCGTCTTATTTTTGCTACCTTTCTGTAACACATTTGCTATTAATCAACTTAAGAAAATATAGAATGACTCAACAGCCCACATCACAAAACAAGGAGACAGGAGTGTTTCCCAAGGTCTACAATTTGGCCTCCTTTACTAACTCCATAAAAGTCCTTCATGTTTAGGTTCTCCCTGGTAAGAGCTTAGGCTATTCAAACATTTGGAGTAAGAACCCCATATTCCAATTCATATTTCAATTGTCTGATTCTACAACTCTGAAAAAGTAGGTTATCAGCACCTGACAAAATTATGACAAAGCTTGGAAGTGAAAGATTTCAGAAGCACTACCACTGTTTCAGGTCAAAGCTGAGCTCATCCACATTACCCACGATAGTGACAGAGAAGAAGCTTTTCATCCCTTTTTAGAACAGAACATGCCCTAAGGTAGGTGTTGTTACATCTGCTAACCAGCTAAAACAGATTCATTTGTAAGTGCCAAATTTTAGGACTGCCTACAGTACCGATTAAAGCATTAACAACTCCAGGATCATTTCTTAATACACAGCAATTATGTGAGTGCTACCGCTGTTTGCACCCTACTCCCATTTGAACTCTTATCTATCACCGCATTAAGCACATCTACTTACTCAATTTGTGTTTTTCTAATGTACACAGAAAGAATACTGAATTAGAAGTCAAAAGAATAGTTCTAAATACAGCTCAAGCTTTGAAGTCAGCAAGCAGGTTTGAATCCCAGTCTTCTGTGAGATAATAAATAAATCACTCATCTCTGGGTCTCAATTACTTCATCTGTACAGTGGGTGTAATACCTACATGAGAGACCCAATGTAAGGATTAATTGACAGTATATGGCAACTTGCACAGCAGTAAGGCACTCAGTAATGTTAGTTGCTTCTTTTGTTGACCACCTGGCATATGACAGGTACTTCCAACACTGGAATAACTGAGGAAGTGTTTAGGGAGAGGGCAGATACATGAACACGCATAATTACAATACAATAAAGTACAATACAATAAATGCTGTCATAGCTTTTAGAAGAAAGTATCACATAAACACTGAAAAAAAGGATATTCTGTCTGGAACAGGAGGACAGTGTCAGAGAAGGTATCAGAGACAGAGATATTTTAACTGGGCTTTGAAGGTTGTTGAGCAGAAGTACAACAAAGCAATGAAAAACAGGTTACACAAAAGAAACTATGAGAAACAAGTTAGGGAGACATGAAAGAGGTATATGTGGCTTATTTAAGCAACAGCGAGAGAAAACCTGAGAGAAGTGAATGAGTTACACAAGACCAGAAAATTAGCATAAAGAGCCTACCCATACGAATTTTTTGTGGAGAGGAAAGTGATATGAGAGAGAAGGAGAAGAAGTATCATGTGAGAAACTCATGAAGAAAATATTTAGTAAAAAAAAAAGAAATAAAATCACCACTGTGATTATAAAGGACTGTGATATGGAGAAGAACTTGAATTTACTTTGTATGACCCAAGGGTCAGACTTAGGAAGGTAGAGGGAAATGAAGAGTGGCATAAAAATGGTCCAGCAATGGGGTGCCTGGCTGGCTCAGTCAAAGGAGCATGCAACTCTCGATCTCAGAGTCATGAGTTTGAGCCCCACATTGGGTGTAGAGATTACTTAAATAAATCATTTTTTTTAACAACCCAGGGATATTAATCACATACAGAGTGGGGTATTTGGAATTTAAAAGGAAATGTCCCTTCTTTAAGTGGTGACATTAGCCCAGAGAGCTCAAGGAAGAAACTCTTTATCTACTGGCTAAGGAGCCCAGGCTTTCTCTTCCTCTTTAGGGACAGGACTTGACTTGATGGGCTTTTGACGGAACCGCGTTTGAGGAAGGTGCTTCTGCCACTTCCTGAGATACTTACACAATTCAATTCAACCTCCAAAGGGAACATTAGCCCACACAAAAACAGCCTAAAAAAGAAAACTAAACTAAAGAAGGCAACTGACTTTAGAGGAAACTAGGCTTAAAGACAGAAGGGCTATAGGGCTGCAGAACATCACAGACATCAAGTATGTACTACTCTGTAATGGAGGAAGTAAGCAACAGAACAACTGCAATACCCTTACCTAAATGTTGGAGTTGTCAGGAGTCACAGGGGCATCCAGGCCAACACACTATACGGAGAAACTGAAGCCCAGAGAAGGGAAAGAAGGAAGAGCCAGGCCTAAAAACAACTTACACACTTTACACTGCAGGTAGGCTCGTTTACTGGTATTATCTCAATTTTCCTCAAGTAGGAGGAAGTAGGTATTATTCTCCCAATAAGATTCTAAGTTCTTTAAAGCATTCTAATGTTTGTGTTAGTTACGCTTGTGGATTTCTGGAGTAAATGATACTTTCTTTCCTTTTTGACCCCATGGGTTATTAAAAAAATTCACTTTGAGGACTGAGGTTCCCCCACACAAATAACATAGACTACAAAAACAGTTTCTCAACACCTCACCCCAACTGCCCTACGCTCTAAGTCTAGATCTTCCAATGTATCCCATGTTCAATAAAAATTAGTCTATGTCAAGAATTACACATGGCCAACAGACACAAGAAAAGATGCTCAATGTCACTCATTATCAGGGAAACGCAAATCAAAACTACAGTGAGGTATCACCTCATACCTGTCAGAATGGCTAAAATCAACAACACAAGAAACAACAGGTATTGGCAAGGATGCAGAGAAAAGGGAACTCTCTTGCACCATTGGTGGGAATGTAAACTGGTGTAGCCACTCTGGAAAACAGTATGGAGGCTGCTCAAAAATTTAAAAATAGAGGCTCCTAGGTGGCTTAGTCGGTTAAGCGTCCAACTTCAGCTCAGATCATGATCTCACTGCTCGTAAGTTCGAGCCCCACATCAGGTTCTGTGCTGACAGCTCAGAGTCTGGAGCCTGCATCAGATTCTGTGTCTCCCTCTCTGCCCCTCCCCCACTCACACACTGTGTGTCTCTCTCTCCCTTTCAAATATAAACATTAAAAAAAGTTTTTTTTTTAAGTTAAAAATAGAATTATCCTACAATCTAGCAATTGCACTACTGGTATTTACTCAAAGAATCCAAAATACTAATTCAAAGGGACAGATGCACCCCAATGTTTATAGCAGCATTATCTACAATAGCCCAACTATGGAAACAGCCCAAGTATCCATCGATTGATGAATGGATAAAGAAGTTGTGAGATACATACACACACACACACACACACACACACACACACACACACACACACACACAGTGGATATTACTCAGCCATCAAAAAGAATGAAATCTTGTCATTTGCAATGACATGGATGGAGCTAGAGGACATTCTGGTAAGCAAAATAATTCAGTCAGAGAAAGATAAATACCATATGATTTTACTCATATCTGGAATTCAAGAAACAAATAAGCAAAGGGGGAAAAAAGAGTGAGAGGCAAACCGAGAAACAGACTCTTAACTAAGGAGAACAAACTGATGGTTACCAAAAAGGGGGGGGGGGATGGGCTAAATAAGCGATAGGGTTTAAGGAGTATACTTGTGATGAACACTAGGTGATGTATGGAAGTGTTGAATCACTATATTGTACACCTGTTACTAATATTACACTGTATGTTGGGCTGCCTGGGTGGCTCAGTCAGTTAAGCATCCAACTTTGTATCAGGTCATGATCTCACGGTTTGGTTTCTGAGTTCGAGCCCCACATTGGGCTCTCTGCTGTCAGCACAAAGCCTGCTTCAGATCCTCTGTCTCCCTTTCTCTCTGCCTCTCTGTGGCTTCCATACTCTCTTAAATATAAATAAATATTTTTTTAAAACTTTTTAAATATTACACTGTATGTTAACTAACTGGACTTTATTAATTTTTTTAATCTTTATTTATTTTTGGGAGAATGAGAGAGACACAGAGTGAAGGCAGGGGAGGAACAGAGAGAGAGGGAGACACAGAATCCGAGGCAGGCTCCAGGCTCTGAGCTGTCAGCACAGAGCCCGACGCAGGGCTCGAACCCACGAACTGTGGGATCATGACCTGAGCCAAAGTCGGACACTTAACTGAATGAGGCACCCAGGTGCCCCAACTAACTGGACTTTAAATAGAAAATTCAAAAAATGTAAAAAAAAAAAAAAAAAAAAAAGGTTCTATTTCAGTTCTTGTGCTGAGAATAGGAAATACAGATTTGAATCAGACAAGACCTCTACCTTCAAGGAGTTTCCATTCTAGTAAGGTAAACAGACATGGCAATCAGTGATGATTTTTGAGTCATAAAGACGTGGGTTCAAATCCTGGGTCTACCCTTTACTAGCTAAGGCAAGTCATTTCTTTTATCTAAACTCTATATTCCTTATCTGTGAATTGAGGGCAATATCATCAGCCTAACTCAAAGGGTTACTAAGCATTTGGTGAAATAATATATTCAAAGTGCCCAGACTAATATCTAATCTATAGTATACATGGTTAGTATATATTTACTGAATTAATAGCTTATATGAGAGTATCCTATTTTGGGGGAAAGAAGGAGAGAACCTATCAGCATTATGCTTTCCCATAATCTTGGAACTTCTAAGGAAATGCTGTTTGCTTGATCATGCAAATCGCATGTTCTCCAGCTCATGTGCCTTAGACCAACCAGCTCCATCCCAGAATTAAAAACCAGAAAGAGGAACCTGGCAGGTGCCACACAATGACTAGGAATGAAGGAAATAGTTGTCTGACCTGAACCAAGGTGATAAAGGGAAGTTGGCAGTAGAACAAAGCTTAAAAAAACCAAGACATGAAATCCCACAAATCCATCAGGCTAAAGACTATAAAAGCCTATTTAAATACAAATATCTCAGCAAAGTGGAGCTTGGATGAGAAATTAGGAGCCACAGGGGTTCATGGATCCCTATGGGCCACAGTACTTCTCCACTTCAAGTAGTCATTCTTCCAATAAAAATATACTACATATTGGGGCACCTGGGTGACTCAGTCAGTTAAGCATCTAGCTCTTGATTTCAGCTCAGGTCATGATCTCATGGTTTATGAGATGGAGCCCTGCATCAGGGTGGGATTCTCTCTTTCCCTCTCTCTCTCTCTCTCAAAATAAATAAATAAATGTTTAAATAAATACATATACAAATATATGCATACATATGAGTGTATGTGTGTATATATATATATATATATATATATATATATATATATACACACACACACATATCTACTGTAGGTCAGGTATTTGGGGCAACAGAGGACTTAGACATGGTCGCAACACTTTGAGACATTTATATTGTCAGAGACTGAGATCACAATGAGAAAAGGTTTCATCACAAAGGTTCTCACATACTGATACTCAGTGGCCTGTAGACAGTGGTGATGAAAAGTAGCACTACTTTTCCCATTTCCATTCTCCCTTCCAAATCTCCCAGCCACCAAATTTCCTCTATCTCTTCTTCAATCAATTCACCATATGCAATGCCTGCCATTTCTACAGGCCCTTCCCTGGACAGAAGAAAGACAGAAGAAAGAGCCTGACTACGGGCCACTACAGTTTAAAGCAGAAACCTAACCACAAAGCCCATACCTTACCCTGCCTATAGCCTCTGAATCAAACTTTTCAAAATAGTTTTAAAGCTACAGAAGAATGAGTTCTGCTATATCTATTTTAAGTCTTAAAGGAACAGTTCTGAGAAGACAGAATTAAGTCTTCTGAGATCTCACTTACTGAACAGCTATTATGCAACAGGCACCAAATTAAATGCTTTACATACACTAATGTTCTCCACACAGCTCTGTGAGAGAGTTACTATTGTCCCAATTTTACAAAGGAAAAAAAAAAAAAAACCTGTGTTCACAGAAACTAAATGACTTGCCCAAAAATCACACAGTTAATAGGTGATGGGGCCAAAATCCATAGGCAAATTAGCCATGTCCACTTTCATCTGCCTTTTTTTCCACTGCATCTCACATTTTTATCCTAATAATAACCCCTAGAGGCAGGTAAAAGAGGTATCAGCATTATCCCATCTTACAAATGAGGAAACTCATACTTGAGGAAGTGCTATTACTTTCTCACGAACAAGTCAGTAAATGGCAGAGCCATGGTTTGTACCCAGATCTTCTGCCCTCAGATCTATGCTCTTTCCACTACCTGACCTTTCCTCTTACATTTGCCCTGCAGAGGGGTGTAGTGAAATGCACTTAACAGGGAGTCAGAAGTGCTGAGATATAGTCCTGACTCTGTAACTAACTTACTGCGTAATACTGAGTTGTTTTTTCCTTTCCAGTTCTGGCCCCATACACAGCAGCAGCTGAGAAGTTGATGCCCAAGAAGAGCCATCTATGAACTCCTTTTCAAGGAGGGAAAGTGGTGGCCAAGAAGGAAGTCCACATGCCTAAACATCCTGAGCTGGCAGACAAGAATGTGCCCAATCATAACATTATCAAGGCTACGCAGTCTCTCAAATCATAAGGCTACATAAAGGAATAGTTTGCCTGGAGACATTTCTACAAGTACCTTATCAACAAGGTTATCCAGTATCTCTGTGAATACCCCCATCTGCCCCCTGAGGTTGTGCCTGCCATTCTGCACCACATCCATCCTGAAACTGTCAGGCCATAGCCCAAAGGTGTGAGGGGAGAGCAACCTGTAAGACTCACATGAGGGGAAGCTGACAGAGACACCTACAGACAAAGCACTGTGCCCCCTGGTGCCAACAAGAAAGGTGAAGTTGGGGCTGGGTCAGCAAGTGAATTCCAGTTTACAGGTGGATTTAGTCATGGATGTGGTCAGCCAGAGATTGTTTTGTGTTGAATAAATCTGTAGCCAGAAAAAAATTGTTTTAAATACTGAGTGAGTTATTTTTTCTTCTCTTGGTCTCAGTTTTCTCATTCATAAAATAAAGGTGTTGAATTGGAAAACTTTTAGGTTGCCCTCCAGCTGGCAATCTGGGTTTTAATTAGTACCAACAAGTCTATGAGAAGAAGGGTCTCTGGTTTCCTTGCCACCCAACAGTAGCTTTCTAACGCAAACAAACAAATATTAATTGTTATAGTATAAAGTTAGAAGTGCTCAGCACCAGAGTAAAAATTGTTCATTCGATTTTATTCCTTCCTTCCTCAAACACCCTAGGTGTAAACACAGAAAAGACCACTAATAATCCAATGTTGGCACACCCAATAACTAGCACATCTAATAACATGCCAAGTATGCCTAGGAGTGAAGAGTATGTCCACGGTGGGCCCTTCTTTCCACTGCTGGATCCACAACACTTCTACTCACTAGGTAATCTTATTTCCTAGGTTGGGACATCAGCTCTGCTTCATTTTCAGCAGACCTGCTAATGACTTTAATTAAGTCCCATTAGATATAAACAAGTTAAGATAGACTTTCGACTAATAGGGGAAAAATGAAATTTAACCCCAGATATAAATTCTTCCATGGCAGGAGATAGGAAGAGGGCAAGAAGTAGAATACAAGACTAGGCAAATTACTTCCCTTAATTTCTTATATAAAGTAAAGGAGAGTGGGGCACCTGGGTGGCTCAGTCAGTTAAGTGTCCGACTTTGGCTCAGGTCATGATCTCAGGGTTTGAGTTCAAGCCCCACATCAGGCTCTGTGCTGACAGCTCAGAGCCTGGAGCCTGCTTTAAATTCTATGTCTCCCTCTATCTCTCTGTCCCTCCCCCGTTCATACTGTCTCTCTCTCTCTCAAAATTAATACACATAAAAAAAAAAAAACTAAAGGAAAGAGTCCAAGCCAATCCTGAACACCATTCCCACTGTAACATAATAGAATTTTATAAATATTCTATATTTAGAAAACATGAAATGTGCAAAAAACAAAAAGTAGGACGAAGAGGGCAAAGTGTTACAAATTAAAATGATCTCACAGAAGAAAATAAAAAGGAATCAGTTATTCTGCCAAGGAAAACATAAAATATGTATGGTCACATCACCATTAAGACATATTAGTTATAAGAGTGAAAATAAATCCCTGTATCCCTGTGACAGCCAGAGTAAATAATGCACATAATGCCCCAAGAAAAGACTGCAGAGGCAGAAACCATTGTTCATGAAATTAAATTAGAGCTAATCTAAATATGGTCAAGAATCTGAGGGGCGCCTGGGTGGCGCAGTTGGTTAAGCGTCCGACTTCAGCCAGGTCACGATCTCGCGGTCCGTGAGTTCGAGCCCCGCGTCAGGCTCTGGGCTGATGGCTCAGAGCCTGGAGCCTGTTTCCGATTCTGTGTCTCCCTCTCTCTCTGCCCCTCCCCCGTTCATGCTCTGTCTCTCTCTGTCCCAAAAATAAATAAACGTTGAAAAAAAAGAATCTGAGACCTGAAACAATCACTGAGAACGAGGTAATTGTCTTAGGAGGAAAGACAGTCCTAAGGGAGTACACTTTCCCTTGTCCTCAGAATAAAGTTCAAAGGACTTTGGCCAAGTATTTTTGGTAAATATTTACTAATATTTATTTATTTTACTAATATTTATTTATTTCATTAATATTGCTAAATAATTACCTAAGCACTTCCACATATATTCATTCATTTAATTCTTCCAACACTCTAGTAGTTATATTCCTTATTTTACAGGAGTTTGAAGCTCAAAGAAGGGACCAAGATGAAAACCCAATCTCTGACTCCAAGTTCAATGTACTTTCTTTTTGAATGTTTGTTTTTTGTTTTTCTGAGAAAGAGAGAGAAAGTGTGTGTGGGCACAGGGGAGGGGCAGAGAGAGAGAGGGACAGAGGATCTCAAGCAGGCTCTGCGCTGACAGCTGACAGCAGCAAGCCCCATCCAGGGCTCGAATTCAGACTATGAGATTCTGATCTCAACCGACTCAGCCACCTAGGCATCCCCAATGTACTTTCTATCTCATCCCATTAGAATCTACCTCCTTCACTGCACAGGTCCTTCACACATACGTTATCTAGTTTTATATTTCACAACAACCTTGTGTGGTAGAAATTCAAGATTCCTCATTAACTGACCCCCTACCCACCTCTACAGTTTTTTTTTTAATTTTTTTTTTCAACGTTTATTTATTTTTGGGACAGAGAGAGACAGAGCATGAATGGGGGAGGGGCAGAGAGAGAGGGAGACACAGAATCGGAAACAGGCTCCAGGCTCTGAGCCATCAGCCCAGAGCCTGACGCGGGGCTCGAACTCGCCGACCGCGAGATCGTGACCTGGCTGAAGCCAGACGCTTAACCGACTGCGCCACCCAGGCGCCCCCCACCTCTACAGTTTTGAAACGGATGCTGTTGTCAGCCTACCCAGCATTCATTCTCTACTTTCTCCTTCCTAATAGAGCCCTGATTTTTATCCAGTATTCATCCCTCAGCAGCGTGTGTTACTAAGGCATTTCTCAAATTTTAGTCTGTTGTCAGCATCATAATCACCTGGAGGACTTGTAAAAAAAACAGATTCCTGGCCCCACACCCAGAGTTTTTGATTCAGTGAATCTGGTACATGCCCTGAGTATCTGCATTTTTAACAAGTTCCCAAGTGACCACACTTTGAAAACCACTGTCCTAAAGTAATGCTGACCCCTAGCTCCAGGGAGAGGTCTTGATTCTACATTCAAACCATAGTATTTAAACCATTCTTGACAGCCATTAGTTCAAGAACTCAGCCTTAACCAATTAGCTTCTGGTATACCTCTGGAAACTCTTGTGGTTCCAGGATGGGCAAGTAGCCTAAGTTGATCCAGTTGGACTAAATAATTTTTTTTCCCATTTTGGGAGATGAAGTCAGTGTCCATCTCTGTCTCTTTCTCTGCCTCTCTCCCTATCTCTCTCCCTCCCTCCCCTTCCCCTTCCTCTCTATGTATCTCTCTCACCCATTGGTTAACAAAAAAACTTATCTCCTTAACTGTTCCTATCAGCCAATTTATCACCATGATGAAAGCAGCTTGGGGAATACACACACACACACACACACACACACACGTGCGCATTTCCCAGACTCCTTTCTAAGGGTGATTTAAGTTTTGCTAATCAGATGCTCCACACTAGATACTGATTTGGAATGAAATTAGATGGGTGGAGAGACTAGACACAGGACATCCCTCTTATTGGAGCAAACTGCGCAGAGGTAGCAGAGTTCTAGATCTAGCAGTTGTGGCAACAGCTTCCTGATTTTGCAGCTTCTAGATTATGGCAAAGACTGTGGCATCCTTAAGAGCTCAGTTCTTCAGTGTGGTTTAAGGAATTTGTTCTTGGAAGTCCAGCCTAGGTCCATTTCTTACTCTCACAAAGGCTCTTTAATCTCTCTAGCACCCTTTAGTAAATCATTTTTCCTTGAACTTGCTAGAGTGGATTCTGTTACTTGCCCCTATTAATAAGAAACCTGACCACTAAACTGCCTTACACTAAAGATAACTTATATTATTTAAAATCATGTTCTCATAACAGCTAACCCTTTCCTTCCTTGTCTTTGCAGCAACTCTTTCCTTAGTCTGGAACGTCCTCTCCCTCAAAAGTGTCTCATTTGCAAAAGCTATCTACTTCTTCCATGAAGAGGTTTACATAAAAAGGAGTTAATCACAGAGGAAAGGAAGTAAATAGACTTGACAGAGGAGACTGAGCCCTAAAGAACTAGCAATATGACATCTGGCAGAGAAGGGGCAAGGAGGAAGGAGAGGGGTATTTCATATGTAAAGAACAACATTCACAAAAGCATTAAAGTGCCTCTTGCCACCAAGGACTGACCCCATGAACTCACAACTTCTTAGAGTTGGGATTGATGCCGCAGCATATACTGGTGTTTGCTCAGTAAATTAGTATTGAATACAAGTGACTGTTAGAGTCAGTTGTCAGTAATTACTAAGTCTTAATAACTGTATTTTTTTTTAAATGCTATACTAGGAGCCACAAGGAAATTCCCATAGTGAGATCACAGTTTCCTACCCATGAAGATTTTCAATGTAGAGGGAAACAAAGATATCTGAAAAGATCAAGGACACAATATAAATACTATAAAAACGAGTGCAAATTCATATAAACAGGTGTAAAGAAAAAAGATTCAAGTCATTGGAGTATCTAAAAGTAGGTGTTTTTGGGGCACCTGGGTGGCGCAGTCGGTTAAGCGTCCGACTTCAGCCAGGTCACGATCTCGCGGTCCGTGAGTTCGAGCCCCGCGTCGGGCTCTGGGCTGATGGCTCGGAGCCTGGAGCCTGCTTCTGATTCTGTGTCTCCCTCTCTCTCTGCCCCTCCCCCATTCATGCTCTGTCTCTCTCTGTCCCAAAAATAAATTAAAAAATGTTGAAAAAAAAAATTATAAAAAAATAAAAAATAAAAAAAAATAAAAGTAGGTGTTTTTCAGAAAGGATATTCCCCAAGAGAATTCATTAATTTACTAAATATTTATCAAGCATCTACTATGTGCTAAAAAATACTCTAGACACTGAAGATACATACAGGGAAGCAAGTAGACAAAAATCCTTGCTTTCACAAGGCTCAGATTCTAACTGAAGACGAATTAGCAACAAAGGTTTCAAAGACAGAATTGGAAATTAAAGCACTGGTCATTAGACTCATTTTAGCTTCCTTATGCTGTAATCATAATGACAGACAACACTTACTGATCACTTGTTATGTGCCAGAATCTGCTAAGTGCTTTACAATTATTGCCTCATGTAATCTTAGTAACAAACCTATGAAGCAGGTACTATTATTAGTACCATTTTAAGGATAAGAATACTAAAACTACACAGCTTACTTAACTCTCCCCAGATCACATAAGGAAGTGGCAGGGCCACAAGATTCAAAGTTAGGTCAGTGGCAGAGGTTTTAAATGCTGCATAATAGAGAGGACAAAATTATATTTACATCAGATAGATTTTTGTTAAAATGGGAGGCAAGGAATTATTAATTTGGCATGAGCTTTATCATCTCTGAGGGGTTTTTTTTCCTTATCCCATAAAATGAGGAATTAGATTCCCTAAACTATGTTCACTTCCAGCTTGTTTCCATGGTTTCAAAAACAATGTGAAAAGGTATTCAGGTATCTTGACCAATTGTTAGTGAAAAGGTACTCTGAAGGTCGATCCTATACAGTTCTTATCTACCAGCTGGGACCATGTGCTTCCATGCTTTCATTAAGGAGCACATTAGCATTATATTAATTGGCATAAACAGCTGTAGCACCTCCAGCAGATAGGAGACTGGAAGCACAGAGAACAAAGGGAGAGGCAGGAAAGCAATGATTGGCTGACCTGGATCCGTCTAGGTCAGGTTTGGCATTTGGCCCCTCTGCATTTCTAAGTTCTCATGAATGTGGATGCCCAGGCAGCAGCCCAAAGCCTTCCTCATTTCCATCTCAATCTCCAGGAAGAATTACAATGAGAACAAGAGCTATTGAGGCAGAGAACGGACTCTGAATATTTAAGTACACACTAGGCAGGAACCAGCAAAAGAAAGAGTGAGAGATTTTCCTTCTGGACCTAACAAAGTGTAACAGTCAAACCCTACTCACCTGACATACAAGCTCTGTCCCAAATAGTACCTTTTCAAGAAGCCCTTCCAAATTATTTTACTTCTTTCTGTCCCTATGCATTTACTTTTATTTACTTACTTCTGTCTGTAAGTATTTACAATTATTTACTTCTTTCTGTCCCTATGCATTTATTAGGTACCTCCGAAGTACCAGACTCTGAGCTAGGCACCACAGGAATATAATGAATAAAGCATAACCCCCAACATCAGGGAACTGAAGCTAATAGAGAAACAAGTACATACAGCGGGATTCTTACTATCTTGAGTATAACTAATATCAAAAACTGCCATTTAAGTTAACTGATGAGGTACCAAAATTGCCTAGTAAAATTTTTTTAAATGATTGGGACTTCAATTTATCAAACATAAAACAGATTTTTCTAATTCTTAATATTTAACAAAACTTTGTTATAATTGCCTATAAGGTAATACTTATACCAAAGAACATCTGTCACTTCACATTTGGCTTTTAAAACACGTTAAGAGGATCAATTTTGTAAAAATATTCAAGAGCTTCACCAATCTTTCCCAAGGGTCTCTCTTAATCCTTTGTTACTCAAATCATTGTCCTCTGAATCTCCTATTATGTCATTACTCATGTTAATTTTCCCTTCAATTTTAAACTGGTCTAACTCTACCTAATCCTCACTTGTCAATGATTTTTTTGTGTGTATGATTCAAACCATTCTCCAATATTGCCTTATTTCAAATTCATAAAAGTCTTAATGTTTTGCAGAAATGCCAGTTTTCATTTTAGAATCTCTTTGCATCGTATTGTCAGATGTGAATTACCCACCATTAGAAAGGCACTTACTGAGAAAGGGTAAAGAGGACAGAGCCCAACGGTGAGCAGGGAGGGATGCTTGAGTGGGGATTAATTTTACAAGTGATCAGCTCCAATGGATAACAAATGAACTCCTAATTATAGTGCAAAGGAAAGACAGAGTGCTATGGACATTCAAAATGTTTAATAAATATTTGTTAAGTGAGCAGATAAGTAAATTATTTTACTCAATCATTCAACAAGTATTTATTGACAGCCTACTACATGCCACACACTGTTCGAGATTCTAAGTATACAGTAAGGAATGAAAAAAAAGTACTACACTGCCTTAGTCCATTTAGGCTGCTATAACAGAATACCATAGGCTGGGTGGCTTCCAAAGAACAGAAATTTGTTTCTTACAGTTCTAGAGGCAAGATCAAAGCACCAAAAGATTCAATGTCTGGTGACAATTCTCTTCCTGGTTCATAGATGCCCTCTTCTCACTATGTCCTTGCATAGCATTAGGGGCAAGGGAGCTCTCTGGGGTCTCCTTTATAAAAACACGAATCCCATTCATGAGGGTTCCATCGACCTAATCACCTCCTAGAAGTGTCACCTCCCCAATCATCACATTGGGTATTAAGATTTAACATATAAATTTGAGAGAAACATAAACATTCAGTGTATAGCACACCCTCAGGAATTTATAATCATGAGTGGTTGGATGAGGACTCAAAGACTACATGGAAGACATGGCATCCAAGCTGGATCTTGAAGAATGAAGAGTTTTAATAGTAGAGAGAAAAGGAATTCTAGGCTGAGGAAACAGGGTCATATGACATTTCAAAGTGAATGAAACATAGTCTTTTTAGAGAGATGAAATAGGGTCAAGAGAAATGAGGCTGAAGAAGTAGGTGGGGTCAAATTATAAAGTTCCCTGAAAAACAACTTAGTTTACATATTATCTTACAAGCAATGGGGACACAGTGATTGCTTTTGGGCAGAACAGTAACAGGATCAGAAACATTACTCCAGGCAGAATGATGAATGAATGAAAGAGAAAGACTGGTGGCCAAGACACTAGTTATGAGGTAATTAAAAGCCTAGAGAAAAGAAGATTAAGGTGTAAACCAAGCAGAGGAGATAGAAAAATAAAAACAAATTTGAAAAAACTTCAGAAATAAAGCTGCCAAGGCTTAGTAATCCTTGATAATGTGAGCTCACTCATTCAACAAAGATTTACAACACTTATGTTCCACACACTGTATTAGGCGATGAGGTATAATGGTGGATAAAAAAGATATGATCTTTGATTCCATGGAGCTGGAAGTCTAGCCAATAACAAAGAGTCAGATAAGTATAGAATTAAAGATCATTACCAATGACATTACAGAAAATAACGAAGTACTGTTAAAGGATAATGGCGGGGGGGGGGGGATCTTCTTTAGACAGGTTCTGGCTCACAATAGCTACTTAATATTTGTTTTCTAAAAGAAGATACAGGGGGGAGAGAGAAACCAAACTTGTGAAGAAGGCAGAATTGGGGAAGAACACACCAGGGGAGAACAGGTATGAAGACCCTGAGGCAGGAAAGACTTTCTCAGGCGGGCTCAGGTGGTTAAGCATCCAACTCTTGGTTTTGGTTCATCATGAGATGATCTCACGGTTCATGAGATCAAGCCCCACATGGGGGTCAGTGCTGACAGAGCAGAGCCTGCTTGGGACCATCTCTATCCCTCTCCTGCATGCTCACGTGCACACATGCACACACTCCCTCTCTCTCAAAATAAATAAATAAACTTAAAAAAAAAAGACATTCTCAAATTTTGCAGAACAGGGGGAAAAGTGCCAATCACTCTAAAGCACAGTCAGTGCAGTGGGCAATGGCACAAGATAAAGTTAGAAAAACAAAAACAAAGGTCAGGTCTCTCAGAACATTATAAATCATGTTTAAGATTTTATATTTTCTCCCAAATAAAACAAAAAGCTTTTACAGGCTTTAAGCAAAGAGCTCAGTTAAAAGACTACTATAATAGTCTAGGGTAGAGATGCTTGTGGCTTGGATTAGAGAGGTGACAACAGACATGGGGAGAGGTAGATGGACTCAAGAAATACACAGGAAGTAAAATTGACAAGATTGGGGATGGAGTACATATGAAGGATAGGAAAGAAGGAAGTATCAGGGGTAAATCTTAAATTTGTGGTTTGAGTAACTAGGTAAACAAAGATGCCACTAAAACAGGGATAACTTAGGGAGTACCAAATTTGTGGGAAAAGATCAAGAATGCAGACTTAGGGGCACCTGGGAGGCTCAGTTGGTTAAGCTTTGACTCTTGATCTTGGCTCAGGTCATGATCTCACAGTTTGTGACACTGAGTCCTGCATCAGTCTCTGCTCAGACAGTGAGAAGTCTGCTTGGGATTCTTTCTCTCTCTCAATCTCTCTCACCCCCTCTCTCTCTGCCCCTCGTCCCCACATGTGCACACACACTTTCTCTCTTTCTCAAAATAAATAAACTTAAAAAAAAAAAAAAGAATGCATTTTTAGAGCATATTAAGTAGAAAATGTTGTAAGATCTCAAAGTGGAAATATCCAGTGGATAAGAGGATATACGGGTCTAGAGTTAAGGACAGAGGTTAGGCTAGAGCTATCTGGGAAAATATGGGAGTTATCAGCATATATACAGTATTCAAAGGCAGAACAATGAATGAGATCAAGCAGAAAGAGAGTATGATGTAAGAGGAGGAGAGGATCTTACCCTTGAGGAATTTCAACATTTAAAATCAAGATAGGGGCACCTGAGTGGCTCAGTCAGTCAAGCATCAGACTCTTGATTTTGACTCAGGTCATGATCTCACAGTTGGTGAGATCGACCTCCGCAGAGGGCTCTAGCTGACAACAAGGAGCCTCCTTGGGATTCTCTCTCTCCCTCCCTCTCTTTGCACCTCCCCAACTCATGCATGTGCACATGTGCATGCACATGCTTTCTCTGAAAATAAACTTTAAAATCAAAATAGAAAAAAGGCAACAAATAAACTAAGGAATGATCAGAGGTAGGAGGCAAAGAAAGTTATATCACAGAAGGCAAAAGAATATCTTTTTAAAGGCTTTTATAAGTTTATGTATTTTGAGTGAGACAAAATACATGTATTATGTATTTTGAGTGAGAGACAGAGAGAGACCACATGTGTGCGCATGCTTATACACACACACACGAGTGGGGGAGGGGCAGAGAGGAAGAGAGAAAATCCCAAACAGGCTCCCATGCTCAGCTCAGTGTGGAGCCTGATGCGGGGCTCCATCCCACAACTGTGAGATCATGACCTGAGCCGAAATCAAGAGTTAGTTGCTTAAATGAATGAGCCACCCAGGTGCCCTGGCAAAGGAATATTTTAAAGAGAGAGTAATCAAAAAGGCAAATATACAGAGAGGTTCAGTAAGTTGACAATGAAAAGGAAATTCCATGGCTGTTAATATCACAAAAACAGACATCCAGGCATTAAGATCCCCTTGTTGAAAGCACACACTGATACCTATAAAGTGATCATGCAAAACAAACAAACAAAGATAAACCTGAATCTGAATTACCCTCCAAATACTAAATTACACACAATATTATATAGGACCAAGGAGCTTGTTAAAGCATAACAGGGAAATGCAAAATCCAGACAGTAGGAAACTCTACAGAACAATGTGGTTTCTTCAACAAATAAGCTGAAAGGGGTTAAAAAAGAGATTGAGAGGGACCTCAGAGAGTAAAAGAAGACAGAAAAGACCTATCAACAAATCTCTCAAAGTAGCCCTCATTTGGATTCTGCTTCCAACTGTTAAAGAAGAAAAAAAGTATGACATTTGAATCACAACTGAGTATTTTTATGATAGTAAGGGATTACTGGGTATTTGTATGCCACTATGGTTTTTGGTTTTTGGTTTTTTTTTTAAGTAGATTTGGCACAATAGGGGTTATTATGGGTCTTAGTAAGTGTGGTTGTGATGCCGTGGTGAGGGTAGAAGTAGACTGGAGTAAGCTGTCAAGTAAATAGGAGGTAAGGCACTGGAAACAGAAGCTGTAAACAGCTATTTAAAGAAAACTGGCTTTGAAGGAGAACAAAGACAGGGTTTAGCTGCAGGCTGACATGAGATTTCAGGAGCGCTTTTATTTTGGTAGGGAAGGGGGAAATTGTTTTCATTTAAATAGAACATCTGAATGCTGCTTATAACTCAGCAGAAAGCAAAATGTAAAGATTCAGTGAAGTGAGGTTTCTAAGAGAGGACCATAGGAAGGAATCTAAAAGTATGTGAAGGAGAATCACTTCCTTCATTGTAAAGGAAGGTGCAAAGGCAAAAATGGGTGCAAATCCAAGTAGATCCTTAGATTCAGTAGTAGGAATATGAAATTTCTATTTTATGTGTGATACAGGAAGCAAAGTGAGGTAGGAGGATGGGGGTGGGCGGGGAGGAGAAACCCAGAGGAAAACATGGCAGGTGGAGAGTGAAGGGAGAACTGAAGATAACCCTGAAGAAAAACAGTTATTTTCAGAGCTAAAAAACAGGGGTAAAAAAACAAAAAACAAAAAACAGGTTTTTGGAAATGGGAAATGAGTCCACTGAATAGACCAACTCCCGAAGAAATCATTAAAAGAAAGACTGTGGCAGTATTTTCAGCTTGCAAATATTAAGTCCTGTCAAGAGCACATTAGGTCTTTATATCCCTTTACCCAGTAATCCTACCTATGGGAATTTATTCCAAAAAAAAAAATATTTTATTTTTTTTTAATGTTTATTTGTTTGAGACAGAGAGAGACAGAGCATGAATGGGGAAGGGGCAGAGAGAGAGGGAGACACAGAATCGGAAGCAGGCTCCAGGCTCTGAGCCATCAGCCCAGAGCCTGACGCAGGGCTCGAACTCACGAACCGTGAGATTGTGACCTGAGCTGAAGTCGGACGCTCAACCGACTGAGCCACCTAGGCGCCCCCCAAAAAAAAAATATTTTAAAGGAGAAAGCTATATGTAGTGTTACAGATAAAATTACAGTGTGATTTACAACATGAAAAGAAAACCTAAGTGATTATGAGTTTTATGTGTCAATTTGGCTACACTATAGTACCCAGTTGCTTGATTAAATCTAACTACTAATCTAGGTATTGCTGTGAAGGTATTCTGTAGATGTATTAAACATATGGGGCGCCTGGGTGGCGCAGTCGGTTGAGCGTCCGACTTCAGCCAGGTCACGATCTCGCGGTCCGGGAGTTCGAGCCCCGCGTCAGGCTCTGGGCTGATGGCTCGGAGCCTGGAGCCTGTTTCTGATTCTGTGTCTCCCTCTCTCTCTGCCCCTCCCCCGTTCATGCTCTGTCTCTCTGTCCCAAAAATAAATAAAAAAAAAAACAAAACAAACAAAAAAAAACATCTACAGTCAGTTGACATTAAATAAAGGAGATCATTCTTCCTAATCTAAGGGTAGGCTTCATCCAATCAGTTGAAAGGCCTCAAGAGCAAAACTGAGGTTTCCTGGAGAAAAAAGAATTCTACTGGTTCTATTTCTCTGGTAGAACACTGACTGACACAATGATTTTAGGCAAATCATGGAATATCAGTAATAATTTTATAGTGAGCACTAAGAAATTACATGGGGAAATGTTTATAGATCAAGGAAAAAGGGGGGCAACTGGCTGGCTCAGTCGGTAGAGCATCGGACTCTACCCCATGATCAGACTACATGATCCCAGGGTCATGTAGTCTACTTAAAAAACAACAACAACAACAAAAATCCATAAACAACAAACTGAGGTCTACATTGTGATTACAACTATGTAAATGTGTATGTTTACATGTAAGAAAAAAGGAAACAAAAGTGGTTATTCATTACAATAACGGAATCCTGGCTAAATTTTAAACATATGAATAGTGTTACAAAATAGTTTGTGAAATAGAGCTCTGTTATTTTTTAAAAACTTTTTAAGTTTTTTAAAATGTTTATTTTTGAAAGAGAGAGAGTACACATGCTGTGAGCGGTGGCAGGCGAGCAGAGAAAAAGGGAAACAGAGGATCCGAAGAGGCTCTGTGCTGTCAGTGCGCGGGTCTGGCACTCACAAACTATGAGATCATGATCTGAGCCGAAGTCAGACGCTTAACTGAGCCGACTGAGTCCGACTGAGCCACCCAGGTGCCCTTGTTATTTTTAATGGAAGAAAGTTAGTAACGTTATTGTTAAGCCTTATTAAAACTACATAACACTTTAAAGAAACTCCTGATAATCTAAAAGGAAACTGCCAATTTTGAAATGTCGCCTTGGATAGTACTAAAAAGAATGGACCCTCTGGAAGGCAAATATACTTACAAAGGCCTCAATCCAATGCCATTTTTCAGTAACATAGAATTCTTCAACTCAAATGAAATGAAGTCCCAGAATGGCAAAGTAGGCAGTGATCAGTTTAAGAATTTCCCACATCCTTAACCAGCTAGCATCAGGGCATGCATTCAACTCTGACTCAGATCAGAGATGTTTGTACTGAGCAGCTAAATATTTAGCACTCCAGGGTTCTTCTTTCCTTCCCTCTCCAACACCAGGCACTGAAAGGATTCTTGTATGCTTGTTGAACTTGAGAAACAAACAAACGCTCTAAGTAAAGAAGTCATGACTCGGTTTGATGTTGGCTCCACGTTCATTCTTTCAATCAAAAAATATTAAGTGGCTACTATATTCTAGGAACTATGAATACAATGGCGAGCAAGAAAAGATAATTTTTATTTTAAAGAAAAGGGCGCCATTTTAAAACTTATTCTCTTTAGGGTGCCATGCCTTAAAAAGAAATAATTCTCTGGAGCTTAAGGTCTAGTAGGACAGATAGATATTAGTCAAATAATGCCACCGTACATGAAAAGCGTCACTCCTTATCAGGGAAATACAAATCAAAACCACACTCAGGTATCACCTCACGCCAGTCAGAGTGGCCAAAATGAACAAATCAGGAGACTATAGATGCTGGAGAGGATGTGGAGAAACGGGAACCCTCTTGCACTGTTGGTGGGAATGCAAATTGGTGCAGCCGCTCTGGAAAGCAGTGTGGAGGTTCCTCAGAAAATTAAAAATAGACCTACTCTATGACCCAGCAATAGCACTGCTAGGAATTTATCCAAGGGATACAGGAGTACTGATGCATAGGGCCACTTGTACCCCAATGTTCATAGCAGCACTCTCAACAATAGCCAAATTATGGAAAGAGCCTAAATGTCCATCAACTGATGAATGGATAAAGAAATTGTGGTTTATATACACAATGGAATATTACGTGGCAATGAGAAAAAATGAAATATGGCCTTTTGTAGCAACGTGGATGGAACTGGAGAGTGTGATGCTAAGTGAAATAAGCCATACAGAGAAAGACAGATACCATATGGTCTCACTCTTATGTGGATCCTGAGAAACTTAACAGGAACCCATGGGGGAGGGGAAGGAAAAAAAAAAAAAAAGAGGTTAGAATGGGAGAGAGCCAAAGCATAAGAGACTGTTAAAAACTGAGAACAAACTGAGGGTTGATGGGGGGTGGGAGGGAGGAGAGGGTGGGTGATGGGTATTGAGGAGGGCACCTTTTGGGATGAGCACTGGGTGTTGTATGGAAACCAATTTGTCAATAAATTTCATAAAAAAAAAAAAACAAATAATGCCACCGTGTAGTGGGTAAGAGTATAGTTCTATGTAAACAAATAATGATACAAATGCTAAAATGTTTAAGGATGAAGTGCACTGGCATCTGAAACTTATTTGGAATTGCTTCAAAATAAGATGGATTGATGAATGGATTAAGGGATGGATAGATAATCAAATACAGCAAAACATTACAGAATCTAAATGAGTATATGGGTGCTCACTGCACATACTTCCCTCTTAATATTTTATTTTAATTTTTAAACATACAAAAAAGTTGAAAGAAGTATACCATCAAATAGTTTCAAGAGTAAGCCTACAGAAAGGATTTTTTTTTAATTTTTTTTTTCAATGTTTATTTATTTTTGGGACAGAGAGAGACAGAGCATGAACGGGGGAGGGGCAGAGAGAGAGGGAGACACAGAATTGGAAACAGGCTCCAGGCTCTGAGCCATCAGCCCAGAGCCCGACGCGGGGCTCGAACTCACGGACCGCAAGATCGTGACCTGGCTGAAGTCGGACACTTAACCGACTGCGCCACCCAGGCGCCCCAGAAAGGATTTTTTTTTTTTATGAAAATTTCAATCTTTGACCAAGAGTTCTACTTGGATATTATAGATACCAAGAGGCAGTCTAAAAACCACTTACATTAATCAATTTATCCATCAGTACTTATTTGCTTGTTTGTTTTAGCGGACAGCGATAGAGAACACTCTAAACTCAAAATACTATGCCAAAAGTGCTGGCACTATACAGGTGGAGAGTGGCCCTCAGGCACTAATTGTCTCTATCTATAAAATCAGATTTAGGGGCGCCTGGGTGGCGCAGTCGGTTAAGCGTCCGACTTCAGCCAGGTCACGATCTCGCGGTCCGTGAGTTCGAGCCCCGCGTCAGGCTCTGGGCTGATGGCTCAGAGCCTGGAGCCTGTTTCCAATTCTGTGTCTCCCTCTCTCTCTGCCCCTCCCCCGTTCATGCTCTGTCTCTCTCTGTCCCAAAAATAAATAAACATTGAAAAAAAAAATTTTTTAATCAGATTTAATAATCTCTTCTCAGTCTCTCGGGATTAAACAGGATATCACATAGGGTAGCAATTTGAAAGGTCTCTTCTTATCACCCCAACTCTATCAAGTACCATTCACTCTTGTTCCATGTGCACCAGTCATAATGGCTTTTTTTTTAGTTCCTATGTTGAACTTAAACCAGTGCTAATAGAAATATAATACAAGCCATTAACGTGAGCCACATATGTAATCTTAATTTTTCTAGTAGCTATGTTTTTAAAAGCTAGCAAAACAGGTGAAATTAATTTGAAAATCTATTTTAACCCAATTAATCTAAAATACTAACATTTTATTATATAATAAATAGTGAGTTGTATTCAATTCTTTTTTCAGTACTAAATCTTCAAAATCTGGTATGTATTTCATACCTACAGCACATCTGTATTTGAACCAGCCACATTTCAAGTGTTCAGTAGCCATACTCTCTAGTAGTTAACATCTTGAGCATCATAGCTCTAAACTTTTACCTACTTTCAGGGTCTTTGTGCCTTTAAAATGTTCCCTCTGCCTGATACGCTCTACATCTGGTTCTCCGAATGGCTAATAACTACTTATCTTGTATATCTCAGTTTAAAAGCATCATCTCCTCATTGAAGCCTTCCCCTTCATCACTCCAAAATTCTCTACGTTAGTCCTTTATCTCTTTTGTAGGACTTACCAAAACCTGCCAACTACTTATTTGTATGTTTAATGCTTTTCTCTGTATTCCCCTCTGGAATGTAAGCTTTATAAGAGTAATGAGAAGGATCATTTCTGTATTATTTATGATTGTACCCCAAGTATTAATCACAAGGCTTGGCACATAGGAAGCAACCAATAAATATTTGTAGACCAATGTAGGAATTGATAAATAGATACACTGTAGAGACATACTGAGTTTTTATGCACGTGAAAGTGTGTGTGTTTTGCCCCTACTCTACAAGCCCACAAATAAGAATACGTTCAGCAGCCATTCCCAACTAGCCTGGGACAGAATTGTCAAGACAATTCTCTGACAAGAGTTAGTGGGTAGAAACAACATGATTTTGGGAAAGAGAACAAGCTGTAAATAGCTTTACCATTCTCTAAGGAACTAGGAATTTTTTAGAAATCAAGAGAAAATGAAGGAAGTGCCACTGCAAGCAACACCCAAACGATCAGGAGCCAACACTAGATTTGGAGATTGCAAATTTCCAAACTCATGGCCATGTTATCATAGATAAGCCGTTACCTTCTTTACACCTGTAAAAATAAGATGCCTTAAAGATAGAATGAAATGAGATTGTATATGAAAGTGTTTTGAAAATAGTAATATCTAAATATATATAAATTGTCTCTAGGCTGCTCAGAAAATTTGGAGTTTCAAAGGTCTATCATTATGAATTTTTCTCCTTTGCTTATCTGGTTTCTTGTTTTAAGTTACTTTGCAGATTTGGGGCACCTGGGTGGCTCAGTCAGTTAAGCGTCCAACTTCGGCTCAGGTCATGATCTCGCGGTCTGTGAGTTCGAGCCCCGCATCGGGCTCTGTTACTGACAGCTCAGAGCCTGGAGCCTGTTTCAGATTCTGTGACTCCCTCTCTCTCTGACCCTCCCCCGTTCATGTTCTGTCTCTCTCTGTCTCAAAAATAAACAAACGTTAAAAAAAATTTTTTAAGTTACTTTGCAAATTATATATAGATAACTTTTTTTTTAATGTTCATTTATTTTGAGAGAGAGAGAAAGGGAGGGACAGAGAGAGAGGGAGAGAGAGAATCCCAAGCAGAGCCAGATGCAGGGCTCGATCCCACAAACTATGAGATCATGACCTGAGCCAAAATCAAGAGTCAGACACTTAACTGAGCCACCCAGGCACACCAATAATTTCTTAAACTAATCAAGCAAAATCTATCCTGATACCAAATAAAAATCTGACTCAGGACTGATCAGATGACTCCAAATGGGAAAATAATCTTAAATGGAAGAAAATGTTATAAAATAGTAATTCTCCAACAGGTGTTGGGGAGGGGGGTAGTGGCTAAAAGTCCTTCCACTATACGAGGTCCTTCTGCAGCCATTCCCCACCATTGAGAATTGTTTCCATACTAAAACACTGTCACTGATGGATTATGTCTTAGAGTATTACAGAAGAAAAGTGAGGACAGAGGAGAAAGAGTAAAGGTAAAAAAAATCACTGTCATACAATATTTGAGCTGGGGAAGTTAGCCTAAGATTTAATGCATCTATAAAACAGCTCAGGAAAACTGAGGCTCTGCGTGGTTAAGTGACTTGCCATGGTCATAGAGTAACAATCATAAAAATGTCTCCAAATCCCAGTTTGATCTATCTGCTCCTAAATTTTCTCATCTGTAAAATGAGTATAAAACAGCATTTCTCTTATAGGATTATTTTGAAGAGTAAAGTAAAAATCAAATGTAAAGTGTTTGGTACCTTGAAAGTCCTTGGTAAGAGGTCAGTTGTAATGAGGCTGTTGATGTTCATACGTTCCTGATCTCATTTATCCCCAATGAACAATGAGGCTGGGGGAAGCAGGTGGCTGGGAAGCAGGGAGATCACCAACCCAAACTCATGTTTTAAGAAGATTAAAAGAAAATAAATGATATTACTGGTTACATTTCCACAATAAAACTGATAGGTTTGTTGGTTTGGGTTTTTTTGGGTTTTTTTTTTTTTTTTTTGGTTTTCTGGGTTTTTTTCATTTATTCTTCTGTATTCTGGAGTCAAAAGGACCTGGCTTCAAATCATAGCTGTGATGCTGTACAGTCCAGGCAATTCAGTTAACCTCTGTTTCCTATTCTATAAAATGGAGATAAAACAATTACAGTCCTAGCTAGCTAACCCACATACTTGTTGAAAGAATAAAGTGAGATAATATTAGTGACAATACTTTATACACTATACAAGAGGCCCTTCATCATCTAGGCCTTGTCTTTCTCTCTGCTTTTATGGCTCCCTACCTTGCACCCCATCCTGTAAATGTACTAAAATATTTAGGGATACCCAAACATACTCTCAAGACTTCTAACACTCACACTGCTCTCTTTCAAGAAGGTTGTTCCTCTCTCCTCTCTTCCTACTCCTCCCCAACTGTGCTTGGTTAACCCCTGTTCATCTCTCAGAACACAACTTAGCTGTCACTTCCGTTAAGAAGCTTGCCAGGCATGGGGCACCTGGGTGGCTCAGTCAGTTGAGATTCTGACTTCTGATTTCAGCTGGGTCACGATCTCATGGCTCATGAGTTCAAGCCCCACGTCAAGCTCTACGCTGACAGAATTGAATCTGCTTAAGATTCTGTGTCTCTCTCTCTGCCCCTCCCCTGCTCACACAAAAAACTCTTCTCTCTCTCCCTCTCTCTATCAAAAATAAACATTAAAAAAAAGAAGAAGAAGAAGAAGCCTTGCCAGGCCACCCCCATTTCAGGTAGAGAAGATGCCTTTCCTCTGTCTTCACATAGCATATGTCTTCACATGCCATTTTTGTCTCAATATAATTATCTATGGACATGTCTGTTTCTCAACTATAAACTTAAGGGTAAGGACCAGGTATTATTCATCTACTCCTTCAGAGCCCCTGACAATGCCTTGATGCTCAATATGTGTCTAGCAAATCAACCTTAAATAACAATTAAAACATTAATTTTCATATAGGAGTTACCAAAGACTTTATACAAAATATTACAATATAAAGCAATACTTCTCAACCTTGGCTGCATATCAGAATCACCTTAAACCTTCAAAAATAGAGATTCCAAGAGATTTTAATTAAGCAGACTTTAGAGCCCAGGCAACTGTTCTGTTGTTTTTTTTTTTTTTTTTTTTACATCTTCACAAGTATTTCAAATGAATAACCAAAATTAAAAACCACTGCTATAAATAATTGAGGTCATTAAGCTACAACAATTCTACCTAACACCCTACAATTCATTTTTACATACATTATTTTTTTAACCCAGTATACCTAAGATACAGTGTTATATTAGTTTCAGGTGTACAACATTCATTTTCACATGTATTATTAACTGAGTTTTCACAACTCTGTGAGTTAGGTATTATTTCTATTTTCCAAACTAAGAAACATATTTAAATAAATGTCCAAATAGGTCTTTGCCTAACTTCAAATTTAGTGCTCTCCCTCCTACATCTATCTCCTTCCCTAGAAAGTGATAATATTGCAGCAACATACAAAGTACATGGAGACAAGGGTTCAAATGAAAAAGACATTAATCCCAGCTTTGAGGGAATCAGTGAGAGAATAAGGAAAACTGGGCCTTGAAGATACAGGCAGGGAGATGAAGGTGGAAGTCATATATATTGTGTCACTGTCATTTGTCACCTCAAAAGATTCAAACAGCAGATTCTGTAAAGGAGAAAAATGTTCTTGCCAGCCTCACTTGGTACTTACACAGTCTGAAAGGGACATGAGAGAGGGCTGAAAGTAGAAAATGGAATAAGAAAGTCCCATAAACAAGAATGAACTTCCCAATGCTGCATGCAGATTACCTCACCCTGACTCCATGAATAAGGGCCAAGATATAAGGGGCTTGTTATAACTAAAACTTAAATCAATTTTAGGGAATTAATACCAAACAAAATCGTATTAATGAGGGATCAATGAACTTCTGGTTCTTTCTAGACTTATCACACTATTGTTAGAGAGGGGATAATCTGGAGGATCCTAGCATGTAGATCATTTCCCCATCTCAAAGACTGGGAGGATAGAGTGGTGGAAGAAGTTACTTGTGAAAGATAAAGCTTAATGCAGGAGCAGAAAAATGTATGACATTATGTTAATAAACTTATGATGGCAAAGGGAAATGAATATTCAGACACAGGTGACACAGAATGCTGGATAAAGTCCTAATTTCTCAGCTTCAGTAGGGAAGTGTTATCTTATAAGTCTGCAATATCATGAATATCTGACAGTTTTACCAGCAATTTTTTTTTTTTTGTGGTTCATACCGTGGACTTCAGTCAGGATTTTCTTAGAAGGAAAAGGCTAAAGAGAGTAAGAAGCAATCTACAAGGATATTTCTAGTGCTCCAAAGTTTAGTTTGACAGAATTTAAAAGGCAATATGATACAGTGGCAAAAGTGAAGTATTGCATTGAGATTCAAAAAATGTAGTTTTAAATCAGTATTTAGTCATTTGCTAATGGTGTGCCTTTGAGCAAATCAAGACTTCTATAATCCAGTCTCCTAACTCATAAAATGGAAATACCTATCTCACAGGGCTGTTGTGAAGACTAAACAAAAAACACCAAGCAAAAATGTTCTTCTTTTCTCTGTATGAATGATAAATGTAAATGCATGTAAATCTGTCTTCACCAATCTTTCTATGCACAAAAAAAGAGAGCAAGCTAAATGAAGAAAAAATTTATTTTAACTCTCACAGCAATATACTTGCAAAATGTTCCTATATCCTCTATACAGAAAAATTAAAGCAGCCTGGGTAATGAACATAACACATAATTGCTGGCATTAGGTGAATATGAACTGGAACAGAGGTCTACCACTTACTTTCAGCAAAACCTTGAACAAATTCCCTTTGCCAGTTTGAGCCTCAAGCTCTTCATCCATTAAACAGAGATACTAGCAATCATCGTATATTATTACATTATTTTGAAGATTGCAGAAAACAACTCACATAATGTCTGGTACATAACAGGTATTCAATAAGGTTTATCACCACCTAATAACTGTTAACAAACTATACTTTCCAAAGGTTCCTTTATAATCAATATTGTATTTAGTTGCTTCGTACCCTTGTAAGCTAGCCATAGCAACTGTTACTATCCCCATTTTACAGCTGGACAAAAGGTACACAAATAAAACTACTTCCATAAGGTCATGCAGTAATAAGACACTAAGGTTGCCTGACCATTCCTCCCACTCCAAATTACAACATTAATCCTGAGGAATTAAAATGATATCTATGAAATAGAACATGCTTTCGAAAACCTTCAACTTCTCTCTTTACAAAAAAAAAAAAAAAAAAGGTTTTTCCCCTACTTTCTGGTTACGGTTTAGAAAGATAAAAAAGGGGGCAAGGGGCACCTGGGTGGCTCAATCGGTTAAGTGTCCGACTCCTGATTTCAGCTCAGGTCATGATCTCACAGTTCATGTGAGACTGAGCCCTGCACTGGGCTCTGTGCTAAGATGCTGACATTGCACCGCCTGCTTGGTATTCTCTCTCCCTTTCTCTGACCCCTCCTCTGCTCTCTCTCTCTCAATATAAATAAACTTTCAAAAAGGGAGGGAGGGGAGAAAAATTCATTATAACCAGCAACAACACAATTAAGAATTGTCTCAATTAGCAACTACTGATTCCACCTTAATTTTTGTTTGTTTTCCCCAACAAAGCCATCAATCTCTTAATCAAGATATTTTTAAAAGTCTGCTTATCAAAATGACACTTGTTTGATAAACTATTCCTAAAATGATAAAAAAAATTAGAAAGACAGCTTTCTCCCATCTTCCAAAGTACACATCACTTTTTTACCCCTCTACTTTATCCCTTCATTTCAGCTCTTATCATACCATGTTGTAGTATCTTTAACACCTTGAGGACTTGAACCGCATCCTATGTGTACCTGAACATCCTGTCCCAACAAGGGGCCTTGCACATGGTAGAGAAAGTCTCAATAATTGTTTATAAATAAACAGATGAGCAAATGAAGCCAATCTCTCAGAGGTAAGTTAGGAAAGGAGAAAACTGGATATGGTATCTTAGGGCTAATAGGAAAGTGAAAGAAACAAAATATTTTAAGAGCTTCATAAGGAAGAGAAACCTTTGTGTGGAGTCAAACAGGCCCTTGTATGGCTTTAAGTATCTCTAGAAAAAGACAAAAACCACAGAAGATCCGGAAGAGACAGTTTGAAATCCAAAAACTCAAAAGTTAGGGTGCTTATTTAGATTTGCAAAACCAAGTTGAAAATTCCCAAGAAATAATCCTAGCCTAAGATATTTTGACAGCAGTTTTCAGGTCTTGGCTAAAAGAACGATAGCTGAAAAAACTGCAGGCTTTGGTGGAGAAAGACAGATGTAAAAGGGAAGGGAAGATAAGCTCAGTCTAAAATAAATCCCTCAAAATGCTAGAATCCACTTGGATTTGCATATTAGCTTATGGTTCCTCTTCATTCTGAGAACTATTCTTTAATAAAACCCCAATGTCACAGCTGGCGATATATAGGAGTAAATCATCTTATGATTCTCATTTAACAAAAACTGAAAGCCTGCTATATGCAGCCACTACTCTAGGCTATGGGAATAAAGTAGCAGGAAAAAAAAACAGACAAAACACTCTCAGGAAGCTTTCCATCTAGTGGCAAAAGACACAAGACAGACAGACGGGATGGGATGGGACGGGATGGGATGGGATGGGATGGGATGGGATGCGATGGGATGCGATGGGATGGGATGGGATAGGACAGGATAGGATGGGTTGGGTTGGGTTGGGTTGGGTTGGGTTGGGTTGGGTTGGGATGGAATGTCAGGCAGTAAGTGCTAAGGAAGAAAAAAGAAGGGAGTGGGGGAAGAGAGAGAAGGGAAGAGTGTGAGGGAGCTGGCAAGGAGACGTCTTATCAAAAGCAGATCTTTTAACTCAGTAGTTTTCAAACTTTATCAAGTGTCAGAATTGCCCAGGGGACTTGTTAAAGCAGGGGGGGGGGGGGCGCAACTCCACAGTTTTTCATTTGTAGATCCTGGGATGGGAAAAGTAATTTGCCATTCTAGAAAATTCCCAGATTATGTTGATGCTGTTCATGTAGGGACCACACTTGGAGCTAATTGTTGTAACCCAGAAGATTAAGAAGCCTCTATCCCATTGGTCTTGATTTGCTTCTTCATACATCCATTCATTTCAAAAACATATTCAGAGCCAGGAACTTTACTAGGAACTAAAATTAAACAGATCCTACCCTCAAGAAATTCACAGATTTACGGGGGGGGGGGGGGGGGGATAAACTCAAATAATTGCAATAGAGTACTATAGAGAGCTATAAGAGTGGTATGTACATGAGCCAGAGATTGGAAAAGCAACCAATTCCATGGAAGTAATAGGAGGAATGACTAAATGGACTGCTTCCCAGAGGTCCAACAAGCACTTCTCCACAGGCAGGTAGTGGGTGGGAGGCCAGCATTTCCATTGGAAAGAACAGCACCAGGGAAAAGCAGAAATGAGAAAGAGTATGGCAGGGAAGCTATAGAAAGTGAATCTGCAGAGGTAAGCAGTAATCTGATCTTTGAGAGTTTCTTATTCATGTTAAAGAGTTTGTCTTTAGGGGCGCCTGGGTGGCGCAGTCGGTTAAGCATCCGACTTCAGCCAGGTCACGATCTCGCGGTCCGTGAGTTCAAGCCCCGCATCAGGCTCTGGGCTGATGGCTCAGAGCCTGGAGCCTGTTTCCGATTCTGTGTCTCCCTCTCTCTCTGCCCCTCCCCCGTTCATGCTCTGTCTCTCTCTGTCCCAAAAATAAATAAACATTGAAAAAAAAATTAAAAAAAAAAAGAGTTCGTCTTTAGACAATGACTAGTCGGGAGGGAGGGAGACATGATGTGATCTGGTTTAATTTTACAAAGGTCTCTCCGGATACAGAGTGCCCTTCTTTCACAAGGCACTGCCTTCGCCAAGCCTAGCACAGGGCCCCTAACAGGAGCTTAGTAAATGTATATTTAACTGAACTGAACAAGCTTTCTGTCAAGTGCTGTCTTATGAATGAGAGGCAGGTCACCACCTTCCCCACAAGACTCACTTTGGCCTGGACAAGACTTGTAAAACAGGTCCTGCAGCCTCAATTATTGCACACTACTTCTTGTACAACTGGAGCCCCCCAGAGATTATTAGGGCAGGCCTTCCTTGTTTACATGTCTACCTCACCCGCTAGACTTTGAGCTCTTCGAAATCAGGGAATGTCTTAATAGAATCTGAATCCCCATAGTCCTAGCAGAAGACCCAAAACATAGGAGCTCTCCAGACTCCAGTAATGTTGGGTAAATGAATGCCTGAGTAAGCAAATTTACCAGATAAACCCATGAGCTCATACAGGTAAGGATATGGATAAGCTTCAGGGAATCTTTCAGGGTCCATGTTCCCAAAACCCTTTTTGACAAATAGAGTTTCCAGTCGAGAGATGTGTACCCGATATAGGATTTCCCAAACCGGAACAAAAAAATTGTTACAAGTGCCCTAAAAATCCTGCTGGGCCTCTGGGGATCCCAAAGAGAAGTCTATTTTGCCTGAGAGGAGTTTGAGGATGGAGGCTAGCAAAGACCTGGGGGATGAGGCATGTGGCGGGATTATTCAGTAGACTCTTCAAAGCTGAGTAGGTGCTTGATACCTGCCGATTTCTAGGGCATAAAAGCAAAGTCCTGGAATTTTCAGGCTGGAAGTGAACTGCTCAAGGTCACTAAGGTGAAGTCACAAGGTAAGACCAATGAGGCATCTGTATATTGTTGATTCCTGTTTTCTCCTAACAAAGGCACAGCAAGGCAAAACTACAGCTTTTTCTCAGAAACAAGTTTTAAAACATGGGCTACACTAATGAATTTAAATTTTTACTGGTAACCATAGTACCAACCCTTCCCTTCACCTTTCAGTACTGGGGAAAAAAGCAGAAGACAGTTATCAAAGAGGTTTAACAAACAACAAGCACTTTGCTCCCGACACCCACAAATACCCAAAACTTCTTAAGTATTTTTCCAAAATACTCGCAGCAATATTTGCTGCTTAACCATTCAAGACAGTAAAAGCTATAATAACCATGTCTTTCGAAATGGAATATTAAGCGTAAAGTAACCGTAGGTCTCCTTTCCTTGTTTGTTTTTAACTCCACAAGTTAAGAGTATTCCCGGGGTGGGGGAGGGGCTGCCCAAGTCAAGCTCCATCCAGCCGTATTTTTCAAGGAGGTGAACCCTAGAGGTGATTGCCCCGGCCTGGACAGGAGGGAGTTTTTTCCGTGCAGAATGAATCGGACGCCGCTCGGCTAGGCTTCCCGGTGGCCCGCCAGGGTTAGCGCCGAAGGACGGCAAAGTTCGCAAGGGAGGCGGCTCCGAGCCCCGGACCTGTCGGGTCTCCGGGCCCCTCCCCCGCCCCGGACCTCCCCCGGGTCCCCAGCTTCTGAGAGCGGCAGCCGCGCCGGGGAGTGCACGGGGGGCCTTTGTTGGTACGCCGAGGGCCGCCGGCCACGCCGGGCGGCGCCCCGCCCCACCTTACCTGGCGCCCCCGCCCGCACGCCCGGCCCGGCCGCGGGGAATGAATGGGCCCCGGCCCTGACCCCGCGCCGCCCCCACCCTCGCGCCCCAGCCCGGCAGCCTGCGACGCCAGCGGGGCCGCGCGCGAGGCCGGCTCTCACCTTCCGCGCTCGCTCGGCTCGACTCCGCTCCTCCTCCTCCTCCACCCTGGTGGCGGCGGCCGAGCCGGGGAGTGAGCGCGCGAGTGTGCGCGAGGGGCCGCTTCACTTTCTCCCTCCCGTTGCCGCCGCCGCCGCCGCGCGCTCGGCGCCTCCCCCACCCTGCTCGAGCCGGGGAGTCCCCTCAGGACGGGGGCGGGGGGCGGGGGTCAGCGACCGTGAGAGGGCTGGAGGCAGGCGACGCGGGAGTAGGGGGTGCTGTGAGGGGCGGGAATGTGAGGGGACTCGGGCGGCCTCTGGGGAATGAGGTGCGGAGTTGTTTGAGGGGATCTTGAGAGCACGGGGCTCCGTGAAAGAGGGGGTTAAGACTCTGAGGGGAAAGCGTCTGTGAAGTAGGACGGCAGAGCCGGTGAGGGCGACTGCGGGGAGGCGCGCGGGACGAACGTAGTGGAGGGGACGTGGGGAGAAATCCGGGAGGGGGCGTCTACAGTGCCGCCGGTACCTAGGGCTCCAGCTGCAGCCACAGCCCGGCCGCCTCCCCCCGCCCGCAGCCGCGCTATTGTACGCCGCCCGGCCAGGCCCGACCGCCTCTCCCACGGGCCCCCGCCCCCTCCCCCGCGAGGCAGCGGCGCCGGCCGAGCCAGGCCCGCCCCGCCTCCCGCAGGTGGGAGGGGGCGGGGAGGACAGGCGCGACCCACGTGAACGAGGCCAACCCGGGCTGGGGGGGGGGGGGGGGAGGGGCGAGCGCCTGGGATGACGTCATCGGCGCATGACGCCAGAGGCTGGGGAATCACCCGGCTGTTGCGTGATGTCATTGCGCCGGCATCTCTCCTCTCCCCTTTGACCCTCTTGCGGCTGCAGACTCTGCGCTGCCTTTCTCCAGGAAGGTTTTGTGATGATTTCTGGGGGCATTAATGGTGTAGTAGTCTAGGGTCGAAAAAGACAACTGACCCCCTGATCTTGTGGTCCTCCTCTTCAAGTTAAAAAGCACCTCTGCGTCTGCTAGCTCATTGCCAAGAACTGACTTTGAAAACGATCCCATCTCCTGTGACCTCAAAGCCACTTTATTATACTGTTTGTTTTCTTTGTGGGGAGAGGCGCGAGGCGGGGAGACCCCGAAATGATAATGGAGGTTTGAACTATTGTGAACTGAAAGAGAGAATGGGTTTCCTTTCCCATTTTTCTTCTACGGCGGAGGCTACGTTCAACCGGAACCTTTCTCCTGAGCTCAGATTTTATACTTCCAAATACCTCCTGGATAGCATCACTTGCATACCCTACTGTACCTCAAATTCTATATGCCAGAACTGAAACAACGTTGGCGACTAAGGGTCTGGAATCAGAGTGCCTTGTTTCAATTCCCAGCTGTACTGTTAGCGATAGGACCTTAACATTTCTAAGCCACAGATTAATCCGTAATAAATAGTACTTGTGTATCCTTAACTCCATCTCTCTATGCCTGTTTTACCATAATAATAGTAACTACAACTTAGCTTATATTAAGCCCTTTGGAATGTTGGCCATTCCTATTACCACTTTTCCCCAAACTTACTACTCAGGTTACTTCCTGGTCTTAACATCGTCCAGGACATAGCCCCCATTTTTATCCCTTCAACACTCTTACCAAGTTGGTCGCCAACTTTAGGAGACTGTTTGGAGTCTCCTATATATTTCTCAAGTCCTTGCCCTTCTCTTCACTACCATCACCTGGACAACTGGAGCAGTTTCAGTCCCTCCAAATCCAGTCATTCTTGCTGGTGATCAGAGAAGCCTTTTAAAACCACAAACCTGATGATGCCTTACCCTGTTTAAACACTCTGAACGGCTTTTGTTGCTTTCAGGATGAAATCCAAACCGATTAACTTGGCACTGTGCAACCTAGGTGCCTATAGCAGCCTTTCTAGCTTCATCTCACATGGAATATCTTTTGTTGCAGCCACACTGAAATGGTGCTTAACGTTCTTTGAATACACATTTTTTCATGTCTCGGAGCCCTTCAATCTTTATCTCACTGGCCAACAGCTATCCATTCTACAAAGCCCAGCTCAAATATCATGTTCATTTGTTCATTCAACTAATATTTCTCCAGTTTCCCTGAGCCTTCACGATGCTGTAATCTTACATTACTTTCATGCCTCTTGTGGCATGTACCACAGTCTAGTAACTGTATTTGTGTACCTAACTTCCTGAGCTCCTTGAAAGCAAGTCCTACTCCTACCTATACTATCCTCATTCCCAGTATCTAGAACAGTGCCTGACACACAGAATAAATATGTTATAAGAATGTAACAAATGCTCACACAGTGCTTCACTGTGTGCCAGGTACTGTTCTAAGCACTCCTTTAAACCTCCAATAACCCTTTGAGACAGACTACTGTCATCCCCCCATTTTGTTGATGAGAAAACTGAGGTGTAGAGGAGTTACTCTAAGCCAAGATCATAATCTAGCAAATTAGTTTTAGTCTAAACTATTTTTGCTTGGTCTCTGTGGTGGGCAGAATAATGGCTTACATTCTAATGTTCACATTCTAATCCCGAGAATCTATAAATATATTACCCCCCATGACAAAAGGGACTTTGCAGATGTGGTTAAGGATCTTGAGATGAGGAGGTTATTCTGGATTATCCAGGCAGACTCAGTGTAATGACAAGGATCCTTAAAAATGGAAAGGGGGGGATGGGGCACCTGAGTGGCTCAGTCAGTTAAGCGTCCGACTTCGGCTCAGGTCATGATCTCACAGTTTCTGAGTTCAAGCCCCACATCAGGCTCTGTGCTGATAGCTCAGAGCCTGGAGCCTGCTTTGGATTGTGTGTCTCCCTCTCTCTTCTCCTCCCCCACTCACACTCTGTCTCTCTTTCTCTCTCAAAAATAAATAAACATTTTTTAAAAATTTAAAAAAGGGGGGGAGTGGAAAAGAGGTAGATTCAACTACAGAAGAGGCCAGATGTGAGATGTGATTCAACGTGCAAAACACTCTACCCACCCTTTGAATACAGAAAAGAGCTACCAACTAAAAAATAAAAACTCCAAAAGCTGGGAAAGGGAAGAAAAAAGATCCTTCCTTCCAGAAAGGAACAGAGCCCTGCTGACACCTTGATTTTAGTCCAGTGATACCCATTTCAGACTTCTGAACCACAGAACTGTGAAATAATGAATGTGTGTTGTTTTAAACCACTACATTTGTGATAGCTTGTTACAGCAGCACTAAGAAACTAACGCAATGTCAAATCAAGGGTGATTGCTCTCTGCTAACAATTGGAGGGGGCTACTTGCTAGAGGTACAAAATTCTTAGTTGCATCCACCCAAATGCCTCCATCCCAGGCTTCATGGTCCCACTCCCTACCTATAGGACCCCTGACTTCAGCATAAGGGAACATTTGAGGGATCGCTGCCACGCTAACTGTTTTATTGTGAGCCTCATTTTCAGCATAGTCTGCTCTCCAGTTGCAGGAGAGGAGGGTTCTTTAAAAATCTTCCGTGGAGATCTTTTAGAGTTCATACCATGTCCTGAATTGATAGGTGGATGACCTGACCCTGATATTCCCTTTCTTCAAGGCTTTTCTTTTAATAAAACATTTTTTGAGCAAACTCTGTGCCCAGTGTGGGGCTTGAACTCACAACCCCAAGATCAAGAGCCACATGCTCTACCAACTGTGCCAGCCAGGTGCCCCTTTCTTTTTCTTCTTTTTTTAATTTTCCTTTTTTTTAAGTTATGCATTTATTTTGAGAGAGAGTGTGAGTACATCAGCGGGGGAGGGGCAGAGAGAGAGGGAGAGAGAGAATCCCAAGCAGGCTCCACACTGACAGATGTGGGGCTTGAACTCATGAACCAAACTGTGAGACCTTGACCTAGGCTGAAATCTAGAGTCAGACACTTAACCAACTGAGCTGAGCCACCCAGGTGCCCCCAGGTGCCCCTTTCTTAAAGGCTTTTAAGATAGTAAAATCCAGGCAACTACTTGAAATTAGAATTAGCATTACCCCATACCATTCAAGCACTAGAGCATGCATTCTCAATTAGGGGCAATATCTCCCCCAAAGAAATGAAAATTTGTTCTTCTTTTTTAAGTTTTTATTTAAATTCCAGTTAGTTAACATACAGTGTAATATTAGTTTCAGGTGTACAATTCAGCGATTCAATGTGAAAATTTGTTTTTAGGTGGGAAAAAAGCATTTTAGTATAACAATGGTTTATAGCCTCCAAAGATCAACCCTATTTGACAAATCTTATTCCTTAGTATTTAATTTCTCTGGCTAGGGATACTTTATTTTTATTGAGATGTAATTGACATATAAGATTGTTTTAGGTGTACAACATAATGATCTGATACATGCATATATTATGAAGAATTACCACCATATAGTTAATATCCATTACCACATATAGTTACAAATTTTTTTCTTGTGATAAGAACTTTTAAAATCTATTCTCTTAACAACTTTCAAATATGCAAAACAGTATTGTCAACGATATTCACCATGCTGAACATTACATCCCCAAGACTTTGTCTTGTAGCAAGAAGTTTGTACCTTTTAACTGTTTTTATCCCTTTTGCACACCCCCTACCCAGGATTCTTTTAATTTTTCTCCTTAGGAGGGCAATTTCTTTCTTTGAGGTTGAGAATCCCTATACTGGAAGTACTGCATGATCTAATGTACTTCTTCCATTTGTACTTCCAGTCTACCACAGGTGAAGGACTCGGTCGTGAAAGCGTAGCATATCAGGGGTTATCACCAACAACTGAGTCCTTGTTGCCATCTGATCAATGCGTAATTCAGTTTCATCATTCCATCCTGTGGGTGTTCACTTTGGGGTCAGTCTTGGTCCCAGCTACCTAAGTTTCAGTTTCCAAAAAAATAGAGCGTGAAATAAATACTTGGGTGCAGGTAGTTTACTTGGGAGGTGACCCTAGGAAACAGGAATGAGATTAGGAATAGGGAAAGCCAATGTAGAGCGTGTCCGTAAGGGTCTCATTTCTGCCTGAACCTCAGAGAAGCATACAGAATGCCTCCCAGAATAAACCACCTGAAAGACAAGAACTTTTTGTCCTACTGACTTCCATGTCTCATTGGGTGAGGGTTGTCCCCAGGGCTGTTGACTCCCCTGGGTTCTGTGGCTTTGCTTGGAGGTCCAGCAAGCAACTACAGATATTGGAGAAGGTCCTGAGGCAGAATACGGAACACTTGAGGTGAGAAGCTGGCAGCAGGAGGAAAGTTGGAATTGTCTACCACAATTGTGGCTGAAATCAGAGGGAGGCTAAGGAAATGTGACAACAGGCACCAGAGATGTCTACTGACAAATTAAGCAGGTTTTATTTATAGGTTCGCATTATCAAACCCACTGTAGTAGATAATGCCAAACCTATTTTCCAAAATAATTGAACCAATGTACACTTTCACCAGCAGTGTATGAGTGTTCCAATTAGCCCACATCCCCACCAATACCCGACGTTATCAATCTTTATTATTTTAACCATTCAAGTAGGTATGTAGTGATATTGCATTATTATTTTAATTTGCATTCCTTTGATTACTAATGAGGGTAAAAACATGTTCATGAGTTTGTTGGTCATTTGGATATCCTCTTTTGTGAGGTACCAGTTCAGATCTTTTGCTCAATTTTCATATTTTTTTTAAAGTTTACTTGTTTTTTTAGTAATCTCTGCACCCACCACGGGGCTTGAACTCACAATCCCAAGATCAAGAGTCGCACACTTTCCGTTCAACTCTTCACAGACATTTCAAGTTTGGGGCTATCATGAACAAAGCTACCAGGATCATTCATGTACAAACCTTTGTGTGGATATAGGTTTTCCTTTCTCTTGGGTGTGAAATGGATGAGTTGCAGGGTAAACTTATGTTTAACTCTATAAGAATTGCTAAACTGTTTTCTAAAGTAGTTGTGTCATTCAGTGTCCTTTTGACATGCCCCCATCATTCTCTGAGCACTTCCCTGCTTTTTGCCTCAAGATGTTCTAGACTTTTCTTATACTTTCTTTGACCCAACCCTCAAACCAGACATTTCCCGAAGAGTTCTGGTTCCTTTCACTGAAAACTTGTATGTAGAAGGCAAGATCTTAGTACTAGGTGAGCTCATTACTATGGAGTGTCACTGTTCCTTGGTGCCCTCAGGGTATATAAGGCTCCAAGCAGACTCATTCTCTCTCTCTTTCTGGTCTGTAAAAAGCATACCACCATAAGTCCTACAGCTACAAGGAAATGAATTCTGCCAACAACTGAGGGAGCTCAGAAGCCTCTGATAATAAGGGAACCCACCAGCACAGTGATTGTAGACTTGGGAGATGCTGGGTAAAGGATCTAAGTCATTCCCAGACTCCTAGCCCACCGAACCTGAGATAATAAATACGTATTTTTTTAAGCAACTAACTTTGTGGTAATTTGTGACTGAGCAATAGAAAACAAATAGAGGTCAGGTGGGAGAGAAGGCTCCATGAGTTAGAGGCACTAGTGAGAGTTTGGAAAGGCAGAAGTGAGACAGAGACCATCTTCCTGTTGCTTTGTTGCTGCTGGGAACAACAGTTATAGAGACTGGGTTTTTCTGTAGCCATATCTCAGTGGCCAGCCACTAACATTGTGGGAGTCTAGAGGTAGTTGTCATGACAGCAGCAGCAGCATCCTGATCCCTCAGTTGCAACTGTGTTGCGTATTCTTGAACATCAATAGCTCCTTTGGTGGGTTTCTGATCCCCCACCTCCCTAATTGTGCCAGAGCTGGTAGCTCCACTGGCAAGTCAGTTTGGCAGGGTTATTCGGGTCGTTATTCCAACCTACAACTCAATTCTCCTATATTTGCAACAACCTTGTGAGTACCTCGTGTCTCTTTAAATCTTTTTGTACTTAGAGCATCTAGAGTTAATTTCTGTTTCCTTCACCTAAAGCTTAACAGACATAACCGCCTTTGCTTGAGCTAGTTTAAAAGGCTTCCTCTTTCTTGTGGCCAAGTGATCCTAGTCTAAGATAACAATGGGGACCTTACGACTTGACTGTTACAACAAGGGGTGGGAACTGAGAAGTTCAATAAGGCAGAATTAGGGCTAGTTCATTCAACCAACATATTTCACTCATCCTTTGCTCTGTGTCAGGCCCTAGAAATAGAGATGGATCGTGAACACCCCTGCCCTCAAAGAGCTCAAAAGCTAGTTGGGAACACAAATACATCGTTAAGGAAATCACAGTACAACATTTTATGACCTGTAAAAGGAATTAATTAAATGTAGTGGGAACCCAGAGAAGACGGCCTTCCAGGGGTGAGACTGCCGAGACTGCCTGGAATTCTCTCTCTCCCTCTCTCTATGCCTCACCCCTTCTCTCTCTCTCTCTCTCTCTCAAAATAAATAAATTTTTAAAAAGGAGATGACATTGTAGCTAGGTATTACAGGGCTTAAAAAGCTTAAAAAGAAGGAAGAGAAAAAGGACCCACTTCCCACAAGCCTTGTTGGACCCAGAATGAGTCAGTCACTTTGAACACATCATTCCATTTAACCCTCACAACATCCCCATAGATAGGTATTATTATCTCCTTTTTACAAATAAGGAAGCTGGGCCTCAGTGAGGTTAATACTTTGACAATGTCAAACAATTGGATATAATAGGAAACAAGCTCATAGAATCCACTCTAGACAGTGTAAGCATAAAAACATACATTTGAGGGTATAAATTGCTTGAGAAATCATTGGGAGTGCTGAAAGTAAAGACTCCAGACTGGGTTTTCAGAAGTGATTCCCCAAGGCCTATCGGTGGGAACACCAGGGGAGCGGTGCCCTTAGCACAATAGGAAAGCCTCTCTTAAGGCTGCTGGCTCCAGAACCCTGCCATCTGCACCACAGTTCACACCAGCATAGACGGTCACCTTGTGCCCTGCCCCTCTCCCCACTTAACTCAGTTTCAAACTCAGGTCCTGCAAGGGTACATCTAGTTTGTGGACACTGCCTGGAAACAAGTCTGGAAAAAGTGATTTATGTTTCCACCTTCTTGTACAGGAAGACATACCAGAAGGCAGTTGGACTGGATGCTGAGTGAGCCAATTCATCATTTCTGCCACATTCAGTTTGATGGGCTTAGGAATATTCACTCAACAAACACTAAAATGATTGATAATGCCTACCATGCGTAGAAGTGGACACTCTATACACTGTTGATATAAGGTACTTTGGCAGCATCTAATAATACTAAAAGCATGTATTCACTATGACCCACTTTTAGGAATCTATCCTACCAAGAAAAACAAATAGACAAATACATGAAGTTCAAGTTTGTGTATTGCAGCATTGTAGCTACATAAAACCAGAAACAACTAAATATCCATCAATATTTGACTAACTAAATGAGTAAATGATACATTTACTCGGCAGAATACTATTCAGGCACTAAAGGGAATTAAATGGATCTCTATGCATTGGCCTGAAAAAGATGTTCTTTCTATGTTGCTGAGTGCAAAGCAGATGAACAAAAACAGAAACAACAGCAAAAAAAAAAAAAAAAAAGGCCAAAAAAATCTGAGGTGTAACCACTGTAGTTTGTATATATTTTTTTTTCAACGTTTATTTATTTTTGGGACAGAGAGAGACAGAGCATGGACGGGGGAGGGGCAGAGAGAGAGGGAGACACAGAATCGGAAACAGGCTCCAGGCTCTGAGCCATCAGCCCAGAGCCTGACGCGGGGCTCAAACTCACGGACCACGAGATCGTGACCTGGCTGAAGTCGGACGCTTAACCGACTGCGCCACCCAGGCGCCCCTGTATATGTTTTTTAAAGTGGAGGTAAAAATATATCAGTGTAAGTATAGGAAAAGTTGTTAATAGTGTTTACTCTCAGGGATTGGAAGGGTAAAAGTAAAGGTTTTTTGGTAAAGGTAAAAAGGTAAATTTTTTTATGGTTTAATTTGTATATTTTTTTTAGTGTTTATTTTTGAGAGAGAGACAGAGATAAAGTGCGAGCGGGAGAGGGGTCACAGAATCTGAAGCAGGCTCCAGGCTCTCAGCTGTCAGCACAGAGCCTGACATAGGGCTCGAACTCATGAACTGTGAGATCATGACCTGAGCCAAAGTTGGGACACTCAACCAACTGAGCCACCCAGGCGCCCCTATTTTATATAATTTTTTAAAGCCAGGTGTTATGGTAAGATTTGCTTTTCTTGGTTGTAATTTTCAGTATTTTCAGTATATATAATGCATATGTGTGTGTCTTAAACTATTTTAAAGGATAACTATATAGTGTGTCTTTTAAACTATTTTAAAGGATAACCTGATGTTTATTTTTAAACCAGAAATAAAGACAAAAACTGAACTGGGTGGTTTGAACCCAGAACTAGCTTGAACCCAGAACTAGAACTTGCTCCAGTGAGCAAGGTAGGGGGTTCATGCTTAGATCCAAACGTGCAGGATCAGCATGCGGGGACTCTGCCCTGCTGGGTGGAAGAGAAAACAATGGGGTGGGATACCTTTGGGAACTGTGTGAACATCTGCAAGTCCAGGGAGGGGAAGGTGTGCCTAGGCTCTTATCTCTACGTATAGATGAGTCTGCCAAGCGGGCCTACTGTGGGCCAGGCATGGTGATAGGCACCAGAATTATGAAGGTAAATAATATAATCATTGTTCTCAAAATGTTTACTGTCCAAAGAACAATAATATCAATGAGGATTCATATCTGAAATCATCACTTTTCTATAGATCTGTATAGCCCTTAACAATTTTCAAAACACTTCTCTTCTTCCCATTTGATTCTCTCAACAGCTCTATGAGGGAGCCAGGGTAAAAGTCATGTCCTCATTTTACAGATGAGGAAACTGAGGTCCAGAGGGAAAGAGACTCACTCAAGGTGCATATACCAACTGCATTTTACCAGCTGTTTCCACAATCATTAATTCATTCATGAGGGGCACAGCTGGGCCTAGGAGAGGAGCCTGAGGGGAGTAGTGCTGGGCTCAGGTCCTGTGTGTGGTGCATTCTATCCTATGATGCATTCCATTCAGCTGCTTGATCCAAGAATTCCATCCAACTCAGCGACGTGTAGGGGCCACTTCTGTTCTATTCCAAAGGGCAAGGCTGTTCAATACATCAGTATGAGGAGAACAAAAGGATCTCTACCTTGCTGTGTCTTCTGACTCTTAGACCTACTGTCTTGTGTTATTTTGCATTTCTGGATTCTGTACTAGTGTTCACATTGTTGTATGCAAATGTTTTCTTTTGTTTTTCACTAGAATATTAATCTCCATAATGGCAAGAATGCATAAATCTTAGGTGCCTTCTAAGAGTGTATCTCTCTTGGTATTTTTTAACTGCTACCTTCAATAAGAAATAGAACTTACACATTAATGGAAACCAGTTTCATGCAACAATACATATCCTTAGCCTGTGAAATGTACCCTGATATTTTCCATTATATTCTATATAACTTCACTTTTTACTAGTTTTCTAAATGCAGTGTGTATCCTGGATTGGATCCTGGAGCAGAAAAAGCACATAAGTGGAAAAACAGGTGAAATCTAAATAAAATCTATAGTTTAGTTAATAATATCGTACTGATGTTAATGTCTTAGTTTTGACTCATGTATAATGGCTATGGACGATGTTAACATTAGGGGAAGCTTGAATAAAGAATATGCAGGAACTTTCTGAAGTATCTTTATAACTTATCTATAAATCTGAAGTTATTCAACATAAAAAGTTTATCAAAAACAAACAAACAAACAAACCAACAAACCGGGGTGCCTGGGTGGCTCAGTTGGTTAAGCCTCCAACTTCAGCTCAGGTCATAATCTCATGGTCAAGCTCTGTGCTGACAGCTCAGAGCCTGGAGCCTGCTTCAGATTCTGTGTGTGTCTCTCTCTCTGCCTCTCTCCAGCTTGCGTTCTCTTACTCTCTCTCAAAAATAAACATGGGGAAAATTTTTAATAAAATAAAATAAAAAATAAAACAAACCAAATGCAGGGGGAAGGGTGTGGCAGAATGGATGAAGGGGTCAAAAGACAGAAACTTCTAGTTACAATAAGTCGGGGGGGTGTAATATGTAGCGTAAGGAATATATAGTTAATAAATACTATATTGAATATTTGAAAGTTGTTAAGAGAGTAAATCTTAAAAGTCCTCATCCCATGAAAAAAGAAATTTTTGTAACTATGTATGGGATGAGTGTTAACTAGACTTATTATGGTGACCATTGTACAATATATACAAACATGGAATCATTATGCTGCACACCTGAAACTAATAATGTTATAGGTCAATTATACCGCGATAAAAAAATAAATAAATAAACCTACATAAACATGGAGAAAAAGGGCCTCAAATTTTCTAGCTTTAACCATTTAAACTGATTTCAAGGAGCACCTGGGTGGCTCAGTCAGTTGAGCATCTGACTCTTGATTTTGGCTCAGGTCATGATCCCAGGATCATGGGGTTGAGCCCCATAACTGGCTCCATACTGAGTAAGGAGACTGCTTGGGATTCTCTCTCCCTCTTCCTTTGCCCCTCTGCCTTGCTTTCTCTCTATCTCTAAAATAAAAATAAAATAAAATAAAATAGGGGCGCCTGGGTGGCGCAGTCGGTTAAGCGTCCGACTTCAGCTCAGGTCACGATCTTGCGGTCCGTGAGTTCGAGCCTGGCGTCGGGCTCTAGGCTGATGGCTCAGAGCCTAGAGCCTGCTTCTGATTCTGTGTCTCCCTCTCTCTCTGCCCCTCCCCCATTCATGCTCTGTCTCTCTCTGTCTCAAAAATAAATAAAACGTTAAAAAAATTAAAAAATAAAAATAAAATAAAATAAATTAAAACTGATTTCATGACCTGCTAATGGTTTGCAATTCATACTTTGAGTGTTGTGGTTGTTCACTGTCTTTTGGACTAATGCTGGTAAGAATAGTGGGGCAGGGGAGGGCGCCTGGGTGGTTCAGTCGGTTAAATGTCCTACTCTTGATTTCGGCTCAGGTCATGACCTCACAATTCATGAGATTGAGCCCCACATTGGACTTTGCGCTATGCAGATCCTGATTGAGATTTTCTCTCTCTGTCTCTCTCTGTCCCTCCCCACCCCACGTACACACCCCGTCTCTCTCTCTCTCTCTCTCTCAAAATGAATAAACATTAAAAAAAAAAGTGGTAGCGATCCATGAAAGCCCATTATCACTCCCTCTCTGACTCCTATCTCTCCCACAGGGCCACAGCTGACCTCTCTTCCTGCCCTTGGCCTTCTCTGCCTTGTCTTACTCTCATTTTTATCTGTATGGCCTATCTTTGAAGGGATCTCCTTGCCTGAATCATCTGTGGACCTTCAAAGAGACGCATGATACATATTTGGTAAATAAATGTCTGAAGGAATAGCTGTGTTTTAACACCCTTGCTCCTGAATTTTTGTGCCTCTTTAAATTGTAGGAAATATGTGTTTATATATAGAAATCTAATATAAAGCCTTTTCTGAAAACCTATGTGAAATAAAATTTCCCAAACATGGCAGAAAGTCTTTCTTGATAAAAACCTTCATTACCATCTTGGGGACTTTCAGTCACAAAGGAAGAACAGCTTCTATGAAAAGGGTTTAAAATTTTTTTAATTGTTACTATTTTATTTCATGAGTGACACCCATTCATTACTTTAAAAAAAAAACATAGTAAAACTGGAGGAAAATAAAAAATGACATTCTAAAGGTCACCTATAATCCCACCATAGGTAACTATTGTTAACATTGTAACATCTAACCTCTTTTATATCTATACACATGTAAATAAACACAAATGCTTTTTAAATAAATGGTCATATCATTCATAGAATTTTAGTGGTGTCATCCCTCAGGCTGTTCCCTCATCCCGGTACGCATTTCCTCCTTATTGTTCTTCATTTCAATATTTCCTGCTCAACTGTTTAGATCCAGCACAGGATCCCACCTCTGGGAAACCTTTTCTGCCCTCGTGGCCTTACTCCACCCTAGATGGATAAGACACTACCTTTTAGGTTTTCCAATGAAACTTTGGCTATCTCTTTATTACACTTTGTACCTTAATTGGCTTTTTACATGTCTGTCTGTCCCAATAATCAGGGATCTCCTTGATGGCAGGGATCATGCCCAGAGCAAGTTTTGTTGAACAGTTGCAAGAATGGATGGAGGAATGGACAGACGAATGAATGATGCAGGGAAAGAGATAGAATCTCATGACTTTACATCTGCTGTGGACAGCATCCTTCGCCTTTTGGCCTTGCAGCCTCGGCCTCAACTAGGTTGCCATGGAAGAGTCACTGGTAGAGGGCATATGGATGATGCCATTCGCCCATGGCACAACAACTCAAATGTCTGTCACCTCCACAAGGAAATTCCCCAAATCCCATGGATGTTTGTGCATAGTCCGGGAGGAGCAGACCTGCTCGGCCATTCTGAAAACCCAGATTTCAAACTCAGTTCTGTGACAAACTTACTAAGCATGGCCTTGGATAACCTACTTTCCTACTGCAGGTCCCAGTTTTCTCATTGTACAAGAGGATTCCATAGGCAATTTTTAGTTCTCCTTTCAGCACTCACCTTTGATGGCCTCATGATTTATTCACTATTCATCTCACTCAGAGAAGTGGCAAGACAATGGCAGTGAACAGTGCCCACAATTCCTAAACTGTTCTCATGGCCACTAACTCATTGAGTGCCCTTGGTCAAATCTCTTTACTTCCTAGGACCTCAGTGTTCTCATCAGAGTGTGAAAATTGGGCCAGCTCTTCCATGCTATGAATTTATGCCCACAGGGCACCCTTCAGAAACTGCCTAATCCAAAGAGAGTATTCCATTTAAAGATGAGCAGTTAGAGCCTCTGAGAATATAATAAGATTGCATTAGCTGATGTTCCCTGTGTTCTCAGAGCCCACCATCTTACACTGAAATAAATGTTTTAGCTTCTACCAAAATCACTCTGATTTGGGACACAGCAGTTCCCAAATCACTGGAAAGGTTACCGTCACATCACATTGATTTGCAGAGCTGCCAAAAAATGAGGAAAGAGCAAACATCAACGCTGCAACTACTGCTAAATTCTCAGATGCTTGAGAACTTTTCACCTTTATTCATAAAACAACACAATTTAGAGCTCTCTGAAGGCTGTAACTCACTGTCAATATTACTATAAAATCAAGCTGGAGGTTGCTTTTCCATTAGAAAAACCCCACAATTATTACACTGATTATAAGGAATATTATTGGCTACCAATATGAAATTTCAGTAATGAGCAAGAATTTGGGAAAGCATTTTTTTTCATACAGCAAAGGATGGATATATACATATAAAGAACAGGAAAAAGTCAAGAAGGAAAGACATTAAAATATTCACAGTGCATGAAAATATGTTGAATGTCATTGGCCACTGTAGAAAAGCTAATTAAAGCCATGATGGAATACCATTATACACTTTTTAGAACGTAAAATACTAAAAACACTGGCCAAACCAAGTGTTGACAAGAGTTTCAAAGAAATACAGTGGCACAAAACAGATACTCACATCAATGGAACAGAATAGAGAACCCAGAAATGGACCCACAAACGTATGGCCAACCAATCTTTGACAAAGCAGGAAAAAATATCCAATGGAATAAAGACAATCTCTTCAGCAAGTGGTGCTGGGAAAACTGGACAGCAACATGCAGAAAAATGAACCTGGACCACTTTCTTACACCATACACAAAAATAAACTCAAAATGGATGAAAGACCTAAGTGTAAGATAGGAAGCCATCAAAATCCTTGAGGAGAAAGCAGGCAAAAACCTTTTTGACCTCGGCCACAGCAACTTCTTACTCAACATGTCTCCAAAGGCAAGGGAAACAAAAGCAAAAATGAACTATTGGGACCCCATCAAAATAAAAATCTTCTGCACAGCAAAGGAAACAATCAGCAAAACTAAAGGCAACCAACAGAATGGGAGAAGATATTTGCAAATGACATATCAGATAAAGGGTTAGTATCCAAAATCTACAAAGAACTTATCAAACTCAACACCCAAAAAACAAAGAATCCAGTGAAGAAATGGGCAAATGACATTAATAGACACTTCTCCAAAGAAAACATCCAGATGGCCAACATGAAAAGATGCTCCACATCACTCATCATCAGGGAAATACAAATCAAAACCACAATGAGATACCACCCCACACCTGTCAGAATCGCTAACATTAACAACTCAGGCAACAACAGATGTTGGCAAGGATGCGGAGAAAGAGGATCTCTTTTGCACTGCTGGTGGGAATGCAAACTGGTGCAGCACTCTGGAAAACAATATGGAGGTTCCCCAAAAAACTAAAAATAGAACTACCCTAAGACCCAGCAATTGCACTACTAGGTATTTATCCAAGGGATACAGGTATGCTGTTTCAAAAGGGCACTTGCACCCCAATGTTTATAGCAGCACTATCAACAATGTCCAAAGTATAGAAAGAGCCCAAATGTCCATCGATGGATGAATGGATAAAGAAGATGTGATATATATATGTGTATATATATTATATGTATATATATGCATATATACATATATGTATACATGTATACATGTATACAACATATATACAACATATATACATGTATATATGTGTATATATGGATATATACACATGTATATATGTGTATATATGGATATATACACATGTATATATGTGTATATATGGATATATACACGTATATATATACGTGTATATATATACACGTATATATATACGTGTATCCATATATACACATATATACATGTATATATATACACATACATATACATATATACATGTGTATACACACACACACACACACAATGGAGTATTACTTGGCTGTCAAAAAGAATGAAATCTTGCTGTTTGCGACTACATGGATCAAACTAGAGGGTATTATGCTAAGCGAAATTAGAGAAAGATAAATATCGTATGACTTCACTTCTATGAGGACTTTAAGACACAGAATAGATGAACACAAGGGAAAGAAAGCAAAAATAATATAAAAAGTGGGAGGGGGAAAAACATAAGAGACTCTTAAATATGGAGAACAAACAGAGGGTTACTAGAAAGGTTGTAGGAGGGGGTATGAGCTAAATGGTAAGGGGCATTAAGGAATCTACTCCTGAAATCATTGTTGTACTATATGCTAACTTGGATGTAAATTTAAAAAATAAAATAAAATAAAATAAAATAAATGAAAAATAAATAAATTAAATTTTTTAATGTATACAAACAACTGTATTTTAAGCAGACTGTAAGTGCTATAAAAGATATAAATCTGAATGAAATAGTTTAAAAAACGAATAAACATTAAAGAGTTTTTTAATTTTTAAATAAAAAAAAGTTTCTAAGAAATAGAGCTCTCAAACACTAACACATGGTAATGTAAAATGTACACTAGACTGGAAAACAGTTTTTTAAAAAATAGTTTGTAGGTGTCTTTAAAAGTTAAATATATACTTGTCATATGAGCTAATCATTCCAACCTTAGATAGTTACTGGGGAGAAAGCATATGAAAGCATATACGCATAGCAAGTCTTGTGCATGAATATTCATAGCAGCTTTACTTGAAATAGCCAAACACTGGAGGTAAATTTTGGTGGTGAAGGGTATCTTGGTTGGGGCAATGACTCCACAGGTGTGGATGTATGTCAGAATTTATCAAATTGCACAGATATTCATCAATAAGTGAATGGATGGACAAATTGAGGTGTATCCAATCAATGGAATATGACCCAGCAATAAAAATGAATGAACACTTGATGAGTGTCAGCATAATTATGCTGAGTGAAAGAAGTCAGGTAAAAAAGAATATATAGTATATGATCCCATTGATAGAAAATTCTAGAAAATGAGAACTAATCTACAGTGACAGAAAGGTGGTTGCCTGAGATGGGAGAAAGAGTGGGAGGGGGCAATTACAAAGGGCATGGAAAACTGGGGTGATGGATATATTTATGATCCTGATTGTTATAATGGCTTCACAGATATGTATAGATAGATAGATAGATAGATAGATATACATATACATATAGATATATAGATATATAGATATGCCAATACTTACCAAATTGTACATTTTAAATAAGTTTATTTCAAATAATGAACTACTAATAAAATTATAAACTAGTAAATACAATGATTAATATAATACAAACATATATTATATTCATTATATGTTTATATTGCAGAAATATCAATAATAAAGGGGACTATCCAACAGGAAGATCTCACAACTGTAAACATTTATGCTCCCAACATGGAGCACCCAAATATATAAAACAATTAATAACAAACATAAAGGAACTCACTGATAAAAATACAATAATAGTAGGGGACTTTAACACCCCACATATATCAAGAAACAAATCACCTAAGCAGAAAATCAATAAGGAAACAAGGGCTTTGAATGACACACTGACACAGATGAACTTAACAGACATATTCAGAACATTTCATCCTAAAGCAGCAGAATACACATTCTTCTCCTGTGCATATGGGACATTCTTCAGAATAGATCACATACTGGGTCACAAATCAGCCCTCAATAAGTATAAAAAGATTGAGATCATACCATGTGTATTTTCTGATCACAACACAATGAAACAAAAAATTTAAAAAGACTACAAATACGTGGAGGTTAAACAACATGCTTAAGGGGTCAACGAGAAAATCAAAGCAGAAATTTAAAAATACACAGAAACAAATGAAAACGAAAACACAGTGGTCCAAACCTTTGGGATGCAGCAAAAGCTGTCATAAGAGGGAAGTATATAGCAATTCAGGTCTACCTCTAGAAACAAGAAACATCTCAAATAAATAACCTAACTTTATACCTAAAAGTGCTAGAACAAAAGCAACAAAAAAAAGCATCAAGCCAGCAGAAGAAGGGAAATAATAAAGTTTAGAGCAGAAATAAATGATATAGGGACAAAAAAAAAATTTGAACAGATCAATGAATCTAAGAGCTGGTTCTTTGAAAAAAATTAAAATTGATAACCCCACTAGCCAGACTTACCAAAAAGAAAAGAGAAACGACTGAAATGAATAAAATCATAAATGAGAGAGGAGAAATAACAACCAACATCACAGAAATACAAATAATTACAAAAGAATATTATGAAAAATTATATGCCACCAAATTGGGCAACCTGGAAGAAATGGAATAATTCCTAGAAACATATAAACTACCAAAGCTGAAACAGAAAAAAATAGAAAAGTTGAACAGACTGGTAACCAGCAAAGATATTGAATCAGTAATCAAAAATCTCCCAACAACTGAAAGTCCAGGGCCAGATGGCTTCACAGGAGAATTCTACCAAACATTTAAAAAAGAGTTAATATCCATTCCTCTCAAAATATTTCAAAAAACAGAAATGGAAGGAAAACTTCCAAATTCATTCTATAAGGCCAGCATTACCCTGATACCGAAACCAGACAAAGACTCTACAAAAAAAGAGAACTCCAAGCTATTATCCCTGATGAACATGGACACAAAAATTCTCAATAAAATACTAGCAAATTGAATCCAATAGTACGTTAAAAGAATTACCACAGTCAATTGGAGTTTATTTTGGGGCTGTAAGTGTGGTTCAATATTCACAAATCAATCAATGTGATATACCGCATTAATAAAAGAAAAAATAAGAACCATATCATCCTTTTTTAAATGTTTATTTATTTACTTTGAGAGAGAGAGAGAGAGAGAGTGAACAAGCAGGGGAGATGAAGAGAGGAGAAAGAAAGAATCCCAAGAAGTCTTCAATCTGTCAGTGCAGAGCCTGATGTGTCATTCGAACCCACAAACCATGAGATCATGACCTGAACCAAAATTAAGAGTTGGATGCTTAACCAGCTGAGCCACCCAGGTACCCCCTATATGATCTTTTCAATAGACACAGAAAAAGCATTTGACAAAGTACAACATCCATTCATGATAAAAACCCTCAACAAAGTAGGTTTAGAGGGAACATACCTCAACATAATAAAGGCCATATATGAAAAAACACACAGCTAACATCATCCTCAATGGGGAAAAACTAAGAGCTTTTCCTCCATGGTCAGGAAGAAGACAGGGATGTCCAGTTTCATCACTGTTATTCAACATGGTACTGGAAGTCCTAGCCTCAGCAATCAGACAACAAAAAGAAACAAAAGGCATCCAAATCAGCAAGGAAGAAGTCAAACTTTCACTATTTGCAGATGACCAAAAAACTGCTAGAACTGATGCACGAATTCAGCAAAGTAGCAAGATACAAAATCAACATACAGAAATCTGTTCATTTCTATACATCAATAATGAAGAAGAAGAAAGAGAAATCAAGGAATCAATCCTATTTACAATCGTGTCAAAAACCATAAGATATCTAGAAATAAACCAAAGTAAAAGATCTGTATTCTGAAAACTATAAAACACTGATAAAAGAAATTAAAGACAACACAAAGAGATGGAAAGACACGCCATGCTCATGGGTTGGAATCACAAATATTGTTAAAATGTCTATATTACCCAAAGCAATCTACACATTTAACACAATCCCTATCAAAATACCAACAGCATTTCTCACAGAGCTAGAACAAACAATCTTAAAATTTTTATGGAGCAGCTACAAAAGACCCCAAATAGCCAAGGCAATCTTTTTTTTTTTTTTACTTATTTAATTCAAGTTAGTTAAAAAGAAAACCAAAGCTGGAGGCATCAGAATTCCAGACTTTAAGTTATATTACAAAGCTGCAGTGATCAAGACAGTATGGTACTGGCACAAAAACAGACACATAGATCAACGGAATAATATAGAAAACTCAGAAATGAACCTACAACTATATGGGCAACTAATCTTTGACAAAGCAGGAAAGAATATTCAATGGAAAAAAAACAGTCTCTTCAACAAATGATGCTGGCAAAAGTGGACAGCAACATGCAAAAGAATGAATCTGGATCACTTTCTTACACCAAACACAAAAATAAATTCAAAATGGATGAAAGATCTAAATGTGAGACAGGAAACCATCAAAATCCTGGAGGAAAACACAGGCAGCAACCTTTTTGACATCAGCCATAGAAACTTCTTACTAGGCTCCTGAGGCAAGGAAAACAAAAGCAAAAATAAACTATTGGGACTTCATGAAAATAAAAAGCCTCTGCATGGCGAAGGAAATAATCAACAAAGCTAAAAGGTAACTTATGGAATGGGAGAAGATATTTGCAAATGATCTATCTGATAAAGGGTTAGTATCTAAAATATATAAAGAACTTATAAAACTCAACACCCAAAAATGCGATAATCCAATTAAAATGGGCAGAAGGCATGAATAGACATTTCTCCAAAGAAGACATACAGATGGATAACAGATACATGAAAAGATGTTCAAATCACTCATCATCAGGGAAATACAAATCAAAACTACAATGAGATATTACCTCACACCTGTCAGAAGAGCTAAAATGAACAACACAGGTAATGACAGATGTGGGTGAGGATGCAGAGAAAGGGGAACCCTCTTACACTGTTGGTGGGAATGCAAACTGGTGCAGCCACTCTGGAGAACTGTGGAGGTTCCTCAAAAAGTTAAAAATAGAACTACCTTATGACCCAGCAATTGTACTACTAGGTATTTACCCAAAGGAAACAAAAATACTGATTTGAAGGGATATATACACTCCAATGTTTATAACAGCATTATCAACAATAGCCAAACTATGGAGAGAGCCCAAATGTCCATTGACTAATGAATGGATAAAGAAGATGTGATATATATGTATGTATATGTATAATGTACATATGTATATGTATAATGGAATATTACTCAGCCATCAAAAAGAGTGAAATCTGGAGCACCTGGGTGGCTCAGCAGGTTAAGCGTCTGGCTCTTGGTTTTGGCTCAGGTCATGATCTCACAGTTGGAGGCCCACCTCAGGGTCAGTACTGACAGTGCAGACCTGCTTGGAATTCTCTCTCTCTTCCTCTCTCCCTGCCCCTCACCTGTGCTCTCTCTCAAAATAAGTAAATTAATTTAAAAGAAAGTTTCTAAAAAAAAAAAAAAAAGAATGAAATCTTGCCATTTGCAATGACATGGATGGAGCTAGGGAGTATTATACTAAGCGAAATAAGTCAGAGAAAGACAAATATCATAATGATTTCACTCATATGTGGGATTTAAGAAACAAAACAAATGAACATAGGGGTAGAAAAGAGGCAAACCAAGAAACAGATTCTTAACTATAGAGAACAAACTGATGGTTACCAGAGGGGAGGTTGGCAGGGCATGGGGATTAAGGAGGGCATTTGTGATGAGCACCAGGTATTGTATGTAAGTGATGAGTCACTGAATTCTACACCTGAAAGTAATTTTGCACTGTATGTTAACTAGCTGGAATTTAAATAAAAGCTTGGGGAAAAATGAATAAATAAATTTATTTCAAATAATAAACTATTAATAAAATTATAAACTGTTAAATATAGTAATACAACATAGATATATAACTATATTAATTATTGTATATTCATTTGTGGAAATATCCATATCAATAACTATATAAATAACATATAATGATAAATGTAATAAAATATTAACTAAGTTTATTTTATTATTAACCCTGATTTAAAAGCAAAAAAGACAAAGGAAGTAACTCAACAATTTTCATTGCTAATTAGCAGAGAAAACACAATAGTGTGCCTTATATATTTTTGTGGAGGGGCCACTCTATAGGGCAACTGGTCCTGGGTCCATACTGCTTCCTAAAACACTGAGTCGATGTGTACCACCAACACACACACACTCACACGCGCACACACACACACACAGCACTGGACTTTCTGGCATTTTTGGCTTCTACAGAAAGAATAGACACATCCTAGTAAATCTTGCCCCCTTGACTTTCTCTTGCACTCACCTGGCAAACCCACCATCCTGCATCAGCCAACACATCCATCCTCTACTTCAACACCTGGCTCTGGGAGTGACTGGAAGGACTTTGAACACCTATGTGTAAGATAGCAAGCTCTTCCACGAGTGAGTGAAAGAAGTTTGCTCACCTGGAAAACCTGGTTGTAATCAGTTCATAAAGGTGAAAACCTTTGAACACAGGTTACTGTAATAAAAGTGAACATATGTAATTCACATTCAGCTGGGGACCCTCCTCCTCTGAAGGACTGAGATAGAATTGGCTTGGACTCCTCTTGTCTCCAATTCCATATCCTGTGGAAATCTGAAGCCATCCTCAAGATTTCAGTTCTTTTCCAGAGGTGTTCTGTTACCGTAGCCACCTGGCCTCTGGGATACTGACTCCACATCTCTTCCTATGTTCTATGGTGTATGGATTCGACTCAAACCTATTCTGTTTCAGTCCCAACTGTTCTAACATCATGTGGTACACTGCAACTCGATTCAAACACTAAGCGCCCAGACTCATTGGCGGACCCCACAGGTTTAAGAACACCATCCCCACCAAGACTGCCTCCATTTCAGACCCCTATAGCAAATGTGGTCCCAGGCCACCTATACTTCTGACCATCTGGCTACAAATCCAGAGAGTTCTCACAAAGCCCCTCAGGCTCTATAATTCACTATAATGACTCACAGAACTGAGGATAGCACTATACTTGCATTTATAGTTTTATTATAAGAGATACAAATCAGATGAGCCAAAGAAACACACAGGGTGAGGTCTAGGAGGGTCCTGAACACACAGCTTCTGCATCCTCTCCCCACGGAATGAGAGCACCTCATACTCCCAACAATGTGTTCACCAACCAGGAACCTCTGCTGAGCTTTTTGTGTCTAGAGTTTTACTGGAATTTCACTGTTTAGGCAT